>NC_134464.1:62645189-63251439 GCF_047948215.1 Lycorma delicatula
AGAACTAATAAAAACTAATAAAGTGAAAAAAAGAGTTATAATCCTTCATCAATGGATGAATCCGGCACATTTTCGTCAGTTGTGATTCAAGCACTACCTGGTATATTTTATACGGATTTAAAAATTTTGGAACATGAATTTATCTCTATTCTCATCAACCAATACATTTTTGCTACCGGGTTCTTATCCCAGCTAGTGAAAAGCCGTTAAGGAAGCTTAATACCGATTAAAAGTACGTTTGTTAACTTGTATAGAATTAGTGTTGCTTCTCGTTGAAGCTAAGCTAAATATGCTGCATTTCCCTAGAGGTCTTCCGTTTGAAATTTTAAGCCGTTAATAAAGTTTTGCTTTATTTTGTGAAAATATTCGCTAGATTTGCATGGATATATCATCTTTATTTATACTCAAATAGTCTCCCCCAAGTTAAACGGTTTGTAGGTATGTTTACCTTTTATGGGATATTACCACTATGTCATATAACATATGTGACACGTATACACAGCAGACCTTTTAAAAACGTTTCAGTTGCTTTTAATGAAAAGTATGCAAAATTTAAACAAAAGTTTTATGGTTTAATTGAGATAAATTGCGTTATTTATTTTTGGTTTCAAGGTCAGTTTAAAAATTACTTCATAGTCATTTTTTTAGGCAAACGTATGTATTACTTTTACTGCTGAAACTCATTTTGCGCTAAAATCACAAAATTTGTTGGAAAAGTTTTTTATATGAGTTTTATATTCATAGATATTTATAAAAAATCTGAAATAAAAGAAAACAAAAAACTTTGATCTTGAAAAATGTGATTAATCTGTTTAAAAAAAAAAAAACTAAATTAAATTGATTAAATGTGAAAAATGTTTTCAAAAATTCTCGGTCATTACTTAGCCTTCCTCATTTTCGGGTCTCGATTATTACTTAGTCTGTCCTCAAACCGCCGAGAAGGGGAACCAGGCCAGACTATGCCGTCCCCAGCACCCCAACCTCTCGGTCTCGGTCTTTTCTATTTTCCCCAGTTCCTAGATAGCCCCGGAGTCCCCAGCCGTTTATTGGAACCGACACACCTAAGCGTGCCGGTACACGCGACCGTGGCTTTCCGCCACGCCCTACAGATTAATTTATTCTTTGAAAATGTGTTTCAAAAAATAACAGGATAGAAGGTTATATTTTAAGATAATCGTTAAATTATATATAAATCGGAACGGAAAAAGTTAATTAAAAGTTAAGTTAAAGTAGCGCGTAGTTTCATGTTGTCTTTACATCCTGAAATCGGATATGAACTCTTATAAGCTTCCCCAAAGTTACATTAGTTTGATGTACATCATTTTTTACTTTGATTTTATTTATTGTTGCTAATTAATAATTTTACTTTCCTGTCTAGAGCTACAGCTCTATAATGGAAAGTACTGTAATTGGGGTCCAATTTGGGTATAAGCGGTTATCACCGGATCTTGATGTTTTGACACCTCAGAAAATTAAAAAAAATCGTATGGAAATTTTCTGGATTTTCGTAATGTTCATGTGTGTGTGTGGAATGGAATGGAATGGAATGCAAAGTTGGCAGGAGTCTATTACTCCCTACTTTATCGCAGAACCTGGACAGAGTCCCTTGCTGCTGGATCTTTCTAATCGGGCTTGTTTTTAAAAGGGTTATTTTTTTTAATCTCGGATCTAATTTTTCAAGTTTTGTCTATTATTATTTTAGTGAATTTAAGACGGATTTAATTGCATTCCAATCCGTTGTTAAACCAGCGTTATCGAACCCATTTCATGGGCCGACCGCGGAAGGCTAGGCTTATAAAGCCTGTCCTCCCGACGTAATTCCCCTTCAGACCGTCCACTGAAGTCCTTTCGGTGCTAACTCTTTAATAGGCTAGCAGGAATACGCCACAACGGGGCACTAGCTATAAGGAGGGAGCAATGTGTCCCCTTTTCCGGAGGAGTCGCAATTGCTGGGTTATTTTATCTTACTGTAAGTGTAACTTACAGATGATGATACCTATTCGCGATCGCGGTTTTGGGGCGGCGATTTTCTGGAAAGAAGTAAACAGTAATTATTCTTTCCACGTAATTTATTAACCTTCAGACACGCGTGTGTCTGAGAAGGGGTTGGGGGGACCGCGTGGCTGCAGTGAAGAAACCATTTGTTTTTGTGGTGGCTGTTGGCATCTGCAACAAAAGAAGCAGAACACCTACACGAGAAAAAAAAAAAAAAAAAAAAAAAAAAAAAAAAAAAAAAAAAAAAAAAAAAAAATTTAATTTTTACTTTCCTTTCGACTGGCAGGATGAGACGGCACGACGCGTCGTTCCACATCCACGTTTCTCCCGTTTCTGAAACTAGAGAAACAGAACAAAACACACGCGAGAAAAAGAAAAAAAAAAAAAAAAAACCGCGTTTTTTCCCCTTTTTTTTCCTTTTTAGACCGCGTTTTTGTTTTGTGCGCGACTTACCGTATTTGAAGTCTTCAAACTATATAACTCGCGAAAAAAAAAAAAACTATTCACTCGCGACCCCGGAAACGCGTCTGACGCACTATTCCGTTTATGGCTCATGCGATATGGAGGCCCCTAAGCCTGGTTTGTCGATTTTCGGCTACCGCACCGCACCATCACGGTGGTTCGTCCAGTACGGCGTGAGGCCGCTTCCTTACAACTGTCGGAGTTGGGTCCTCTCTGCAGATGTCCCGAAGATGACTGTGTTCGGACACAGCCGCTCTCCCGAACAGTCTGCGCGCCTGCGCCACCCCCACCTCGGACACGGATTGAAATCTCGCATCAGATCGGAGAGTGGCGTTCCTGACGAACCACGGAGCTCCAAAGATCGTCCGCAACGCGATGTTTTGGACGGCCTCGATCTTCTTTTGAAGCGAGGAGCTCAACATTGCCCCCCATGCCGGGTAAGCATATGTTAGAATCGGCAGTACGTACAGCCGAAAAATGAGAAGCTTAGTTGCCAGTGGGTATGGGCTGGCACTGTTCAGCACTGGGTATAGTGAGGCTCTGGCGGCCTTAGCCCTCCGGGTCGCATAATTTACATGTTCGCCGAAGGTAAGCCGCCTGTCCAACACCACCCCCAGGTACTTAACTGTTTTCTCAAAAGGGATTTTCTCCCCTGAGATTTCCAGCTCTCTGGTCGGTTTTCGTGTCTTGCATGTGAACATCACGGCCACCGATTTTTCACCGTTGACCCTGATTCTCCACATGTCGAGCCACGGTTCCACTAAGTCCAGCTGCCTTTGGAGCCTCCGGACCGCGTAATCCACATTTGCGGATTCGTAGAAATATGCCGTGTCGTCTGCGTAAAGGGCCGTTTTGACCCCTTCCGACAGCGGCATATCGTTCACGTACAAAGTGTACAAGAACGGGGAAAGTACTGCTCCTTGGGGAACCCCAGCGGCTATTTCTCTGGTGGAGGAAATCGTTTCCCCTACGCGCACGACAAAATGTCGGTCTAGCAGATATGACCGCATCAGTCTGACATAGCGGTAGGGGATCGCCGATCGCGCTAGCTTATAAAGCAGCCCGCTATGCCAAACTTTGTCAAAGGCCTTGGCCACATCCAGAAAAACGGCTGCAGTCACCCGTTTCCTGTTCAGGCCTCCGACAAGGTCGTCTATTATTTTTACCAGTTGGAGGGTGGTTGAGTGACCCTCCCTGAACCCAAATTGCTCGGGCCGCACTTCTCCCTCCATGTATCGCCTCAGTTTTTCAAGAAAAATCCTCTCGAACAACTTAGACAATACCGGTAACAGGGAGATTGGCCTATAATTCCGTGGGAAAAGTAAACTTTTCCCCGGTTTGGGTAAACATACGACTTTGGCCGTTTTCCAACAATTCGGGAAATATCCAACGTACAAAATGGACGTGAATATCACCGAAATTGCTGTAATCACGGAGGCCGGTATGTTCCGGAATGCACGGGCGCTGATCCCGTCGACACCCGGGGCCTTGTCGGGGCTTGTGGCCTTAATGGCTGCGGAAACTTCCGCTTCAGTGACTTGGTCAATCTCTAGAGGGGCATCCTCCACCTGTGAGAAATAATCTACAAGAAAGGATTCCACCTCGGTTGTGTGCTCGTCGTTCGGGGAGGGAGGGGGGTTTGGAGTGAACTGCTCCTCCAAGGTATCGGCGAATACCTCGGCCCTCTCCGCCTCCGAGTATGCAAGAAAACCTCGCTGCCCCACAACCGGATGGCGAGGCTTCTTCCCTTCTCGCAGTCTCCTGTTCAACCTGAACACCGAGGAGATGTCGTCAGAGACCGAGGCGAGGTATTCGTTCCACGAATCCTCTCGATGGCTTGTCAGCAGTTGTTTTACCCTGTCCGTTTGATTATAAAAGGCCCGCTTATCAGCGGGGGACAGGGTGATTCGATATCTCCTCCTCAGTCGTCGTTTCTCCGTTATGGCTTCGGAGATATGAGGAGGGAGGTCGTTTCGAACAACTGCTCGAGTTTTGGCCGATGAGCTGCCTGCCAGGGCCTCAGTCATTGACGACGTGACGCGCCCGACAGTGTCGTCGATTTCCTCCGGGGTGTTCAGGAGCTCAGGATTTACCGGCCTGTACTCCCGCTGGAGGGTCTCGTAGAACCTTTTCCAGTTGACTGACCTTCGGGGTATAGGCGGGGGATCTCGGCCACCCCCTGCCTGACCTAGTTCCAACAGGACAGGGGAATGGTCCGAGCTGAGGTCTTCTATCGTTTCAATCATGAATGGGAGGGTACCCCCCTTCATGACTGCGATATCCAGCACGTCAGGCCTAGATCTGCCTGAGCGATGCACGAACGTGGGCACCTCAGGGCCTACGACGACCAAGCGGCGGGCTCTCGCCCTTTCGTACAGCAATCTGCCATTCGGATTTGTCAGAATGCTGTTCCATGACACGTGTTTGGCATTGAGGTCGCCCATGAGTATCATGGGCCCATCCCAATTTTCCAGCACGGCATCCAGATCTGCGCCGGTTACCGCGTCGTTCGGCTTGCTATAAGCCGAAACCAGCCGATACACCGTGCCCAGATGCTCCACATGCACACACGTTTGCTCCATCACGTTTGTATGAAGAACAACGCGCGTATGCATGTGGCGTCTGTGGACTAAAACCGCAGTTCCACCAGAGGTGCGAGATCCGGGTCGAACTGGCCTATCCGTCCTATATGTAAAATAGTTCCGAAGGGTCAGTTGCTTGGTTGGGTTCAACCACGTCTCAGACAACAGTATCACGTCTATCAGTAGATCCTCGGCCAGACGGCATAGTTCCTCCGTCCGGCCTACTACTGAGTTGGCGTTCCACTGCAAGAGTCTGAGGGTGGGCCTAACCATACCTGGACAGTACAGCCATGAGGCACTCTATTAAGGACTGAATACAGTCCTTGAGAGATTTTGCCTGGAGCAGGCGTGGCAAAACCATCATGATATGTGGCAGGATATCCTTCACTGTCATCTGCGACAGGAAGTCCATGCCAGTGGTCTCCAACGGGGTAGCCGGTTTCGGATTGCCGCTGGAGGTGCCTTTTGGCGCGGCCGCCCTTTTGGTGGGGCGCGGGGTCACAGGGGCCGCGGTGTTTTTAACAGCCTGCTTGGCCTTCCCAGCCGGAGCAGGCTTTGCCTTTCCCGTCGAGGAAGGCTTGGCCTTCTTCGCCGGGGCCGGCTTTGACGCCGCCTTTTGTTTCACCACCTTCTTGGTGGTCGCCGCCGGTTTTGGCTTGGCGGGTGTTGGGGAGGGTACCTCCCCTTTTTTCACTACCGCCTTGGCCACAGGTGCCGGCACCTCCGGTTTGGGGGCTGATTTTCCCCCACCGGCAACACGGGCCCAGCTGCGGCCGTCAACAGTCGCGGGCTTTTTAATGCCCTTGACCTTATTGACTTGCTCCTTATAATAGGGGCAACCCCGGTAATTAGCCGGATGAGGCCCCTTGCAGTTAACGCATGAGGCTGGTTCCTCACGCGGCTTAACGCATGTGGCAGTGTCGTGGTCCCCACCACACTTGACACATTGCTGGGCCCTCTGGCAGTAATTGGACGAGTGTCCAAATTTCTGGCATCTGTGGCACTGGGGTGGCCCCCCTCGTGACACAAACGCAGTCACTGCGACCTTGCAGTAAAAAATACTGCCAAGGTCATAAATGGTCCGGGCCGAAGGGGTCCTCTTAAGGGCCACTAGGCAGGTCGGGGTTTCCCGACCGTCCCTTGTGAGGAGCTTCTTAACCGAAACCACCTCATAGCCAAGGGAGGTCAGTTCCTCCCTTACTTCCTCCGGGGCAGCCCCATAGGGGATTCCCCGTATAACCACCTTTAGCTCCCTGTCCTTCGGGAGCTGAAAGGAGTGAAAGGCGATTCCCTTCGAGTGCAGAAAACTCTGCACCGCCCGGTAATCCGCCTCGCTGCCCAGCTGCAGCCTTATCGAGAGCCCGGTGCTTTTAGCCACCAGGCGCCCCCCGATCCGCGACTTAATGTCGCGCGCTAATGCTGGCCACTCCTTCGGGCAGTCCAGCATTATTGGCGGGATTTTCTCCCGCCTGACGGTAGCAGGCTGTGATGGGGCCCCATCATCAGCCTGCGGGTTGGCGGCTGCTGCAGCCTTGCTGCAGCCCGCTACGGGCTCCGTCTCCATAGGAGGCGCGGAGTCCCGGCGTTTCTGGCGCTTCCTAGCGCCAGACCCGCTTTCCTCTCCACCGACGGACAGTTCCGGGGTGGGAGAACGGGGCGGGGCAGGCCTTACTTTTCCTTCCATTGAGGAAAAATAAAGAATAAGATTTAAAAATTAAAATTAAACTTAATTAAACACTTCTTAATGTACACTTGCTGCAAAATAAAACCACTGACAAGAAAAATCAAAACAAGATATAACCTGTAGACCTAAATAGGTACAGATTATATCAAACAATTTAAAATAAAATTATTTTAAAATCAGCACAATAGTCCTATAATAATAGGCTATTAACTTAATGTGTTCGTAATGACTACAAGAGTTCACTTTACATTATTATAGAAATTTGAATAGAATAGAAATAAAATTAAGAAAAGGATTATCCTTTTCTTAATGTAACTGGCCTGTAATCCAGGTAGCTGGCCGCCCGGCTGATGTCCTAGCAGACCCTTCTCACATTGTCTGGCGACGCAGGTAGAAGAACTGTTGAACACCTGGCTGGACTGGTTACAACTCACAATCACAGAGCACAATAAGACACAACCTTTCACTACAAGAGCCAAGGATGGAATATCGTGTGTGTGTGTGTGTGTGTGTGTGTGTGTGTGTGTGTGTGTGTGTGTGTGTGTGTGTGTGTGTGTGTGTGTGTGTGTGTGTGTGTGTGTGTGTGTGTGTGTGTGTGTGTGTGTGTGTGTGTGTTTGTGTCCGGTTTTGGCCTGTAAATCACCGTATATCCAGAACTACGGGACCGATTTTGATCAAAGTCAGATTATTTCCATATATGTGACATTGATGCCATTAAAGTTTTTCTTAACTGCATTAATAAGCCCTCATAGAGAGCTTTTCAGTGATATACCATAAGTGGTACTTATTTTCATTGCTTCCAGTTATAGCTAAAAAAAAATTTTAATTAATAAAATATTTGTGTCTTACTAGGGAAAGCATATCGGTTCGAATCAGACTCTATCTCCTTTTTATTTTAACTTTTTTTTTAAATTTAAATATATTGATTTATTAATAATTATTAACCTTTGATCGTAAAAAAGAATTTACGATAAATAATAATTCAATAATAACAATAAAAAAAAATTAAAAATATCGTAAGTTATTAATGAAATAAAATTTTATGTACTTTTCATTTAAAAAAAAAAAATGTGTGTATGTAATTTAACTGACGTACAAGGAAGTCATGTGGTGTCCATATCAGATTTTTTTTTTTAATTTGTGGTTTTTATAACTCGATTATTATTCTTGGAAGAATAGTTTTTCTTTAATTTATCACTATAGAAGAATAAAATTCTTAAATCTATACAAATTTCTAAAATTTTAATAATATTGCTGAATATTTTTTTTTTTTTTTCAATTTAATAGCTAACATTCGATTTTTGTTTGAAAATTTGATTAATTTTTGTATTTCATGTTAAATTTGATTTATTGACAGGATTCTTTTCTTGTTTTTTTATTTTTGTTTTTAATAGGTGTATATTTTGTGTAAGATTTATAATCTATACGTCAAAAAACACGTAAGTAATAAAAGAATTAGTAAGTGACATGAGGAACAAAATAAAAAAAAAGAAAAGAAAAATCTGATAGTTTTATAACAAAGTATAAAATCCATTGCTGTTTCTCATCAGACCTGATGTAATCGCCTTAACGTTCTTCTTCTTCTTTTTTCTTTCTTTTCTTTTTCATCTTCCTGTTGTTCTTCACACTTCTTTACCCCTTCATATATTCTCTACCTACCTACATCACGCATCATTCCACCTACTCGCAACGCAAAGGGCATCGGTGTAGAGCTTTTGTAAAATAAGATTGTCGGTGAAGAAAGCGGGTAGAAAGATATGGCAAGGGAATTTGTTTGAACAGAGAAGAAATGAGTAAGAGTCGGTTTGATAAGGGGTCTTCTGCCGCGTGACGCATAACAGGTTGTTTCTTCGTTCTCGTCTCGTACCGTTACGTTACTTTCTTCCGTATCATTCCCTCTTTCTCCTACTTTTCTCCCTATCATTCTTTCTTTTACCTCTTGCGTCATCATATAAATAACGAAAGAAGAAACCTCTTTACTAGTCTTTTCAGTTTGACCAACCATATAATAAATTTGATCGTACTGCGGGTTGCAACAATTCTTTTTCCTTTTCCTTCTTTATTTAACTATCATTCTTTTTTTGTTTTCTTTCTGTGTTTTTATTTCTATTCTCATACGTCTTTTTCCACTCTCTATTATTAATGTCACTGATAAACATTTATTTATTAAAAGTATATCAAGCAAAATCATTTAATCATAAACATGACATTTAAAATATTATTTATATTAAACAAGATACAGTGTTATTATTGGATTTTATATACTACTGTATTTTAATTAAATATCATTTTTAATTTTTGAGATTATCTATAAATTTGCAAACCTTTTAGTCTTAATGCATTGAAATTCGTTCCCATTTACCCAAAAAAATTTTTTAAATTAATTTTTGTAAATTTTTGTAAAAAAAACCCGAATTAAATTCATTAAATATAAAGGATTACGGTAAAAAAAAAAAAGTAATAATAAATTGGGAAGAAAATATGATCAATAGAAATAATAAATTTAAAGAAAAGAAACTACAAATATATATTTTTACGCTTACCCATTAAAATATACTCGCATTTGAAAAGATATGTCTTATAATTTTTTGTTAAACGTTACCTATCTGGAAATTTTAAAAGGTTTGAATTACTGTGGAATTTTGTTAAAGCACTAGTTGACCCGGCAATGCTTCGCTATTGCTAGATTTGAGTATATATATGTACGTAGATTAAATGAACACAAATGAAAGTTTAATAAAACATTAAAAAACTGAACATTACGGTACTTCACAAAATTTAACCTTTCACTTTTTTCCTATTTCCCTTTTTTGTTTCTCCTTTTTACATTTTTTATTTTTTCCCTTTATTACCCTTTTCCCTATTACCCTTTTTACCTTCTTTTTCCGTATTTTTCTTTTTCCCCTTTCCTTCTTTTACCCTATTTTCTTTTTTGCCTTTTCTCCATTTTTGTTTTCCCCTTTTCACATTCCTTTTTTCCCTTTTACTTTTTCCTTTTTTCCCGTGCGTAAATCGGTCCAGTAGTTTTTAAGTCTATAGAGGACGCTCATACGAGCGTCCGCCATTTTATATATTTCTTTGTTCGTTTCGTAAATATCTCTACACCGACGCCACCTGTAACGGGTACAGTTTTTGACATTTTTTTCTTTTCACATAACTAATATATATTCTGAATTTGAGCCAGATCGTTCCATAAATACAATTTTTTAAATATCTCAACCTCAGCCCCACCTAGTGGGTCCATTTTTCCCCCAAAATATTTCTTTTCACTTAACTAATATATACTCTGAATATGAACCAAATCGGACCATAAATGCAATTTTTCCAAATACCTCGATCCCAGTGCCATCTAGCGGGTCCATTTTTTGCAGAGGTTTTTCTTTCCATGTTAAGTAACACATATTCTGAATATGAGCCAAATCGGACTGTGAATACAATTTTTCGAAATATCTCGACCACAGCGCTACCTAGCTGGTTCAACCTAATTCAGAAACTTGGCGGGCGTGCGCACAACTTATCAAAGTTTCTTCGCAATCGGATGAATGGTACAGGAACGCATACTAGACAAAGATTCATTTATATATATATATATATATATATATATATATATATATATATATATACATAAATATGCACGTATATAAGATTACACCAATGTTCTCCGACTATTTTTATATTTATAAATTTAATAGGTATTATTTCTGTATTTACACAGATGTGCATGTGTAATAATTAATAAATCGATAATATTAGTCCGTATTAATACATAAATGAAACGAAAACTTTTATGTTTGTCTGTATTTGCATACAGAGATGATGGCTTAAATCTTCATCGATGTGAATAAATTTTTCAAGAAAATCACCAATAAAATCTTTGTGATGCTTTTAGCCATTAAATTACTCTGACTTGTGATCTAATTTGGATGCAGTGTAACAGAAAAAAGTATGAATGTTCTATTACATCATGATATTCTATGATAAAAAAGAGATATTGCGAATGAAGACAAGGAGATTTATAAATTCGATAATCATAGAAACTGATATTTAACATAAGGTTTTTTACCGTAAAAAGTAAAAACATTAAACATTTATTTGCTACAATATCGACAATTTACCTACCAAAGATACATTATTATTTCCTATTAGCCACTGGAAAAATATGAACTACTATTAAAATACCAACTACGATTCACATATTTGTATTGAAATTCATATACTAAATTTTTATATTCTGCAAAACGAAAGTGTGAAACTATTTTCAAATTGTTAAAAAGCATAATTTTCTAAAAAGATGATTAGTTTTCATATTACATATGAATTTTTACCGAAAGATCGCCAAAAATTATATTACTCAATACTGTGGCTCCTGTTTTACAAACGTACTAGTGATCACTCGTTCCGGTTGTGTTTGCGGCTTGAATAAAGAATTTCCAGAGTCCGTTTCTCGCGATTGTCTAGTAAAAACAAAATACTCCTTCGTATCACTATGTAAAATCTGAAATACTTTTTTGTGACATGTCCTCGTGTATGAAAATCCAAAATCTTCGTACGTTATTCAATTTTTTTGGGCAGGTTCATCAAATATATCTGAAAGAGATACCGAAACTTTTCCTTTTCGGTGAGTCTAGAAGACAAAGAAAAATCAGAATATTTACATGATGGGGTAAAAATCATGTTTTTTTTTCTGAATTCAGAATTAAAATGTGTAACAGGAATAACATATTGGCTTTGGGGTTAGAAAATATAAGTATTAATTGTTGCTCAGTTCATTTTTTTATCTGCATTGAAAATATGCTTTCAAGTACACAAAACAAGAGCGTGTTTTTATGCTTTAATACTGATTAATTGCTAACATCCATAGAGAATTCCATTTTTAGTTTTTGATGAAATAAATGAACATTTGTTATTTAATAACATTTATTTTTTCACGTTAATAATTGTCGGTTTTAATAATAATTTTATTCCAATCTACAGCGCAGGGTAAGTTAATTTTATAAATGAACGGACAATTGTAACAATATTTTTTTTACTGAATAAAGGCTTTTTTTTATTAATGTAAACTCAAGAAACAACTTCGTTTTTGTTATCAGAATACTTATTCTTTTAAGCCATATTTCAAACCCGTTTTCGTCAATCATACTCGGTTCCGCCCAAAGCGTTTTTGAGAAGGATGTTTTGAGATGATTTTTTTGCATATTGTATTTTATGACTATGAGAAAAAACGAAATCTTATTCGCCAAATTTTATGATTTATTCAATCAAATTAAAAATATATAACGTTGAAATAAGTTAATTTCTCCTTTTAATATCTCAGTAACGTTTGATAAAGAAATGTTATATTTTCAGCGAAATGTCACATCGTTTTGTAATTCGGGTAAATATTCTTTTATAATCGATCAAGAATAATGATTTGTCTATTTTTAAAGCTCGGGTAATACATATTTAATGAATGACTGCACAAAAATTATTCTCCAATTCTTAAACATACTTTACGGGTCATATTTTTTACTCGGGATATTTTCCATCTTTTCCCCTTGTAAAGCCAATTTATTACTGTTGGAGCTTGGCAGGGATCTTTTTGTTTACACTGGTAACGAAATGTACCTCACTTAACATTCCCTTTCAACCGTATGACTATTATTCTTTTCCGCAGGGTGCATTACACAAACTTTAGACGCCACTAGAAAATTATTATTTTTAGATTTACTTTAATTCATACTTACCCATTGAGTTATAACTTAGGTATTTAATAGTTTACTAGTTATAACTTATATGTCAGATAAATACAGTGCAGATTTTTATTTTGAATCACTGCAGGCATTCAATTTTTTTTTTTTTTTTAACGATTGATAATGAGGGAAATAAGACAACTTTTATAAAATGGAAAAAGCCAGCTGAGGTAATTTTATTAACATATAATAAATTAGATCTGGTTTAAAGTGCTTAAAGGTTTACGTACATTTTAAGTTTTAACGTGCAAGGTTTTTACAACTGGAAGTATTTTCTTTTTTTAAAATAAAATAATTTGGTAGTGAATTACGTGAATAAATACTGTACTAGATAAAAATATATCATATACATGGACTGAAAAGAAAAACCGAGTTAAAATTTAATATAAGTTTAATAAATCGGTGCTGCAGTCATCATACGAGTACTTCATATTTCAAAAGAAATTTTGTTCTCAGTTATATAAAATAGAACACCGCATGTTGTTTTTACTGCCTCTGTTTTTACTTTCTCGTCTAGATAGCGCTATAGCTCTCGAAGAGAAAATATTATAATTGGTCCAATTTGGGCATATGCGGTTTTCATCGGATCTTGACGTTTAAAAACCTAAGGAACCCAAAAACTATAAAGACATTTCAGATGTTAATGTTCATGTATATTCGATCTTGGCCTCTAAATAACCTTATATCTCCAGAACTACAGGACCGATTTTGACCATATTTGGTCAGATTACGTCTATATATGGGGCATTCATGCCATTAAATTTTCAACGTAAGATGACAAGTGTTTAATGCTGTAGAGCAAGGCCACCCTCAAAATCTCGAGATTTCGCATAATTAAGGTCATATTTTCCTCAGGCACATTTGTTAACAATTAAAAAATAACTATATTTGCAAATAACTTTTGCAAAATCGCACTCCCACACAAAAAATTATATAGTAGTCGTCTGCTATGTTGTGACGTCACAGGTGAACGGTAAAATTAAATGAATGAATAATATTTAAAGTATAAAAAACGTAACTCGGTCTGCCTAGGCCTCGGACTCTATCGATCGGATGACTCGGTTACCTGATGCGTTAAGCCACATTGATACACCGATCTGCCGACTGTACAAGCGAAATTTGTTCTATGTAAGTTGTGAAATTACACTAATTTAGTGAGTGCCGACCGTTGCCGTTAGTACCGCCACACCCACGCGAATTAAATACGGTATGCGCGCGCGCTTTAGTTAGAATCATTGAATTAAATAAACGAAAAAATATTATTTTTAAATAAAATGATAAATATATTAAATTAAGTTTTGTGTGTATATGTGTTTAAGTCAGAAACAACCAACAGTTGTAGGACTTTTCCGAAATGCGGCTTTAGCCGCGTGACGGGAAAGTCCTACAAGTGTGTTGTTAGCCTTTTCATTGCTCTAATCATTCTATAACGGTAGATAAACATTCTCGCGTGACAGCCCGGGATGCTAGTCATTACATCATTACATTATAGTTCACGCTTGAATAATTAATCTGTTTTCATCAATCTTTTCAGAAGTTAAAAATAAAATTAGTTAAACGCATGCTTAAATTTATGGATGTTCTGTTTTATGCACATTGCAAAAATCAATTATAAAACCTATTAAAAACAAAAATCAATAAAAATATATTTCCTGATGAAGCAAAGCTTTACTTGTATAATATTTTAGATTTTTTTACATGGTTTTTAATTTTTTTTAATCTGTCTTTAGAGTGGATGTAATCAGCCCGGGTAGTTGGACATCCGGAAAATTGGCGTTCCAAAGTAGCACTTACGGTATACATTACTTTTATACGAATTTGAATACTAGATCCTGGATACCGGTGTTCTTTGGTGGTTTGGTGGTTTACAATTAACCACACATCTCAGGAATGGTCGATCTGAAACTGTACAAGACTACGCTTATCCATATCATCCTCATTAATCCTTTAAAGTAATACCTTACGGTATTTCCGGAGGCTAAACAGAAAAAAATGTAGGTTGTGTTGTGCAACGTTTACTATATTTAAGGGTGTTTAAGTGATGATCGTATAAAAACGCAGTACTACTCTGGAAATTTCGTAGTACACGAATAGTGTACTATCCATCTTCAGCTGTGAACTATCAACAGTTTGTACTCCCATTCTATCGGTAATTGATGCGTTCTTGTCACTGTTATCTTTCTTAATTACACCTTAAATCAATTATTATTGAATTGGTTATGTATCTTTGTATTTATCAACAAGGCTTACTACTCAACCATTCTAACCTGCTTCACTACTATTTTAACTTGTTTTATTAAATGCGTATGTGATTAAATCACTCTTCTATCAGAATGGAACCAAGCAAAAGTGGTAATATTTCGTCTCGATAAAACTTTTTTTAAATCCAAAGTAGGTAGGAGTATTCAAGTTAAAGAATTTCAGTTATAATAAGAACATTAACCAACCGGGTTGACTAGTGGTGAACGCGTCTTCCCAAATCAGCTGATTTGGAAGTTGAGAGTTTCAGCGTTCAAATCCTAGTAAAGGCAGTTACTTTTATACGGATTTGAATACTAGGTCTCGGATACCGGTGTTCTGTAGTGGTTGGGTTTTAATTATCCACACATCTCAGGAATGGTCGACCTGAGACTGTACAAGACTACACTTCATTTGCACTCATATATATCATCCTAAGTAATAGCTGACGGTAATTCCCGGCAGCTAAAAAGTAAAAGAAAGAAATAATTTCAGTTATAATAAGAACAAGCTGACTCGTACGAAAATTTTGCAACATGAAAAAACACAGTTAAGTAATGATTGAAGTATATGTGTATAATGATTGAAATTTACATATGGCTTGCGACGGTGGCGCATCGGTGGCGACTGAACGAATCAATTGGCCAGTAAAACAAATTTCAATTTAACAAACTTTTTTTACATTTTCTACAGTTTTACACTTTCGTCTTAAATTTTGTTTGATACACACCCGAGGAGTAATTACCTGTTTACAGGGTTAAACATATTTATTAGGGTTTGCGTTGATGGCATCATAAAAATGGTGCACAACCGTCGTTTTTCCTTACATATTTTATGTATAGAGATTGGGAAAACAGTTACAGGAAAAAGATATAAAGTTTCTACAAAAGCTGGAAATTAATCTGAGTGTTGATGTTAAAAGTATTTTTAATGAACGTAGCATTATGTAACGTATGTTATTCTCTGCCAATAAACGTTGTTTAACGTGCAGTTTTGATACTTTGCTAGCCTCACACGTAAACCTAATTTTATATTCATTATCTCTTTTTATTTCTCGTTCCATACTGTGCCATTCTCTTATGAACTACAAAGCTGACAGAACGCTGTAGATCAGCCAGCTACTCGATCGTTTCTATTTAGTAACATTTGGCAACACCGACACACAGTTACTATGACAACGGCTCCTATGATAAGTATAATAGTTGAGCGTTACTACTATATTAAACTACTTTTTTTTCTGTTTAGCCTCCCGAACCACCGTAAGTTATTATTTCAAAGGATGATATCTATGAATGTAAATGAAGTGTATTCTTGTACAGTGTCAGATCGACCATTCCTGAGATTTGTGGTTAATTGAAATCCAACCACCAAAGAACACTGGTATCCACGATCTAGTATTCATATTCGTATAAATGTAACTAGAATTTGAACCTTAGAACATTCAACTTCGAAATCTGATGATTTCGAAGTTGATCGCAAATCTTCGCTGATTTGCGATAACGAGTTCACCATTAGACCAACCCCTAACTGGCCTCTTCAAAATTCTCCTACCATTAAAAATATTTATAATTAAAATTTATTATCGAAATAAATCAACGTAAGTAATAGCAAAGTTACGAATGTAAAAAAATATGAAATAAATTTACCTTTTTATAATTAGTAAAATGACTCAAATATGCTCCCAATATTGGCAGAATATTTGAAACTGAATTACAAGAAATATATTTGGGGATGTTAAACATTAGGATTTTCCAAATTCAAAAAATCATTTTCATCCTGGTTTTTCATAGAAATAGCAGTTCAAGCTAATTCTTTTTCATAATTCGTAAACCAAATTTGTCCCTGATTACAGTAACTTAAAATAAAAAATAATACCATATAAAAGGATAGGATTTTTCATAATTTATCCCAAAATGAAATATTTATACGTATTCTCATTGCTAATAAACAACAGTTATTGATTATCAGAGAGTATTATTTTCACTCTGTTTCGTTAAATTTAGGATAAATTCACTTTTTACCAATGGAATTTAAGGAAATTCCATTTCGGGAACGATTCTGCCTCTATCCAATTTTTGTTATGGGTTTATTTCATTGTGTGAAAACTTCTATGTTTATGTACAATATATTACGTATTGTTAGAGGGAAGAATAAATGAGACAGAGGTATCGTAAGAAAGAATGTAGTGGAGTAATGTGTTACACCAGTTTACATGTTACATGAACAATTTTACTCGTTTACATGCGTTATGCAAAACATACAGACTATACTCACATAGTTGGTACGCAGCTATGTGTAGGCGTGCGTTTGGTTTTTTGGCAGGCAGCCAACTGCCATTTCCAGTGCACACAATCTCATTTAGTGGAAAACTGGGCTGACAACTAAACGACCCTCATAACAGTTTTTAACACAGGGATCCAACCTCATATCTTTTCTTCTAACCCACTACGTAGAATACAACCAACTCATTCTATCTCGTCTTCTATTTCTACTTTTATTTATTTCTTTTTTTTTTTGATATGAATAAAAACTCGATACTCCATATAAATCAATTTTTTTAAATTTCTTTCACCTGCATAAACATTTATGTTTATAATAACTGATTCTATAAAAAAAATATATTTTTGTATATTCTGTGCCATCTAACCGTAACGGTTGTTGGGTAACTTAATAAGAGTTATATTCTATAAAGCCTAGCAACTTATACGGTAAAATGAGAAGTGAAATAGTTTCCTCATATAACCGAATATACTGTTGCATATCAATATGATACATCCAATGAAATGCGGGTAATACTCAGCACTAAAAGTGACACCTTTACTCTGTTCACCGTAGAGATTTCCTGACTGTATAATAATCATCATTACTCTTTTAGAGAATAAATCAGAGTCTTATACCCTTACACAAACACAGACATAAGAAGGCAGACTCGGTCTCCCGCTTACAATAATTGGGTGGGGCCTCCCTTGCAGTACCGTTGGGGGGCAAAGTAAGATCTAGTCCCGATGAGGGATCCTTTCGGGAGTATCCCATTAGAGGCACAGCATAAAGACCGAGTCCCGGTAGAGGGATCCTTTGGGGTCCCCTCATTAGAGGCATGACGCCTAAGCGACCGAGTCTGGGTTATCTGGCGGGAAGCTTGTTTCCGACGAGATAGTTAGAGGCTATGGAACCTCTAACTACCTCGGAGCCGAGTTTATGTTTAGTTGCGGATCCGACTCCGTGGGGTGGGGGAAAAAAGCACTAAAAGCAAGGGTTGCGTTTTGTTCTATGGACTTCAAGACTCCACAGAATTACACCTGCAAATAAGAACAAAATATCTCTAATACATTGTTTTGTTATATCCTACTTCAATAGCATATAACAATTTTAAACATTTGTCTTCAGATAATTATCTTTATCTTGTTACAAATATTTTCTAACAACTTGGTCATCGTAAATGCATGTAAGTTGAGAATGTATCTGCGAACGTTTACAATAAAAATTCTGACTATTTTCGATTTTTTTATATTTGACTACGGTAACGATATATATTATATTGGTATTTTATAGAACTTGATCTATCCAATCCGGGAAATCACCACGTGGTAGAATTTAAACAAACAGCGTCACGATATACCGGATATTTAGAAACAATCGCGAGCCTGCAACTTCTGTTTTAGCGGTGCACCTCTAATCAGCAGAGGCAAAGATGATCAGTGCTTGGGATTATACAGAGTCTGACTTTTCTTGTATTAACTGATTTTGATATGTTCACATATTTGGTGTTTACAAGTGAATTAAATCTAATAATCAACATGTGAGATAGATTTCATGAGATTAGTCCGTGTAAAATTGCGGGCTCAGTGGAATAGGTTCTGGCTGCTGAGTCCTCCCACGGCATTACACAACTGCTGGGTGAATGTGCTCGAGAAATCTCCATCCCCGAGCAACAGAAGAGACAAAGTTATCTTAACTCGGCTAAGGATTGGACACACCAGGCTTACCCTTGCTTACCTACTTGGCTCTTCTCAGATCTATGAGGCTTGCAAGGTCAAATGGTCCGTGAACCATCTGCTCTTTGATTGCCCAATCTTTGGAACCATCCGACAAAACTTAGACCTGGGTTCGGGTATGAAATTTCTATTAAACCAGAACGAAGGTGTAAAACATCTGTTGCGGTTCCTCTCCTACAGTGTAATGAAGAATACAATTTATTGATTTTTGTCTGATTTATGAATTTTATTTTGTATTTATTGTTTTCACTTGTCTATGTTTGCTATTTATAGTTCCTATTTCTTTATTGTTTATTTTTGTTCGTTGTGATTTTTGTTGTTTTATATAATACTACATGAGTATTACTGTAGTCGCTAATGACTATAATTGTTAAAGTAACAATAAAATTAAATATTTATTTATTTTTTTAAATCTGTAACCAAAAAAAAAAAGATATAAAAATAGAGCAACAAAATATTTGTTTAAAAAATTTTCTTTTCTAAAAATTATATTAATAGAAAAAGCATCCTATGATTGTATTTCTCATTTGGATGGATGTAATTTTCAACATTATTCTGTAAATCACTCAGAAAATTTTCTCGTTAATCACCACAGCTCACACACAAAATATCGAAAATTTCTCGGCTTGTTCCAAAAAAACGTAAGAGTAAAAGTGGAACCGCTCAACAAATGTTGGATTCATATTTGTGCGAATTGTTATGGCGTCATAGACACAAAAATGAAAAATTTAATAAATATTAAAATAACTAAATATATTATACATAAAAATATATTTTTTTATTTAACACTCATTATATATATTTTGGTTTAGTAAGTTAGTGTGTTGTAATTGGTTTTATGTTTTCCAAACACGTTCGGTTATATTATGTTCATTAGTACACGGAATCAATCTCTCTTTTTTGCTGTTTAGCCTCTGTAACCACCGTAAGTTATTACTACTTCAGAGGATGAATGAGGATAATATGTATTAATGAATGTAAATGAAGATTTTTCTTGTACAATCTCCGGTCAACCATTCTTGAGATGTGTGGTTAATTGAAACCACACCACCAAAGAACACAAGATATCTACGATTTAGTATTCAAATCCTAGTAACTGCTTTTACTAGGATTTTAACCTAAGATTCTAGACCTCGAAATCAGCTGATTTGCGATGTGGGTTCACAACTAGATCAATTTTTTGTTTTTTAACCTCTGGATCCACCGTTAGGCATTTTTTAGAAGATAAGATGAACGATTTGTAGCATGTATGAAAATGCCGTGCCTGCTCGGGATTCAAACCCGGGACCTCCGGATGAAGGGCCGAGACGCTACCACTCGCGCCACGGAGGCAGGCTATAGGATCAATCTTCTTTTTCCTGTTTTAGTCTCCGGTAATTACCTTTCAGATAATATTTGAAAGGATGAATGAGGATGATATGTATGAGTGTAAATGAAGTGTTGTCTTGTACAGTCTCAGTTCGACCATTCCTGAGATAGGCGGTTAACTGAAACCCAACCACCATAGAACACCGGTATCCACGATCTAGTATTCAAATCCGTGTAAAATACGGGATCAATCTAATCTTGCCTAACTTATCTTAACGCTCGCTCACCTCGCTAACCTTGCCTAATTAACAGAATGTTTTGATTTAAACATGTTCAGTAGTTACTGCTTATAATCGAGGTGTTTTTTTTAATATGTAATATTTTTAATTTGGATAATATTTTAAATTTGTAATAACATTTTCTCATATGTTTTACTCATTAATTATAAAACATAAATTACTTAATAAAGTAATTTGTGAAAAATGCGAAAAACCTAGGGGGGGCGAAAAAGTACCCTAGTAAAAAGTAAGGTAGTCTTTCGGAATTTCATAATAAAAAATAAAATAATTTTAAATGTAATCACAGTAATTAACATTATCGTATTTAGTTTAAATATCACTTTTGTTTATAAGTTTTTTTTTTTTTTATAATCTAGTTTATTTGACGTTAATTAGACGAGGTTAGCAGGCGTATGTTATGTTTGGTTAGGTTATGTTCATACACGTACGATTCATCAGTATCGACATAATCTAATCAAACATAACCTACGCTCTTAACCTCGTCTAATTAACGTTTAAAATAAAAAATATATACGATAATTTTATGTAAAATTTTGACTAAGAAATTCCGAAAATTTATTTTTCCACTTCTTAAAACTCGCTGAAGAATTAAAAGAAAAAGCTACTATAGAAAAAACTTGTTTGAATTTTAATTTATCTTCGTAAACTTCAGTAATTTGACGCATTGAAATTATGTTAACATAATCTGTTATTCAAATCCAACAAAAAAGCAGCAGTCATCTTTAAAGTTCTGAAGCTAGTTAATATTTTTAAATTAAAATTCACGTTTTTAAGTTTTTAAAATTTTTATTTTTTTTGTATTTACATTGCAAGAAGTACAGAAATAATTTGGCAATTTAACTTTAGCACAATAATCTAACAATACTCTTTTTAATCGTTTTGTTACAATCTTACACTACACTTTACATTATTCCTCTTTACGACTAGACCCGACAATAGGCTGGTTATTAGTTATAAAATAAACTGTAGTGGCTAATAAAAGAGCACCGTAGATCGATAAAGATAACGAATACGATTTAGCTATCTGTGAATGTCTTTTGCCAATATTTAACATCTTCATCCAGTTACTCTCTTTGATAGGAGGAGCACACGGTGCTAGAGGATCGTATTTTATATTCCGACATCGCCGAGACATTTTTAACGGATGTTGTACTATCTCGGTTCTTTTCAGCGCTTCAAGTTGCTTTTTCCAGACTTTTACGCACTCGGGATCAGATTTTGCGATGGGAATGATTAAATCGGTTTTGCATTCGTTGTTTTGTTTCCGTACGTCGTCACACTCTAGCCCATCGTCGTCTTCCAGAGGTCCTTTATCGCTTCTACATCTTGCTTTATGTTTTTCTCTATTATCGTCATCACACATTTTAAAATAATCTTCAATTAATTAATTTATTAAATAAAAATTGCCAAAATATTACTGCCTAAAGTTATTTACATAAATGAGTACAACATACTGAATGATTTGTTATTAATCCTTATTATTAATTGTTATTGATGTGTTATTTTACTTCTAAACACCTGATTTTTTCCAAACGTTTATAAATATTTTTATAAATTAAAATGTAGTATAGCATTATGTTATAACTTACTATATAAATAAATCTATATAAATTGTTTATTTTTTTTAGTAAATAAATATATAATATTTTACAAGAAGGGCAAGAAATTAAAAATAAAACGCTTATATAACTTCGTAAAAACAAAATTTTTTAAAATAAATTATATCAAAATATTTATTAAAAATTTTAATTTTTCATTTATGAAAAAAAAATCACATGTTTTATTTGTAATAACGGAGTTTTGTAATCCGGAAATGACTACATTGGTTTCAAAAACGCTTTTTACTTCCTTGTATGAAATAAATAAAGTATTGCGTTCGCGAAAAAAAATCGGTTTTTAGATTTCGACGGAAATATCCATTTTGAACATACCTGAATCCATTTTAACTAGTTTTTGCGTGACGTCTGTACGTACGTATGTATATCTCATAGCTCAAAAACGATTAGTTGTAGTATACTGAAATTTGAATTTAGAACTGTTGTAACATCTAGTTGTGCACTTCCCCTTTTGCTTGCAATCGAATGGACGAAAAGTGTCCAAAAACGTCCATAATCCAATAGAATTTGAACTGCAGTAATAAGACTTCATTGAGAGCTTTTCATCGTTTATTATAAGTTATACTTATTTCCGTTGGTTCCAGAGTCATAGCCAAATAAAACTTTAATTAACGAAATATTTGATCGCACAAAGGGAAGGCACATCAGTGCGAATCCAACTACATCTTCTTTTTCTTAAATTTAAATATATTGATTTATTAATAATTACTAATCTCTGATTGTAAACAAAAAATTACAATAAATAATAATTCAATAAAAAATAAATAAAAAATGAAAAAAATCAGAAGTTATTAGTGAAATAATATTTTATGTACTTTTCATTAAAAAAAAAGTATATGTAATTTAATAGGCGGTCAAGAAAGTCATGTGATATCCACAACAGATTTTTTGTCTTTTTAAGCAGTATCATTGGGTTTTTCAGTAGTATGGATGCTAATGTTTATAGTGGATATAATATAGTTTCTTTTTAAAGATAAGAATTTCTGGCGGTTAAAATAAATACGTAAATTTAAATAAGCTATAAAAAAAATCGTCAATTTTCAATAGAATTTAAACACCAAAAAATTATTTTTAAAAATTACCTTCAACAAATACATTCTTATTTTCAATACATTTGTCTGAAAAGACAAAGCGAAAGAAAGTTCTGCTAATACTGATTAGCAGAAATTTGTTAAAAATCAAAGGCAAACGCAGATGTAAATTTACTTCTACCTCGGTGAATTTACAGTGTTGTACCTCGGTGACTTTTTGTGATTTATTATTATTATTTAATTTATTATTTCATTTCGTATAAATTATTATTTATCATTTTTTCTTTCTTAACTTTAGTTTTATTTTAATTTTTTTTCACTCAGTGTTTTATCGGTTTTTTTTACTCATTAATCCTTATGGTTGTATTTTTCTTGCGTTGAGCAAGTACTATTCTCTGATTTAACTTTATGTGATTATTTCGTTTAATGTTATGTATAGGAATATTAGTATGTAATTTTTGAGGAGTTTCGATTGAAGCATCTTTGCATCGGAATGTACGCAATCGTAGTTACTTATGGTTTCTTTAACATTGTAACCGATTGTAAATTTTAATTTTGTGACAAAAAAAAATTTCAATAATAAATTGTTAATTATACAGTTGTAAAATACATTACCTTAGCATAATGACCCATGAAAGGAATATTTTCGTTGAATTATCGTTAATACTTATGTATTTAAAAGAAATTGTAACATATTTGTAACATAGGCTGCTACAATTATAAAAATTTTGTATGCAAAGATTAGGCTTTTGAAAAAATAATTTACAGTTAACGATTTTAAACTGCCGGCCTCCTTGGCGCGAGTGGTAGCGTCTCGGCCTTTCACCCGGACGTCCTGGGTTCGAATCCCAGTCAGGCATGGCATTTTTCACACACGCTACAAAAAACATTCATCTCATTCTCTGCGGAATGAATTGCTTGACTGCAGACTTGGAGGTAAAAAAAAGAAAAAAAATTTTTACTTTTACTCCAACCTTAAATCCGGGTGGATTTAATTATAAAAATTAAATATAATTTTATTGGTTGAGAAAAAAGATCAATGAAAAATAAAATGCAGTTATTGGTTCGCAGCATTAATTATATTTGATGTCTGTTTTAGTATAATCGTCTATTAATTTTTATCTTAAATTAAATGGAACCCGATCATCACAGATAATAATTCATTCGTATATAAAATTTTATCTTCCTTATCCAGAACCACCTCATTCCAGAATGGAAATCAAAACAAAATTTTTATTACCTAATGATATGTAGACGAATATTATACTATACGATAATAATAATGTATCACAAAAATTAAAGAAAATTAGTTAGAAAACTTCACGTAATTACTCATATATTCCTACATTCCAGAGAACTACAATTTCACCGTCAGTAGCAGTCTTTCTAGGTCATCTCGACAATTCTTTTCTCATTTTTATCAAGATGTAGATTTCTGGCCTAGCTAACAGCTTTTTCATATGATAGTGTTTTTTAAAGCCGATTTCTAGTTAATAAAAGTGAAACTGAAAACTGTAAAAGAAAATAAATTTTAAAAACATTTATAACAGATTTCAACATATACTGGTCCAAACAGGAAAAATACTATAAATAATTAAAATATAAAACCCCTTACCAACAATCTTTTAATGCGTCCTAGCGCTTTCGGAAACGAATTCCTTATTCAGGAACTTAAATTTTTTTATTAACTAAAACTTTGTCGTTATGAGTAGAATTGTTATGTAAACTGTATAAAATGTATAAAGATGGTCGTCATATGTTAAAATTGTATCGACTTAACGTTCTATCATAATGAATGTCTCCATCGTTATAATTATTATTATTCATTATGACAGGGCGTTGATACAATTTTAACATATGACGACCACCTTTATATATTTTACACACTATACATAAAAATACTGCTCTTGACGACGAAGTTTTAGTTAATAAAAAAATATTAAGTTCCTGAAGATGGAATTCGCTTCCGAAAGCGCTAGGTAGAACGCATCAAAAGATTGTTGGTAAGTGGGTTTTATAATTTAATTATTTATTGTATAATCATATTATGTTTGATAAAATTATTAGGAAAATACTTTTTTTGTTCTTCTTCTTTTCATATCAATTTATTAAGTTTGACATAATTTAGTGCTAACTTCAAAAGGTTTAAATTTATTAAATATTAGAATAATATTATTAAAATACTCAAAGGGAAATGTATTATTCCATTTTTTAGTTTAGGTGAAATGGATCCTCTTCGAGTAAATTAAAAAACAAATTGTAGGTCAGTACTTCTGATGTAAATAATATTTTTATTTAATATAATACTTAAAAATAAATTTTTAGACAAAAAAATCGGGTGGGGCTGTGTCGGGATGCACGGCCGTTGATTTAACGTGAAAAGTTACAGACCTTGGATGAAGTTCCTCCGGGCTAGAGACCGACCAATTTATCTGTAGAAATAAATGGGAGAGCCACCATCGTATTTTTTGAACAAAACTGAAAGTATCCGATGGGAAATTTTAGTTCCTTCATTTGGCCAACTCTAAGATAAATTGGTCGGTTTGTATGTCAGCGTGTCACTTTTATCGTATTGGATTGAAATAAAAACGAGACATTCACTGGGTACTAAATTTAATTTTATCCCCAGAGGCCGTCCAGCTTCGGGGGTATCGAAATCCTTTTGAGCGCGTCAGCGTCGGGAATTTATTGGTATCTATCATCGACTTGCTACAGGTATTACATAAACGAAGTGCCGCTACATTTTTGCCGGGGAATTTAGTCTGAAGAAGAGGAATGTTGCGAGCTTTCGCCTGCTTTAAATCTCTGTCGAACCAAAGTCGATGACAAACGCTACAACATAGACCAAACGGATTGTTTTCAAATAACATTTTGAAGCGGACCGCTGCATGCCAGTGGTTCTGCATCACATCAGTTCAACTGATGTTGATATCCATCAGCCCGGGGTCTTCGACAGATGTATGGATGTTATCTTCACTCGTTATGTCCATTAATTCGCGGTAGAGGTGCTCGCGCCGTCAGCGTCGTTCACTGAAGGCGCCGTGCCAGTTTTGCAACGCTCCCGAAGCAGTCTCGCTCGCTCGGCATCGGACAATTGGGGTACCTGTACCTGGCCCATAACTTTCCCTTTCAAACGATATGCGTAATTTATATTTCCGGCTGGCTTTTGGGCAGGCTAAGACTTACATATTGAATTTTTATATTTTTTTTACATATATACTTTAATTTTTTACGCATAAATATTGTCCAAAATACAGTTATTGTTACATAAAGCGATGTATCTCGACAAACTCTAAACACAAACACACGAATCACCGCGCTATTACGTCTAAGTCGTGAGATACACTGAATGGAAATGAGCGAGAGCGCCAGATTTGGCTGATCTACGCTGTGCTCCTTCACCACCAACCCGCTCGCTAGTGACGCAAACTCAAAGTTGTATCGGTGAGATGACCATGTAAGTTATAAAATGATCGCACATCAGACTAATAGTTACGTTTAAGTTATTAATGCAGGACAATATAGATCTTTTCCTTACGCTACAAATTTCCGTTCTGGTACCCGTATGTTTAGATGTCATTTTAAAGAGGTTTCAGGTCAAAAATAATAATATATTAGCCAGTAAAATTCAAAGAGATCTCTTTTCTCAAATAAAAAAATTCAGTTGCTTCCATTTGAAAGCTTAATTTTGTCATGTAAAATTTCTACTAAAAATTACAACAACAAAAATTGTTTTTTTTTTTATATAAACAGTCGATTGAGTTAAATATTTTTTTTGTTAAATACGTTCTGAATAACTAATTTAAGAAAATAATTCAACAGTAGATGACCCGTAAATATTTGTATGTTTATTTTGTAATAAATAATGTATATTTATTTTAAATCTCAATTAGGATTGATATGTACGTTATGTTATTATTATATAAACTTTTGTCTCATGTTGGAAAATAACCTATAAACTCATATTTATATAAAGTAATACTTATCCAAGAAGTTTAGTTTTGTCGGAAAAATAATTACGTAAAATAAAAATAAAATAAATTTAGATATAAAAAAAAACTAGCATTTTATCTCTGCAGATTGTTTGTTGTCGGTACCATAATGTAAAGATTAAAGATGGTCTTGATACGAGTCACAAGTCAGTTTTGAAAATAACATAATCATTGTCAAGAATAGCAAGTAACAAAATATCGGTTTACAAAGCTACTGAGGAGAGGAGTGGTTTTTCCGTAGTCATTTTCACTGAGTAGATTACCTTTTTTATGCCGCCAAAAATATTTCATTTTTTTGAGGGAGTATAATGACATCAGTTGTTAAAATCATTATCCAAAAATATATTTTAATCGCTTATTTTTACTCTTTATTTTATAATATAATATCACTACTTTCATAAAAAAATAACTTTTCCACAATGATCGAGTTCTATCTTCATAGGTGATAATGGAAAAAGTTAAAATATTGTTTTATGTGAAAGTATCAAGAGTACAGTTAGTTTCATTTATACTCTCCGTGATTTATATGCATTTCAAATCCACTAAAAAAAAGAAAGGAACAAGTAGTGTTAAATAATACATTACCTTATTCTTTTTTATACAAGACACTGCATCATATACAATTTTCTAACGTAGGAAAATGCATTTATACTCGTACATCATGAAAATTAAATATATAAGTATACTTCAGATCGCATTCACACATTCCATTTTACTGTTATACATTATATTTTACATTATATAATACTAGTCTACAAGAGTTTTGTTACACAGATAATTCGTTTATATTTTTTGACACTGAATCCAAATACGAACTCAAAATTTGTCCTAAATACTTCATATTTTAATTTATAAAAAACTGTAATTGTTAAAACGATCTATTTTCTCTAAGACTTATAAAAAGATTTGTTTGAATCGATGTTTATGTAAATAATGGAACCTAATGATTTGGTTCGTGATTTTAATTTCTTTAAATTAAATCAGAGTTACTGGCTTCAATGGTAAAAGGTTGGAACCTCCTCGAAAGTGGCACTGAATTTTTTTTTTTTTTTTTTGAGCAGCGAGCAGCGAAGATTTCCGCATTTTTTCTCCTTACTTATAAATTGTTTACTAAATTTACTAGGACATATCACAATACTATGGAATAGAGATTGTTTATAGATTCCTCTAAAACTAGTTTGAAAGCTGTCTTCCGTAATAATGAAAACGAGAAATCATCATTTCCCTTGATCATACATCACAAAGACAACGTATGACAATATTAAGTTTTTACTAATTATTATACAGTAAGAAAAATATTTTCTAAATGCAGAAATTCAAATTTTATAACACTGTCTTTTGATTTAACGCCGGTCTGGTTCAAATTAACACGGTCAGAATTATTGTATATAAGGTATAAAATAATATTCGCGAAAGATTTCTTTAAACAAAATTTTAGTTAAACAATACTCATAGACTTATATACACATGTAATGCAGTAAACAGCGAAACAGGTTTTCCCTTTCAATAACAGCATACTGAAGCGTGTTAGCTTGGTAATACTGAAATGTTTGGGTTTATAAACATGATCACAGTCAATCAGCCATCAGCTGTTCAGAGAATATGTCGTGTTGGGTTATGCTGTCTTACGTTATATTACTGTGCAGCATGTAATTGTGACGGGTTTCTGTTCAAGGCGTGATACAAAGGCAACAGTACGTACAAAATTTGTAATTTATTGTGCGAGATATTTTAGAATTTTATCGTGAGTTATTTACGTATTACCTTTTTATTGTTTATTTTTCGCGTTTTTAACAACGTCTGACCATAAACGTACGAGAAAAGAAAATCTATCACTCTTGAGACAAGGTTGGAGGTGATAAAAAAACATGATGATGGTTTACGTAACATTGACATAATCATCTTAGCCTTGTCGAAAAAACAGTTCGTTCAATAATTAAAAATAAGGATAAAATTATGATTGCTGGAAAAAACTGTTCCTCTTTAGGCTTCACGAATGTCTTATTTACGATCTCCTTTATCGATTGTACTTGAAAGCTGTTGAACATCTTTATAGAAGATAAAACTCAACGTCGTATTCCCGTGACAACTATTATTATTCGTGAAAGAGCGTTAAGTTTGCATAAACTAAATACCGTGCCGACAGTTATTTTTACACGGATTTGAATACTAGATCGTGGATACCGGAGTCCTTTGATGGTTGGATTTCAATTAACTACACATATCAGGAATGGTCGAACTGGACTATACAAGACTACGTTTCATTTACACTCATACAAATCATCCTCATTCATCCTCTGAAGTATTATCGGAATGGTAATTACCGGAGTCTAAACAGGAAAAAAGAAAGAAATAACGTGCTGGGGATATCAACCCGTTCAATGCAACCAAAGAACGGTTTGAACATTTTAAAAACCTTCAAACCTAACATTTTGATTTAAAGTGAAGAAGCTGAAAAATTCAAAAAAGTTCCACAAATTATCATGAAAAAAGAAGTATACACGTTGTAACTATTTAATTATGACAAACAGCTATTTTTTTTTTTTTAAAATGCCTAAACTTAATGCCGTACTTTTATCGCAAAAGAAGAACGCCATATGCCCAGTTTTAAAGTATCTAAAGATCGATTCACACTTTTACATGGAGGAAACGCGAAGGGGAACTGTAAACTAAAACCGTTCCTCGTGTATCACTCAGAAAATCCCTATGCTTTTAAAGGAATTAACAAAAAATCTGTTCCCGTTTATTGGACATCCAACTAAAAAGCCTGGCTAACGAAGCGCATTTTTCCTCACCGGTTTAAGAATTGTTTTAGCCTGCAACTCAAAAATGTTTGCACAAAATCAATATCGCACACAAATCCGTTCTACTGCTCGATAACCCTCCTGGACATCTAAGACCTCAGGAATTGGAAGCAATTAATTCACATTTAAAAGTCGTTTATGTGCCTGAAAATAATAGGATTGATAGCCGCATTCAATGCTTATTGTCTTAAAAAAACATTTTTTCAGGTGGTTTCTGTGACTAACAGTTCAAGCAATGAGATCTGTGATTTGCAAACGTTTTTGAAAAAAATATAACATCCTTCATGCTGTACGCAATGTCGGCGAAGCTTGGAAATAAATCAAAAAAGTATGCTTTGTAGAGTATGGCACAAATCGTATCGGGATCAAACTGCTTTCGATGATAACGGACAAGGAATTAAAGGCACTATTTATTAAAAATAAAGTTATACAACTTGCCAGCAGTGTAGGACTCGAAGTCGATGCTGAAGATATAAATGAACTTCTGGAAGGAGATAAACAAGTTTTAGAAAACAAAGACTTGCTAGCGCTAGCCGAGTCGCCAAATGAACAGCTAGATGACAGACAATTCAGATAGTAGTGATTCATTTAAATCAGGGTCATCAAAAATCTACAGCGATGAACCTTCAACCTCATGCTCCCCTTTTTCAGCCACAATTAACAGTAAAAGAATTGCAGAAGGCATTAAAATACATCGAAAATTTTGTGATTACGTAACTGAAAATTATTCTCACGATTCGAGAACGAAGTATAACAGTTGTAAATGGTCTGTTAAGTGATACGAAATGCTACAAGATGGTGCTAGATTAGTTGTAACTGTCAGTAAAACAGAGTAAACTGCACATTTATTTTAAGAAACTAAAGCTTGAACTAAATCGCAAATTTTTTGTTTTAATATTCCTTATTATATTTAGGCCTATTTACGTTTATTTTAAGGTAACTATTTTTTTTTTAATAATAGTGTACTGTATTATGATTTTTCTTTTGTACTTTATTATTCTTATACTTTTACTTTCTTTCTTCAATACTGTATTGTATGAAATCATATTTACTGCACTGGATTCGATTTATATTCTATTAATTAAAGCATGTTTAGTAAAATTGTCTAAAAATTTTGTATCTTCTACCTGCAAAAATAATTACGAATTTAGCTTACTGATTACGTACACTACAAACACTATACTGTACACCTTTTTTGAGATAACAGTTTTGATTTACGCGGTTTTAATTTACGCGACAGTTTTCAGGGATGAATTAACCGCATAAATCAAGGCATCCTTGTACTTTGTGTGGATTATTAGTTATATTTTACTCGTACTTTTAATTGTACCCTGCTTTGTTCAAACTTTTATTGTATTGTCTTGGGAGATATTAATGGATACCTCTCTTTGCTTTTTACGATTTATTTATAGTCTGGTTCTTTGGGAAACAGTATAACAAACAAAAAAAGCAAAACAAAATTTGGTTAATTGTGTTTCTCCAATCATAATTTTTAATGGCTTATCCCATTTTCTGTTATATTCTACTCCTTTTTACTTTCCTGGCGAATATAGCTAGAATAGCTATGTTAAAGAGGAAAGTATGATGATGATCATGTCAAAAATGAAGTATCGATTTTTTCGAAAATTTTTACGTTGTTTTGTGTTATATTGCTCTAAACCGATAGATTTGATTGCGTCTGAGAAGAAGCAGCGCTATGTTACTAAGAAGTCCGTTGAGTTGACTTCGGATATTCGAGAAATTGAACATGGTAACGCCTTGTGGCAGGCCAGATGGGATGAGTCAGATGGTGGGCGTTATACGCATGATCTCTCTCCAAATGTTGTTGGTTTGCGGGGGGACGCCTCTTAGGTGCATCCTAATAAATATGTGACGCAATTTCTTTCCGGCCATGGTGATTTTAGGGACAGACTGCAGAAATTTGACCTGGTAGATTCTGGGGTGTGCCCTTAGTGCGGACAATTGGACACCTACGAATGTTCGAAATACGAGTTAATGCGTACGGAGACCATCTGTCGGCTTGATCTTATCGGGTCGGCGTTGAATCTCCGTGTAAACTGTAGGAGCCAGGCCGAATGGGCAATAAAGGAGAGTTTTATAGTGTACTTAGCAAAGGAAAGAATTGATCTAGAACTCTGCTTAGATTTCTCTTTTATTCTATGTTTGTTGATGTTTTGTTTTATAAATTATGTTTTTGTTGTTGATCTTGTGCTTGTTTTGTTTTGTTTCAATGTTACCGTGTTGTTATTGTTCCATGTAATATTTTTATGTTTCGTGTTGTGTGTTGAACTCACTTTTACCTTCTACGGGTAAGTAGTTCAATTCCTTTGTTAGTTAGATATTTTCAGTCTTGTTTAAGACTCTGTGAGATGTGTGAGATTGTTTTGAGTTCATTAATTAGTAATACACCGATGGGAATATCACTTGTGGCTACGAGTGACATTCCCATCGGTGGTATTCTGGCCGAGACGACTGGAATATTTTAAAAGCAGAGGTTTCGTAGATGACCTCCGGTAACGCCCATAAGGTCTCGGAACGGAGGGGTGAGGATGTTATTTGCTCTATCTCCCTTTGTTTTAAATATTTTTCAAAATTTATAAAAGTTCTATACTTCACACATCAAGGAATCTGTAATATTTTCTTTTTTTAATTATAGACTCCGACCTACAATGCAGTAAAAGACTTATCAATGAATAAGTTGTGCAATACGTTATATGACTTGATCGGCATAGTTGGGATAAATTACCCAAAACTTAACTAATTTTTTTTTTTACTATTTTTTGTTTTCAAATTTAATTTTTCTTTCACCAATTAATATGATGTACTATTAAATATATTTTTTTGTTCTTACTAAAGAACAATATCAATTATTTTTTTTTACAGAATATTTATTTAACTCTTTTCTTCAATTCCTATATTTTTCTTCTGTGAATAAGATTAAAAACGATGATGATACCTTCCTTTTCTCAGTCTTTTTGAATCATAGAATGTCTCTTTGAAACATTTCGTCATATTCTATTTTATTAAATAACTTCTCTTGATCTGCTTTATAGATAATGCTATTACTGCAGTCTGGCGGACGCTATTTAAAACTGTGTGTAAAGTGGAGGATATGAAAACAGACATAAAATTACATCAATTTTCTCCCATAACTCGATTATTTGTGAACCGATTTAAAAAAAAACCAAATGTTATTTTGTTCAAAATAAACAAAAGACTTAGTAATTTAGCAAAACATATATTTTGATAAAACTAATATTTATAGAAATATAACGGATTGAAAAATAAACATTGCCGCCAGTTTGTAATTTGCGAAGGTATTTAAGTTCTGACTTTTTGTTAATTTTAAGACTTTATTGCAAGGACGCTCACCAATTATTAATGAGATTCCTCTTTCCGAACTTAAGATATAAATTTTTATACAAAAATAACAAAATGGCGGACATGGGGAGAACGAAGGGGAAATTGTTATTTTTCCTAAGGATATTTTTTGTTTAGTTTTACAAGTAGAATCCGAAAAAGTGTAGCCAGCTCACCATTTTAGAAACACTCTGTATATAAATAAATATATATATATATAAATTTAATTGTATTAGTTTACTTATAATATTGTTTCTGTAATATATTTACATCAGTTATATTATTTTCTTAAAGCAACAAGTTCAAATTTCACATCACACGTCCTGCAGATGCTGTATTATTAATTGCATAATCTGCAAGTTATTGAGCGTAAAATGGATGTTGTACGATATTAGTAAGGAAGACAGAGCATGCAATATAGACGAAGTAATGGAGAGAAAGAGAAAAGAAGAGACTATTAGAGTGAGACGGCTGGAAAAGCAGTTAATGAAGAATAAAGATGAGTTCGCTAAAGTGAGAGAGAACGGTAGCGAATCGGTGCGGTCGTGAGATTTCTACAACCTTCTTTCTATATTTACTTATAACAAATTATATTATTTTTTTATCGCTATAAGCGATGGTGGTGTAATGGTGAGCATAGTTGCCTTCCAAGCAGTTGATCCGGGTTCGATTCCCGGCCATCGCAAATATTTTTTTATTTTTTCTCTGCGGATATATCTTTAAGGATCACGCAAATGTTTTCATGTAGTTTCTTTCTTTTTCTTCAGGAAGCTCTTCATTCTTTCGCACTGTTTAGCCCTTGTTTCTCAGTCCATTCTCCTATGTTGAGTTTTTTCTTTTCAACTAAAGGAACCATTAATTCAAAAGTTTTCTTTCTGTATTTTTTCGTCAGCTTTCTTTGAGCTGTTCTTTCCTCTATTTAATATTTTTGAAACCTTGAATATTTAATATTTATAACCTTTATAACCTTAATATTTACCATTACCTTTATACCATTTATAACCTTAATATTTATAACCTTTAATATTTTAAAAACCTTGACCTTCATAATTTCAGAGTTTATTAAAAATATGTTTGTTTACCTGTGAGTGCTCCATTCGGACCATGTGTCCATAGAATTGCAGTCGTTTTCATATTGTTATTTCCAGATGTCCAATTTTATCTTATATATTTTTATTTGATCTCCGTGTTGGACCACAAATATATCTTAAAATTCTTTCTGTCTTGAGTAGATTCTCTATTACAGTTATATTTTTAGTTTTCATGCCGTACAAGATCTGTGCTATAATGCCTTAATTTTGCATTTATTCTTTTAATTTATAAAAATCTGAAATGGACAACACATGACTTCCCTGTACACATGTTAAATTACATTTACACTTTTTTTTTAAATGAAAAATACATAAAATTATATTTCATTAAAAACTTCTGATATATTTTTCTTTTTTTTGTTAATTATTATTATTCATCTTAATTTGTTTTACAATGGCAGACTAACTAATTATTAATAAATCAATATATTTAAATTAAAATTTTGTTTGGCTATACCTCTGGAACGAATGAAAATAATTACCGCTTATGATCTATCGTTGAAAAGCTTTCAAAGAGGACTGCAGTAAAGAAAACGTCCAAAATCATATTTTTTTAGATTTTGGGCATTTTTGGACACTTTTGGTTTAGTCGATTGCAACCAAAAGGGTAAGTGCACAACTAGATGCTACAAAAATCCTAAATCCAAGATTTCAACATGCTATGGCTAATCGTTTTTGAGTTATACGAGATACATACGTACAGACGTCACGCCGAAACTAGTCATAATGGATTCAGGGATGGTCAAAATGGATATTTCCGTTGAAATCTGAAAACCGAAATTTATCGCGATTACAATACTTCCTTTACTTCGTACAAGGAAGGAATAATTTTTATTATTAATTTATTCTTTTTCTCGTAGTTTAAATAAAATAAAATTAAAAACTTTTTTTGATAATAAGGACCGAAAAGCTATTAAAAGCTTAAATATAATCTTGCAATCTATAAATGGTTAGAAATTTAAATATATGTTTAAAATTAAATATAAGAATATTAAAATATATATTTTGTGATATAAATATCTTTTTTATTTATCTTAAAGAAAACTTCGTGCTAAGAATTTGTCTTAAAAAACGATGCAAAACTTATACTTCACAATAACAATTTGAAAAATAGTCAATGATCTGTTTTAATAAAAAGATAAACGTGTATTTCACGAAAGGTTTTTTAAATAATTTCAACCAATTTCTTGTCATTTTTTTTACAGTGTATCATTTTATTCTTGAAATATTTGTAGATATATCTACAATGATTGTTTACTTCCTTGTACGAAGTAAACGAAGTATTGCGATCACGAAAAATTTTAGTTTTCAGATTTCAATAGAAATATCCATTTTTACCATCCCTGAATTCATTTTGACTAGTTTCCGCGTGACGTCTGCACGTACGTATGTAACTCAAAAACTATTAGCCGTAGTATGTTGAAATGTTGGATTTAGGACTGTTGTAACATCTAATTGTCACTTCTTTTGGTTGCAATGAACTGAACCAAAAGTACCCAAATTCCCCAAAAATTTGGATTTTGGACTTTTTCTTAAGTGCTTTAATAAGCCCTCATTGAGAGCTTTTAAACGATATATAATAAGTGGTACTTATTTTTATTGGTTCCAGAGTTATAGCCAAATGAAATTTTAATTAATGAAATATTTGGATTGTAGAAGGGCAAGGCACAGCGATTCAAATCAGACTTCATCTTTTTTTAACTTTTTTTTTAATTTAAATATATTGATTTATTAATAATTAGTTAGTCTGCCATTGTAAAACAAATTAAGATGAATAATAATTCAATAAAAAAAAGAAAAAATACCAGAAGTAATTAATGAAATAAAATGTTATGTACTTTTCATTTTAAAAGAATGTGTATATTTAATTAGCCATACAAGGAAGTCATATGGTGTCCACATCAGATTTTTTTTTAACTTTGAAAAGCTGGAGATTCTCAATTGTATATTTTCTTTAAAATTTTTGTTCCTGATTTAGTAATTCTTTTACTCTATAAAGAAAAAAAATAGTTATGTGAAAAAATCCTTTATAAATGATTCCTCTGGCGGTTCCGTAATTATTCTTTCAGATAACTTAATTAAACATTTGTTTTGTAAACGAAAAATAACAAAGTCGAATAGATAATTTAATGATGTTTTTAATTTTTTTCGTCATAAATAATTAATTTTGATTTAAAATAGCGTAGTGATGTAAAATTTTTATTTTATGATAAAAAAATTGCGATGGCCGGGAATCGAACTCGGATCAACTGCTTGGAAGGCAACTATGCTCACCATTACACCACCATCGCTCATGGCATTACTTATATAGTTTGTAACATCTTATAATAACTAAATATATGGAAGTCTTTGGGTTTTAAGTTTATAATAATAAAAATATTTCACGCAAAATTTTAAGGAAATTAATTAAAAAAACGTAAAATAAAAAGTATTGTCTATTCGTGCTGCAATGTAGATAATCTTTTAGTAGTATTTGTAATTGCTATCGTCATTTCTCAGTATTCTTTCCGTAATTTATGGAGACTTTTCTCGCCAGTTGCGTTTTTCTAAATTGTTTTTCATGTATTTTAAATTAAATAAAATTAAAAGATATATAATATATATATATATATATATATATATATATATATATATATAAAAGATATATATATATATATATCTTTAAATAGCGATTTAAAATAGCGTAGTGATGTAAATTTTTTATTTTATGATAAAAAAATTGCGATGGCCGGGAATCGAACCCGGATCAACTGCTTGGAAGGCAACTATGCTCACCATTACACCACCATCGCTCATGGCAATTATATTCTATTATATTCTATTCTATATATATATATATATATATATATATATAGAAATGCAGGTTCCGAATTTAATTTCGAGACATTCTCTACGAGCGAAAATAAAGAAAATTTGGTTTGGAAACACTTCTTTTACAAGTAATAACTTGTGAAATATTTCGACCTTATTTCTATTTCATGGAAAAATAAAGCCGTTCTAAAATTCTTGGAATTTAAATTAATGGAAAAATTTGACATCTTTATATGATTTTTATCACGAACAATTTAATAAAACAGCTCAAAGAACTGTTCGTCTTCAAAAAAGAGCTAATTCAAAAAATTATTAAAAAAATTTTTTTACGTTTGACGTGCAATAGCTTTTTTTTTAAATTGAGAGTAAACAATAAAAATTTTCAACAAAATTCATAGAGATTTAATTCTAATAAAATCTTTGCAGTAACGTCAACTGACCTTGAAGAAGCATTTCAGAAATTTTACTTTTTAGATTTAAATTATTAAGCGTTTGGCACCGTTGGTATTAATACAATTGTATAAAATAAAATTCCACTTACCAACAGTTTAAAAAGTATATTTCCGAGTACTTTCGGAGCTGTTATTTCATCATCAGCGATTTTTCAAAAGATATTAATTCAAATTCAAATGTTAAATTGAATTTAAATTAAAATTATTACGTTCGTAACGGTCGGTCGTCAATGAATAAAATTAAATTGTACGTCAATAAGACCATAACGTCATGTTCTAAGATGTTTGCGACTATTATGAAATAGATTAATATTAAATGAAATATATATTCAAAATTATAATAATTAATGATTGTAAGTGGAACTTTATTTTATACAATTATACTTTTATTAAAAACAAAACGGACTGAAACGTGAGAGAAAAATAGTGTATTAAAACTTTTAACCGGAACAAGAACATGAATACCTGGAATCAGAATTAATTATTAAAAATAAATAAATAAAAACATATTATATCCTTACATAACTACGAGTAGTTATTGACAATTTGTTTTTAATTTTACTTCGAATTCGAACTTTTTACCAGAATTTTTCCTGTAAAATTTATCCCCAATTAGTAAATTGAAAGATTTTCAAACTGTAGTATATTTATTGCTGAAGTATATAAAGCAAGCAATCTTATACTAATGTGCATAATTGTGTTCAGACTTATCTGAATGGCAATTAAAAAATGTATGTATTCATAAGTCAAACAACTTCGAAAATAATAGATGGAGGATATTTCATTTAGAAAACCTAACCTAGGACCTTTTTTTGTGTAAAAGAATTTGTTTTCTAAACGCACGCGCGCGTACACACACACACATCACACACATATATATATATATATATATATATATAGAGAGAGAGAGAGAGAGAGAGAGAGAAAGAGAAATTATTTTATTATACATACATATAAACTGGTTTCATCACAAAATGATTGACCTTTTATATGTTGCTTTCATCTTAGGTAAAAGACAAGCTCCCAAAGGGTTGTATGTAAGATGATCGCTTGCTAGGTGGAGCGGCATTGAAGTTATCTTCTAGGTAGGGGTTGTTTTTTGTATTCAGATTGTCTCTTTCTTATGATCTACTCCATTTTCTTATATTTGATCTTTCTTATTTCATACTTCAACTTCTGTGGATATAGGTCACAACTCACTTGGTATATACTAATTATACGAGAACCTATAAATATGGAAAATCTTTAAATGATTTTTAAAAGATAGGGTGACTATAATAAACCTAATAACTAAACTGTCTGCTAAAATCAAATACTTTCTATTCCCTTGTCAAAAAAAAAGGTTGCTTGACTGATGAATTATTAATTACCCGTTTGAATTTTTAAAAAAGACATGTTTTCCATGAAAGGTTTTCATAAATCCTCAGCTAATTAATCATTCAAAAACAAACAGGAAAAAATAATAATTTTTTTCATGAATTTTGACGTAACTTCTAAATTTTACAGGTAATGGTCCAATCTTTAATATTTTGGCGAGAATAAAATGGTTTGATTCTGAAAAATTTATTTTAAGTTAGCACAAATTAAAATTGGTTGTTTTTAGACGAAGTATATATACACACAAGTACTTATAGATATAATTATATCCAGAGTGTCCTATGAAGTAACTGAGAAACTTTCAGGACATATTTACTGGTAAAAATAATGAAAAACGTTCATATAAACGTAGGTCTGAAGACGCTTTCTTTTCGACTTACGGCTAACGAAAAAGATTTCACCTGGATTTCAGCTCTTCTAATAAAAAGAAGCCCTAGTGTAATTTTTGGGACTCAAATTAAGGAGTAAGTAAAGTTGGTGGTTTCTTATGTAATTTGAGCTGGAAGATAGGATAAAATAGTTCCTAGTTCCCCTTTGATACCAAAAAAAGCTGGGGCAGATAAATGTGAAGAATACAGAACAATTAATTTAACTAGTCATGCATCAAAAATCTTAACTAGAATTCTATACAGAAGAATTGAGAGGAGAGTGGAGGAAGTGTTAGGAGAAGACCAATTTGGTTTCAGGAAAAGTATAGGGACAAGGGAAGCAATTTTAGGCCTCAGATTAATAGTAGAAGGAAGATTAAAGAAAAACAAACCAACATACTTGGCGTTTATAGACCTAGAAAACGGATTCGATAACGTAGACTGGAATAAAATGTTCAGCATTTTAAAAAAATTAGGGTTCAAATACAGAGATAGAAGAACAATTGCTAACATGTACAGGAACCAAACAGCAACAGTAATAATCGAAGAACATAAGAAAGAAGCCGTAATAAGAAAGGAAGTCCGACAAGGATGTTCCCTATCTCCGTTACTTTTTAATCTTTACATGGAACTAGCAGTTAATGATGTTAAAGAACAATTTAGATTCGGAGTAACAGTACAAGGTGAAAAGATAAAGATGCTACGATTTGCTGATGATATAGTAATTCTAGCCGAGAATAAAAAGGATTTAGAAGAAACAATGAACGGCATAGATGAAGTCCTACGCAAGAACTATCGCATGAAAATAAACAAGAACAAAACAAAAGTAATGAAATGTAGTAGAAATAACTAAGATGGACCACTGAATGTGAAAATAGGAGGAGAAAAGATTATGGAGGTAGAAGAATTTTGTTATTTGGGAAGTAGAATTACTAAAGATGGACGAAGCAGGAACGATATAAAATGCCGAGTAGCACAAGCTAAACTAGCCTTCAGTAAGAAATACAATTTGTTTACATCAAAAATTAATTTAAATGTCAGGAAAAGATTTTTGAAAGTGTATGTTTGGAGTGTCGCTTTATATGGAAGTGAAACTTGGACAATCTGAATATCTGAGAAGAAAAGATTAGAAGCTTTTGAAATGTGGTGCTATAGGAAAATGTTAAAAATCAGATGGGTGGATAAAGTGACAAATGAAGAGGTATTGCGGCAAATAGATGAAGAAAGAAGCATTTGGAAAAATATAGTTAAAAGAAGAGACAGACTTATAAGCCACATACTAAGGCATCCTGCAATAGTCGCTTTAATATTGGAAGGACAGGTAGAAGGAAAAAATTGTGTAGGCAGGCCACGTTTGGAATATGTAAAACAAATTGTTAGGGATGTAGGATGTAGAGGGTATACTGAAATGAAACGACTAGCACTAGGTAGGGAATCTTGGAGAGCTGCATCAAACCAGTCAAATGACTGAAGACAAAAAAAAAAGTTCCTAGAACTGTAACTTCACTGGTTTTTAAGATATCCGTTGAATAACACAAAATTCGATGCCAAAAAACAAGTTTTTTTTTTTTTAGTACAATATCTTTGTTAAATGCGGATGATTTAGTAAAAAAAATTATAAAAGAAGTAACAAAACTTATGAAATAGATCCATATTAAAATTCTAGGAACCCAAATTAAGGAGTAAACTTGATAGTTTCTTATGGTTTTTGACCTGAAAAGTTGAATAAAATAGAATTCAGAATCGTATCTTGGTTTTTATAAGATACGCCGTAAAACAAAAAATATATATATATATATATATATATATATATATATATATTTTGTCTAAAAACACGGTTTTTTACTATGTATTTCAAAAAATTTATTAAATGACCAATAAATGCGTAAAATTAATTATTAAAACTTATAAAGAATTTAAATTGTAAAGAATTCTGAGAAAATTGATATTAAGTAGTCCAATAAAAAACAAATACATGTTTAATAAATCTGATTTTATTACTATCACGTACTGTATGAAAACTAACGATTACACGTACAAAGCATGTTTGCTTACCTACAAAGAGCAATGATTGAAAAAGTAGTGTTATATTAAACATAAAAATAAAAATTAATATAATAAAAAAATCAATTGTTATTCAGACAATAACGTTCATTTGTCTTTCTCGCATTCACTGTCAAATTGATTGTTAAAGAAATTGTGATTTTGTATACAGAAATCAGCTGCAACAATATATTCTGTGTCGTGAAATCAGTGCATTGCATGTTCAGCGTTACTGTTGTGAATTGAAGCCAGTACAGTCTAGTGTGTTTGGTTTATTTATGTCATGTTGCATCAATATCTTTATTGTTTACGACATGATATTTATCTTGAGAATGTGATGGAAATGAAACTGCTGCTGCAGAATATCAAAGACGTTTTCCTAACCTCAGATTTCCAAATCCTTATATAATTAGTGGAATATTCCATACGCTACGAGAAACGGGTACATTTCCCTCGCATTAGTACTCACCACGACCGTTCTGCTCATTATGATACCATTATTGATGAGACCTTAATGAAAGCTATTCAATACAGTTCAGTTTTAAACATGACTCCTTTCCCGGCGGTTCTGAGTTTTCCAGTCTATGGTTTGGAGGATACATCGTAAAAACAAACTGTATCCTCACCATAATCAACGAGTACAAAATCTTCAACCAAAAAATCCTCACCTTCGTTTATAATATTGCAACTGGTTGAATATGAACCATCGATCGCACAGGTTCATTTTATTTACTGTTGAGGCTCAATTTACTCTGTACCAGTGGCGGCTCGCGTATAGGCACTGTGGAACTACTGCACCTCCTATTTTATTTTCATATTATCGATAACATTTAATATAACGAGTCCTCTTTTCTTTAATTCTTTCTTTATACGTGTACAATATATAATCCTTATGCTTGCTTAATGTCAGTAGCCATCCCCCCCAGTTAATAAAAAGACACAAAAATCTTTGTACGGAATTGTGCGCTTTACAGTTCCAGCGACGTAGTATGTGCGCATGCGCACATAGGAAGTTGCACGCGAGGCTGCGAGAGAGAGCACTGTCGCTCACGCAGTGCCAACCCTGGCGTGCTTTAATAGCTACCATGATTCGACTTACGGAAAATTTCTCAAATCTTCGCGTTTCACATCCTCAGACCCCAAAACCAACGTTAGTTCAAAAGTTTATATATACATTTATATATATGTATATATATATCCCTTTCTTGTGAGCACGACAACTGCCGTAATTTTGCGTTAATCACTTTCAAAATGCTCCTTAAAAATAACCCGTCCAAAAATCTTGGTCGAGTTCGTTAACGGCCAAAATCGGACCATGATGGGGGGGGGGGCTTATTCGAAAAAACAAAATATTGCTATAAATAAAATATCGAATTCGTTTAAAGTTCCCACTATTCTTTGGATAAGAGCCTAAAACGTATTAAGTAAATTTTTTTGAGATCATCAACCATTGGCCCAGGGGATGAAAAAAATGGGGTTTCGAAGACGAAATATCATATCTTCCTTAATAAGCACATTATCGAATCGGTTTATAGTGGTCAGTCCTCTAAACATTACCTAAAGCTTTTATCTGAAACAATTTTTGATATGACTAACCCTTGCGGTAAGGGATGACCAAATTGTTGCTGGAAATGTAAGAAGATAGGGCTTGTCGTATGCTAAACATAAGAAATTTTTTTCCACATCCAACCATTGTCGTATTGAGTAAATTTGAAGTTTTTCTTAACTTTAATGTGGATATTTTTTTATCACGGATGAAATCTATCTCCATCTTCCGAATTGAGGTAGATTTCATCCTATTAATTTAATACGCGTACAAGGAAGTCATGTGGTGTCCACATAATTTTTCTTTAATATTAATACAGTAATTCATATTTTAAATTAGTATTTTTATTTTTAAAAATTGAAAGAATTCATTTCACTAGCTATTAATTTTTCAATTTTATCAACTGCTTAACAATTAATACATTATACATTAATAATTTATTTAATATTAAAAATTATTAAATTAGTTATTATTTTCTGTAATTATAATATTCCCCCTCCAATGTCTTGATTTATTAGAATCTTAATTTGCTTAACGATAGCACAGTAGGTATCTTTTAAAACAATCCTGTTGAAATACGGAAAGCCACTAAAAACATTTTTCATCGAGCAGAGTGCTGAATCCACTGTGACGGACGTTTCAGCATTTAATTTAATCGCTTGTAAGTCCGTTTAGTGTACCGGCCTCCGTGATGCGAGTGGTAGCGTCTCGGCCTTTTATCCGGAGGTCTCGGGTTCGAATCCCGGTTATGCATGGCATTTTCACACGCTACTTGTCATTCATCTTATCCTCTGATGCAATACCTAACGGTGGTCTCGAAAGATAAAAAAAATAAAGAAAAAAAGTCGGTTTAATGTATGTATTTTTACTTGTTATTTTTCTAAAATATATAAATTTTTTATTTTATAATATTGAAAATTTTTTTTCGTTAATACCGAGTTAAAATCAGTTACATTTTGATGTGTTTTATTTTTTACTGTATTTTTCTGTAGAGACTGAACGGTAAAATACAGAAAATGTGTATGTACGAAGTATATATGTCTGTTTCTCCGTACTGGCTGTAGAGCACTGGTTTTGATGCTGACGAAAAATTAAACAAACTAACGCCTAATACAGAATTTCTTTTTTAACAAATCGGGAATCTGCTCACCAAAGTGTTTACTAAGCTCTGTCGATGACAATATTACTGCGAAATGCGACTTGGAACATCAATGGTCTTGTGAATCGGCGATAATTGGAAACTTCAATCGTATCTGAATTGATGAACGTTATCCTAATTTCTGAAACCTACTTTTCTACCCGCATTTATTTTAGTCTTCGGGATTATTCGGTATACACCATCAATCATCTAGACCTATGGTTACCAAACTTTTCCTAGTCGCGGCAACCTTTTTTAATTAAACTTTTTTCATGGCGCCCTACCCTAAGTAAATGTATACTCGTAAGTAAGAGATAAAAATAAATAAAACTCGTATATCTTCATTATTTTTTTTACTTTATTAACATTAAATTAATAATTATAAATGTCTTGATTCAATTAATTATGAAGCTTTAATAGTATTTCGCGGCTCCCCGGGGCGCCGCGTTGTACAGTTTGGGAATCACTGATTTAGATGGTTGAGCGCACGGCGGTACTGTGATTTTCATCAAAAATACAATAAGGCATCATTAGTTACCGGTATTCGGTGCTTATCACATATAAGCGACCTCAATTGAGAACTGAAACCGACTTGGTTCTTTCAGATTGTCACCAAACTATTGTCCTCTTCTTCACGCGATCACAGATGACTTAATTTCTGAGTTTTTCGGTACACTAGGTTCCCATTCTATTGCGGGGGGGGGGCGCTGATTGGAACGCTCTGCAATATGCATGTATTTGATATTTATTATTTTATTAAAGGCTCTTCTACGTTATCTTATTTTTATAATTATTTTTAAATGCTTATCAACTGATCTTAAATGTACTTTTTGTTCTACCGTTGTAATTTTATTCAATCGTTATACTTAATCTTGCATGTAACACATAATTCATATTCATCATTATTATTTTTGTTGTTAATTTAATATCTGGTTATTCTTTTACATTGTGGCTTTCAATTTTTACCAAATGCGTTTATAACTTCATTTATTTTGTTATTTTTGTATGTTAAGTATTTCTTATTAACACGTGTAATGTGTGTATTTTAACGTAGCGGTATTCTCTTCGAGTGAAGTTTTATTTAATTTTTCTATCATTTATAATGATTAATCGTTTTCTATTACATTCTTTTTATTCTTTTCAGTTAATTATTGTTTTTGTTTAAATTTTTTACGATATATTTATCTGCTCTGCTTAACTACAATTTAAAAAAAAATTATGTTTTAGTATGTTACACATTAAACATTTTAATACGTGAAAAATATTTAATCAGTGACTTGAGAATATATTGAAGGTATAAGAAAAGATTTTAAATGTGAGAACTCTTAAGATACATGAGGTGGAGGTTTTTTAAAACAAAAAGTAAAAAAAAGAATACATTTACTTTTTTTATATATGTAATCTCATATATATTCATTTTATAAATAGTTTTTATTTATTATTATTTATTAAGTTCTAAGAATATGTTTCCGTTTGTGAATTTGAATAGCGTTATTAGATTCAGCTTTATATTATGTGAATATAATATTATAGTAAAATATTGTAGTAAATATAGTGAAGCAAATGCTCCCTGTTATATGCCGTCACCATTCTACCGCAACTCCCTTAAGTGGCTTTGCTGCGTGTGTAGAAAGAGGAGGAAAGTCCTTACGCTCTCATCCCCCTACTTGAGCTTTCTAAAGTCACCCTGTTCTCAAACTATCCCGACTCGACTCGACTCTGTCTGCCTGTCTGCCGCATTCCGATGCAAATCTTCTTCCTTCCTCCCTACGCTACTCGTACTTGTACAGTCCGATTCTATTACCCCTCCTTTTCTTCCACCCTACGATTCCACCCTTTTCCCCCTTACTTAGTCCTATTACTTACCATATTTCTAACTCCTCCTTCCACTTATACTTCTCACAACCCTACCGTTACAAGTCTTCTGCCTCTATTCCTGTCTATTTATTACAACATACCCTTAGCTTAATGAATTTGAGAATATATTTATTTCTTAAAGAGTTTGTCGTAAAGTATACGTTTTCAAGTTCTATATTTTAAACAAAGAAATGTGTTGCTCCAGTAATAATTTGTATAAAAACACCATATTTTAGTGTTGATTTATACAAAGAATATTTATATAAATAACTCAAAATAATATTTGATTTACTTCTTTAGTTTACTATTATTTTTTAATTACTCCAAGGATGAAAATTAAATACAATAATATAACGAATTTGGATTACAAATAATTAAATTTTTATTAAAATTACATTAAAATCAATGCGATGTGTATAGGTAGCTTGCTGTATCAAGTAGCTTGATCTTTATAATTAAGTGGTATATAGATAAGATTTTATTTATTGTACTTCAAAGAATATTATTTCAAAAAAAAATATCCGATGAAAAGGTGTTTGTTATACAACAGATAATACTAGGAAAGATTCACGGATTGCCTCGTATTATCAGTTACTGATAAATTATCTAGACTTCTATAAAATCCTGTGTACTACTCATTAAAAAACCTATCGACCGACTGAATAATTTAATCATTCGTTATTAGTACAATGTTGACGATATTGTTTTCATTTAAATATTCCCACCTAAAAAAGGAAAAATATAGTACTAAAAACGATGTTTAGTAACAAAAATTATTTCATAAATCAAGTTTTAAAGTAAGTTCTTTATTTTTAGGTACACTGAAAAACCCACCGGGGTGGTTTAGTGGTGAACGCGTCTTCCCAAATCAGTTAATTTGGAAGTCGAGAGTTCCATCATTCAAGTCCTAGTAAACGCGGTTACTTTTATACGGATTTGAATATTAGATCGTGGATATCGGTGTTCTTTGGTGGTTCGGTTTCAATTAACAAGACAAAAATGGTCGAACTGAGACTGTACGAGACTACACTTCATTTACAATCATACATATCATCCTCTGAAGTAATACCTGATCTTGCTTCCTGAGGCTAAACAGAAAAAGGAAAAAAGGTACACTGAACAAGCCGGTTTCCGTGGTGCAAGTGGTAGCATCTCGGCCTTTCATCCAGAGGTCCCGGGTTTGAATCCCGGTCAGGCATGGCATTTTCACACACGCTATAAATAATTTATCTTATCCTCTGAAGCTATACCTAACGGTAGTCCCGGAGGTTAAACAAAAAACAAAAAAATTATACTGAAAAAACTCTATGAAGACACCTTTTACAATTGTTATTTTCTCTTCCAGACATATTCCTTCTTTGTTTATTTCTTTTACAATCGTGAATACTTTCCTTCCTATCCAAATTCTTTTCGATTTTTTTCAAATACGACTTCTTTGTTACTGTTTTATTTTAATTAATGAATTGAATAATTCATATACTTGGAAAATTAAATCATTAAAATAATATAAATTAGTAATGTTGTAAAATTATTATTAACATGAGGGTAGCTTTATTTAAGTCCATCATAGTACAATATGCTGTCAGTAAAGAATATTATATGAGATTTAATATGGCAAAGGATATTAGATGGAAAATGAGGAGGATTTGTACGAGTAGTATGCGATACAAAATTATTATACGTTTGTTACATGTGCAGCAGGTTTGGAATAGTTGTAATCTCTATTACTGAAGACAATCAAAGGAATGGATTGGTTTGACATTACAACTACCGTGATTCCTGTAGCTGCCCATTACCTCCCTATCAAAATCCACAAATTTCATCGCTATTATTTTTTGAAAACAAGGAGCTACATTATAGTAAACATAAGGAATCTAAGACAAATGTGTTTTTGTGAGTTATTTAATCTTTTAATCAATTTCATTACCTATTTTGGTTTAATCTATCGTACTAAAAACTATTTAGTACTGTAATGTGACGTAGTTTATCCAGCTTTTGTTAAAATAATTATAATAAATTAGTTTACTATTAACTTCTGTTCGTATTATTCTATTTAACTTAATTTAACCAAATATCTATACGATTTAAATCAATTTTCATTAATTTTGGTTAATTTAATAAATAAAATTACAAAAAATGAAAATATTAACCAGTGTTCAGAATTGTATATCTGTTAGTTCAATAACCAAATAGTTTAAGTCCGTTCTCCATTTTGAAAAATAAAAAAAAGTATCATTTCCTTAACCTAAAACCCCTTGTGATTAAAAGTAAAATTTAATTTCCTTTGTCTTTTTCACTGAACCGAATATACCTTAGCGGATAAAAATGACAAAAATATCACATAAATGGGATATTTTATCTTACGAGTAAGATAGTAAGATAGATCTAGTCTTATTACCAAAGAAACTGGCTACAACCCTGTAATTACTCTAAAATTAAGCAACTGTTCCTGTACTGTATTCAGTTAGCTTATAGAGTTAAAAATACACAAGCGTTGGGTTTGTGTGAATGAGTTTGTCAAGATTCTGCTGAGTCACGTCCCGTGTGCCAGTGCCGATTCACAACGCGGCCATATCTGTATACAACACTATAATAATTACTCATATATTACTCACCATCATATAGTCATGTGTTCAAATGTTTGTATGTTATGTCTTCCCTGATTTAAAACCTTTGATATTTTTATATGTTCACTCTTTTGTTCTCGTGTTCAATTTTTGTGTTTCTGTTACTTATTTATTTACTCTATTGTTATTTAAAGTTAATATAATGTAACTATTTAAAGTTTACTGGAACTTGGGTGTACTGTATTCCTAGACTTTGTCTGTACGACTTGAGTTATTGCGTTATCTTGACAACATTTCTGATTTCGATTCGGTTGATAATAGTGCACGATTATTGATATCCCCTCTGAAAAAATGCCGCAAGAAAAGCCCTTAAGTCGTGCGGTAAAACACATCATTTCAAATGCTTACAACAGCAAATTACAGTGAAATCCAAAGGCGTTGATTTCGGATGCCGTTAATAAAACTGCTAATGTAAATGGAAGTTGTACTGTTTCAGTGTACAATGCGATTCGCGAGTATGAATCTACTAATGAATTACGGTCTTCTAAGAAAAGAAATCCATGCGAGTTAATTGAAAAAAATTGAAGATTTTGATAAAGATGCGATTCATAAAAAAACACACGAATTTTATTTATTGAAAAATCATTTAGCGATGTGTTTTACTTACATTTACCTTCTCTGGAAGATAATTCGATTATTGTCTTAGTCAACGGCCCTTAATCATTCATGTAAAAGGAAAGAATGACAGTCGTGTCCTGTTAAAAGAATGATATCAAAATGTAGCTTACTTCAAAACGAGTTATTTTTGAAGAGGATGAACTTAAGGTCCGATATCGCAAAGGGTTTCGCGTATTAAAAGTAATTTTAATGTATATATAATTGATGAGTTAGCAAGATCTAGCGGCAAAATCGTGCTTTGATTACCTCATTATCATTGTGAACTCAACCAAATTGAGTTAATTTGAGGACAAATAAAAATTTACTTAGCGTCAGAAAATACTGCTTTTAAAATATCTTATGTTAAAGATTTATGCTTAAAATCCATCGATAAAACAGGCCAGCAGAAATGGAAAATCTGAATAAACATATAACGGATACTGTTGAACCAAATTATTGTGAAAAGGATAATATAATACAAAACAAAACTGAGCCTTCCGTTGTATCTCTTAATACTGACAGCATATGGATTTCTTACAATCAGATGACGAAAATTGAATTGAATTTATTATTTCTTTATTATCATAGAAATTTAATCTAAAATATTAGTAAACTTGTACTGTTTGTGGGCAATTGACAATTTCATAACTCTTAAAAAATGTCAAATAAAATGTCTTAATTTATTTAAATTTAAAATATATATATCATTTTTGTAAAATACAGTAACGCGTAGTTTCTTCTATATGCTTCAGGATTTACAGGAAATGCTTGTGAATCGGCCGCCTGAACACACGTACGCGCAGTCTGTTAACTTAAACTCTGTAAGCTAACTGAATAAGGTGTAGTTTCTCTTACGTATATCACGTACTTCACAAGCGTCGTATCCGTAAAAAAAAGCCGGGAAAAATAGTGTAAAGCAACAAATTAATAGAATCACTCTTTATTTTATCAGGAATCAGTGACTTAAATACAATGTCTTTTATAAAGGAACATTTTTATAATAATAATAAGAAAAAAAACATTTAATTTTATCTATTTTCATTGATGATAATCACTTAGGGAACGGAACGGAACGGAAGTGTGTTGGTGAGTGTTTTATCCCCTTTTTTATCCCAGAACTTGGACATTTGTCCTTTACTATTGGATCTTTCTAATTAAATAGAGGGCATTTATTTTTACTTATGGGTATAGATTTGGGTTTAGATTCAGGTGCATTATTGTTTACTGAATATCAATGAGCAAAGTGACCTTTTATCAAATCATCGGCATTTAGTTAAAAAAAACAAAAAACTGACAACTCAGTTGTAGGACTTTTCCATCACGCGGCTAAAGCCGCAATCCGGTTTAAATGGTTGTTTCTGATGCACTGCTTACATACACAACTTAATTTAAAGCATTTATCATTTTATATAAATATAATATTTTTTTCATTTATTTAATTCAATGATTCTAACTAAAGCGCGCGCACATACCGTATTTAATTCGCGCGGGTGTGGCGGTACTAGCAGCGATGGTGAGCACTAACTAAACTAATGTAATTTTACAACTTACAAACTACAAATTTCGCTTGTACGATCGAGAGACTGGAATAGCCGCGAGGTTTAACGCAGGTACCGAGTTAACCGACGATCAAGTTCGACACCCATTCAGACCGAGTTACTTTTTTACACTTTAAATATTATACATTTATTTAATTCAACCGCTGACATGTGATATCACAACACAGCAGATGACTAGAACACCATTTCTTGAGGTAGGATACGATTTTACAAATTTTTTTTGTAAAAATTATTTTTTTATTTTTAATATATATGCCTAAGAAAAATATGATTTTTATTTGGCAAAATCTCGAGATACTGAGAGTGACCTTGCTCTCCAGCCTTATCCCCCTTGACATGTTAAGCTGAAAATTTAATGACGTTATTGTCCCATGTATAGAAGTGATCTGAATATATAGAAGTATATATAAAAAAATCTGAATATATATATATATATATATATATATATATATATATATATATATATATATATATATATATAGAAGTAAGTTTGGTCAAAATCGGTTTAATAGTTCTGAAGATATAAGGTGTTCTAGAGACAAACACCGAACACAGGTTCATAGGAACGTTAACATCCGGAAAGTTTCCATTCGATTTTTTTTTTGGGTTCCTTAGGTTCAATACGTCAAGATCCGGTGAAAACTGCGTATGCCCAAGTTGAACCGATTACAGTACTTTAGTTTTTAGAGCTATAGTTGTGCTATAGCACTATCTAGACGTGAAAGTAAAAAAGATAAGTAATTTCCTTATTATTTTATTTTTTATTTAAATAAATAATTTTTTTCATCTTATATATGGATAAAAAACTGAGTCTTGCAACATTACAAAATAGTTGACCTGCTTCATATGATCCTAAATACTAATAATTGAAAGGTTATAATATGATTACATAATATATCACTTACATAATATGATTATAATGACATGGAATTTTATATTTTCATTTTTATTTAATTTTTTCGTTCGCTCCAAGTTTATTTTTCTTTATTATATTAAAAATTATTTTTCCGAACATTTTAACTTGTGTTATATTTATTTATTAAATAAATATTTATAATATAAATACCAGTATTTACGTAAAGTAAATAAAATTATACTGTTTACGGAACATATCTGTAAATACAAATATATAAAATTCTCATTAATCTTTTTTTCCGTTATCATATAAGTGTAAAGTTACTTGTTTTTAAATGTTTATCTTTTTTTTTACAAATAATACAAAACAAATTTATTTTAGGTCTTTTTAACGTTATGTATACCCTATATATTTTTTTCAAAATAAAAGAACTAAAAACAAAAGAATTAATTTAAATTTAATATATAAAAATATAAATAATTTTTTTTAAATTAATTTGATTTATTAGAGAATTAAATTTAATCATTTAAATCTTATCACTAGAGAAGAGTTCAATTTTGAACTTTATGCAAGTGATGGGATATTTCATTAACATTGTTACTAGTTTTATTTTGGATTAACTTCAAGTTAAAACAAACAAAATGAAAATTTATAACTTTAGGTTGTTTAAGTACGCTTTGTATAAATCCATAAATATGAAAATAATAATAATAATAATAGTTTTTGTCTACCTCTTTTTTATAACTATTAATTATTTTTAATGTGGCGTTAATTTACGACGAATGTAGAGATATAATATATTGTTTTCCTATTGATATATTATTTACATTGTATTATAATGTCATACGACTGATATTTATTACTAAAACTTTGTTACTAAATCATGAAGTATTAGGATATGGTAAAATCTGTCATGAAAAGTCTCCGGTTTGGATTAAATCAATTTATATATTAATCTGTTTAAAATATACTCAATATTATCTGATTTGAATACTAGGTAAAAAAAATTAGGTTACTAGCCGAGATAATTTTTTATCTCTTTCTACTTTTTTTAAAATTGTTTTGTTTAAATTTTTTTCTTTACTAACAACTTATTCCTCCCTTGTATGTGTTATTTATTTTGTTTATTTAGTATGATTTTAAAATAAGATATGGGTATAATGAAGAAGCCTCTTCTCCCTCTCTCTCTCTTAAGATACTCTTATTTTTTAAGACCATTTAATAATATACGAACGATTTTCTATTTTAATATGACAATTTTTCATCAATCAACGATTTCGTAACATCGTTGGTATTTTATTTATTTTATTTTTGATGATTACCAAAAGTGAGTAAGTATAAAGTTTATTGCAAGTCATCTGAAGTGCGTTCCCCAAAAGCAATAGTTCTTAGGTCCTTTGCAGTTCACGGAGTACCTATTACCGCGTTCTCTTATCTTGTTGGAAATCATAAAATGCCCAACTACCGTGATGGTGTGAGTGAATTATTACAGTATCCTGACCCCTGTAGGGGAAAACACCCACCTTCTGACAATCCTGGTAGCCACACCATCCCCTTCGTTCATAACCCTGATGGGCTATACCATCAGGGCCTTTTAAACCTTCTAAACTTAATAACACAACACTTTCATCATTTGGCTTCGGTCAGATGCCACCGATGCAAATACCTCGGCAGACATTTTCACCAGTATATTTGCAGAACCTACGTCTGGTTTTCGTATGACCACTTTCCAACCACGACCACTTACCGTAACTTATAACTCTCAACTATCAAATAATCGATTCGCGGAAGCGCTATCCCCGCGCTCTCTCTAACACCGAAAGTTTCACACAAAAACTCTTCCTATATATTACTTCAATTAGACTATGCACTAGTGAATTATTACAACCACACTAATGTGAGGTGTAATATGTCCTGAAAAATTCATTTCTTTGATTCACACCGGGATTTCTTTTCAGATAATCTCAGCGTCATCAGTAACGATTCGAGGAACCCTTCCACCCATCACAAATATCATCTTAAAAAACAGGTACGTCATCTTTAGAGTGAAAAAATATTGTTGGACGCTAAAGATCGATGTTTCAGATGCTAAAAATCAAAGGAAAATTACAACTATCAAATTTTATGCTAGCGGAATAGGGGCTGCAAGAATATAAATACTTAATTTCTTTCAAAGTTTACCTGTGAATCACAAAAAAAACTTTGGGAGGTGGAGAAAACCTATTTACATTTTTTAATTTACCTTCAATAGTTCTATTAGAGACGTATAGTTTGTTCATTGTGCTAAAACTAACGTTTAATTTTTTCTTTAGTGTTATTCATTAAAATAATAATAAAAAAATATGAATTGTATTTAATATAAATATAAGTTATGTTAAAGCACAACAAATGAGTGTTTTTAAACATAATTTTTATTTTGAATAAACACTTAATATTATACAATTTTCTTTGTTATACACACAAATACTAATTATGCAATATAATGCTATGTAAGTTATGCGTACATGCTAACTTTACGATAATGTGTATCGAATGAGTGTCGTACGTGGACTTTTAAGTTACATGTTCATTGTAAACGAGTACAGAATAACTAATTATTATTACAATTAACATAAAGAAATAAAAAATGCATCTGTATTGTATTCTTTCACACGGTGGGTTTCCTAGAATATAGCGATAGGCAACATACGTGGCTTATGGAATGCAATGCTACATCTATTCTCAGTAATAATATATATATATATATATATATATATATATATATATATAGATTAAATGAAAACAATTGAAAGTTTGATAAAACATTAGCAAAATGAACATTACGGAACTTCACAAAATTTAACCTTTCACCCTTTCATTTTCCTCTTTTCCGTTTCACTTTTTTCCCATTTTCATTTTTACCATATTTTCTCTCCCTTTCCCCTTATTTTTCCTTATCATTTCCCCACTTCCCTTTCCTTCCTCCATTTATCTTTCCCTCATTTCCATTTCACCATCCTCTTCGTCCTTTACCTTTATTCTTCTTTCTCCTTTCCTTTTCCCCATTTCCTCCTTTTTTTAAATTTTCCCCTTCTTTCCCTCTTACCTTTTTTGATTTTAGCCTTTCTCCCATTTTCCCCGCGCGTAAATCGATCCAGTAGTTTTTTAGTTTATAGCGGACACACATGTCGGATACATTGAAATAGAATCGTAAAATATTACTATAGCGCGTGTTACTTTTGCGTCCAACAGATAGCGCTGTTTTTTCAAAAAAGCATGTTTTACCCGTCACAAGTGTGACATGTTAGGTATATAAATAGTAGGTATATAAAAACGCAACCCACCGGGTTGGTCTAGTGGTGAACGCGTCTTCCCAAATCAGCTGATTTGGAAGTCGAGAGTTCCAGCGTTCAAGTCCTAGCATTTGAATACTAGATCGTGGATACCGGTGTTCTTTGGTGGTTGGGTTTCAATTAACCACACATCTCAGGAATGGTCGAACTGAGAATGTACAAGACTACACTTCATTTACACTCATACATATCATCCTCATTCATCCTCTGAAGAATTATCTAAACGGTAGTTACCGGAGGCTAAACAAGAAAAAGAAAGGAAGGTATATAAAAACTCGTGTATATTCGAATGTAGCGTTGTGTTCAAAATTTCAAAGCAATCGGTAAAGAACTTTATGAGATTTAAGATTTTGAACAAACGAACATTTATATTTTTGTACATACATATATATATATACTGGTGAATACTTAAATTGTTTGATCTTTGTTAGATATACGAATATATTTACTATATATTTCAATAAATATTTGTAATCTGGTATTTAATAACCTTCATTTGATATAATTAAACACGTCCTTATTTGAATTAGAATTTTTTCGGACCTTCCAAAATGAGTTTAATCTAAGTTTTAATAATTAATCATTTTTAATTACCATTTATCATTCTATTATGAATTTTTTCTTTTTACTTAAGGAAATTTTTAAAATGACAGATAAATGAATGACTGACATGAATATTAAACATCGTAATATCTCTTAATAGTTTGCATAATACACCTGTGAGTCGAAACTTGGTCAAATTCACCAAAAATAAATAAAAGTCGACTTTAATTCTATATTAGCTAGAAATTCCTATTATGAATGAATATGTAATTATGGATTCTAATGTAAGTTACGTTACTTATAGATTGTAAAGTTTCTGTATTCAGTGATTAGCTCCGTGGTAAGTATGTGATACTTCGCGGTTAGCAGCATAATTGTTTACAGTAAAACCCACATTTACCCATCACCCATGGGTCCAAGCGATGGTTGGAACAAAAAAAAAGCAGGTAGAATATTAGGAGGTGTAAAAATCATTATTAATACGCAAAGAAAATTAAAAACAAGGTGTTTATGGCAATATAAAGAATTGTAAATAAAGGATGAAATATTTAATTTTACTTAGGTGAGGTTATTAAGCAAAATATTTGATTATTGAAGAGATACATTAAAAACTTACAATACCATCTGATTCAACAAAATAAAACATTTCTAAATAAAAAGTTCATAAAATCGAAATACATTACATGTACTAAACAGACTGTATTACTGTACAGTGGTTTTAAAAATCATTCTAACAAGCCATTCTATTAGATAAGCGTGTTCAACATCGGCTCTATAGCGTGAAGATCTTAAACCATTACCTTTATGTCATCATCACTGGCTTCATTTTCTGTGGAAATATAATTTATGGTTCCATACTTGGTCCCAGATTTCCCCCATGATTTTTTAATGTTTTTTCAGTCATTTCCTTCTAAGCTTCTGCAACCATGTAATTCTTATTTTTGATAATGCTTAATAAGGCTATGCCTTTTTTAAGCTATACTTTTTTTTTAAAAAGGCATAGGTCGAGTGAAAGATGGCATGAGGTATGATGGAAAAAGGCACAGGTCGAATGAAAGATGTGAAATGAGCTGGAAGAAATATTGCTTTAATTTCTCCTTTTTGTAATTTTTTTTCATCGGGTACTTGTTGCGTTATCCAGAAGAAGAAGAAGAAGCGATTTTAATGTATTTTTTTTAAATTTTAAATTCTTTTCAACTAACGGTACAAATTCATCCTAAAACCTGAGGTTAAACGCTCTAGGTATTTTGGATTTTCCAATAACATGGCAGTTTATGACTTCCGCTGGTATTGTTACATGAAACAGTTGTAATTCTATTGTTTGCCGATTAGTACCAGTAATATTTTCAAATTTTGACGCAAGAGTTCGTTTCGGGAGCGTTTTGTAATTTAACCCTGTCACATCAATACTATACAGTTGGTCGGGTTTCAGATTGTTATCTTCAACTAGGTTTTTAAAGTTTATCACTAATTCGTTTACAGCCGCATCATCGGCTGACAATTTTTCTCCAACAATGGTAACTTGTTGACCATGTCGCTTCTTTCACCTGTGAAGTTATCCCTAACTTGGTATGAATTTTTCATTTTCTTCCTCCAGTTTTTTTGTACAGATCCGTTGCTTTGTCTTTAATAATGGTTACACACAAAAGAATTCCTTTACGGTGTTTTTGGCAGAACCAAAGTCATAATGCATTTTAAGAGTTCCTATTCTATGCTTTCTCAGTTCAACGGTCAGTGCATTTGCTTCGAGAGCCATTTTGATTTTCCTCCATTTTTTTAATTGTGGTAATCCCGACTCCCAATTTTAAAGAACGTTTTTTCACAGACTCACCCTTATCGAGTCGTTCTGTTGCACCGAACACACTTCGTTTTTGAGTAGTCATTAATTAACACACATGACAAAAACTATAAACATAGATCACAACAAGAACTATATAATGATAATACGACAATCAATTGCGGTGATTCAGCACACAGACAAGTTTAAGCATGAACGTACACATCTAGCTGCAGTACTGTACTGTGTCAGTCGGATATACCGAGGAGTCGGTTATACAGAGGTCGGATATGGGAGAGAGCTACTGTATTATCCTATGGTATTTTGTGTAACCGTCCTTCTCGATGGTTTGTAGTAATTGCTTTAAATCTTGATTGGTAAAGATATTTTGCTTAAATTCTTCTTAGCCATAGTCATTCCAATGTTGTCATTCTTGTTTACTTGCCCTCGGGTAAGATATATAGCTCAGTGATTTTGTATAAAACAATTTAAACAAGTGGCTTAATTATCTAAAATCTCTTAAATAAATATTATCTTAAACACGCGCGCGAGCTCATAAATAAAAAATATATATACAAATAAATATAATATATATTACCTTATAAATATTTATCTCGCTTCAGAAGAAGGAGGTAAGATAATGAAAAAGGAAGGTTATGATGAAATATTTCGCATTTCGTTTTCGATACAATCGAACTTTTTCATTTTAGAGTAATGGATATTTCTTAATGTGAAAATGAAAAATAGTTATGTGCGATAAATAAAAATTTTCATAAGATTTTCTAAACTAAACGTTATCAATTTAATTTCGTTTTGAGGTAGATGGAGGAATAATATCTGTATTTATATTCAAAAATTCTTATAATTAAACAACACAGTATAATTATGACATCGAAGTTAAATTTTTCGTTCTTTTTACTCCTAAATTATCTTTTCCACTTATAGAATAATAAATAATAATTGAAAAATCTTAAAGAACAGCAGTGAAGGTAGTATTTAACTTTACAATGACGGTATCTAGCAGGTTTTCGAGAGTTTAAGCAATAATCGGGCCGGCTGTTGTGTGGCCGTATCCGCTTGGTAGGTTATTAAATTTAGAGAAATAAACCCTAATTGAAATCATATAAACTTGGCTGGCGTCGGCTTACCAGGATAGTTGACCACCAAGGTATACATTTTTTTTCTTTGGTTGTTAAATTTTTTCTGTTCTCCCGTCGTAATTTTTTCCAGAAAATATTGGTGTAAGATTTCTGAAAAAAAAATACTAACTTTCTAACGTAAACGATTCTGTTATATGTTTTATTGGTTTATTGTTACCATTATTTAGAACTGGATTGAATTATAATAAAAAATATAAACGTTAATGCCACTCCAAATATTTTCATGTCATTAATTATTTTCATGTGAAAAAATAAAATATTTGCTGGAAAATTTTAAATAAAACATCTCTACCCGTTACCTTTCAGAAATACCTTAACTCAAGATTTATAATAGTTAATTTACATTTTTATATTGTAAATATTTTCATATTTTTATTGAGAAGCTGGTTTCTTACCCGTAATGTTTTTTTATTGATTTCTTTTTACACGAGTTTCTATTGTGAACCTATATTTTAAATAAAAATAAATTAAGAAATTAATTACAAGTATAAAGATAATTTTTTAAATATTACCAATGAAGTCTACTTCAAAAAACGCACTAAATAAAATTGTGAAAACTATTCAATTAATTTTTTTTTATTTTTAAAGTCGGCGCAAACTAAAAGTCTGTATTTTAAAGAAATATTTAATAGTATTTTATTTTACTTTATTTTATGTATAAATATATTTTTTACATTAATCTTATTATTTCTTGATTATATTGCTCTACAATTGTCTTAAGCCAAGTTACAGTTTGACAGCTATTCTTGTCCATTGTCAGGCTGATTGTTCCTGAGACAGTATCATTAATATTACTCCAACAACTGAAGTACAACTGTAACACAAGCGCTAAAATCTACGTAATCCAATTATAATAACCTTTTAGGATAGATTATTAAATGTCTCAACTTTTTTTTTACTATGTATTACTTGAATTATAATAATTATTATTTTTTTATAATTGTTTTTAAATAAATAAATAATAATAATTAAGTTAAATCTTAAAATTAATTTCATTTCAATTAATTTTTACTGAGCTTTAATTATTTTGTAATAATTGTATTATTATTATTATTATTACACTTTTTAAGTAACAAAAACCGTGTAGTACATAAATTTTTAATTATGTTAATTAAAATATGTGTAAATAATTAAAACAAAAATGTTTTTAGGTTGTAATGATAAATTATCATATTTTATTTCAACCGTACAAATGAATAAAATGAGACAAAACTTTTCTTTTTATTACATTTTGTAAATTTTTTCATAGACTTTTTTTTAATTGTAGCTATAAAAGTTGTAATAATGTAAAACATTGGTTTGATTATTATAAAGGAATTTATTATTTTAATAAGTTTAAGAAGATTGGTGTTTTTTTTATTCACTCTTTCCTTTTTTAATTTTTATCCGTTAAAAATTAAATGAAATTTAGAAGGTCGGATGGTTACAGATTGGTGGTAAAAGAGTGAAATGGCTTTACAATAACAGGTGCAGTTACGGTGAATGCGAGTAAGTGAGATAGCGTAAGAGTTGTGACAGAATAAAGAGAAAGACAGATTGATACGGTGGAGAGAGTGAGTGAAAGAGAAGGAGTGAAAGAGGATTGCATGAGTAGAAGAGAAAGAGAGAGAATATATGACTGAGAGTATAAAGAGAGTCAAGCAGCCTGGAAATACATACGGTAGAGCTAACTGCCAGAGTTTCGGGATCGATAAACCACGCCCACGTCAGACCGCGAAATTAAGCCCCCGCCAATACTTGATGAATCTGTTTTATCCGGCTGCTACCTCCCTCCTTCTGTCTCTCTCATTTCAACTCAACCTCTCATCTTTCTTCTCTTTCTATCAGCTGGGAATACTGTTTTGCTGAAAAACGGACGGTGGTAGACAACTTGTATACCGCACACAAACCTTACTGAGCGATGAGGCTTTTATCCTTGTCTACACTGTACGTAACCCTTCACTGTTTCCACTCCTTCTCTACAATCTCTTCTTCTATCTTTAAAAATTGTATACAAAAAAATATATAACTTATATATATATATATATATATATATATATATATATATATATATATATATATATATATAAAAACTTCTTTCAAAACACTTGTCAGCTCGATTCTGTCACGATTTTAAACATTTAGCTATATGATTTCAACCTTCATATCTTTGCTTTATATTTTTTTTTATCTACGCGCGCGAAAACAGAGGAAAGAAGCACACTCGAACACATACTTATACAAGTACACACACATATATTTATATATATATATCACTGCAAGGTTGGACATGATTTTAAACAGTTACGTTTTAAAAATTACTTTTTACTTCTATCAATTATTATTCTTTAATCATAAATAGATAAATACATATATTACTTTAAAATATTGATTTTTTAAACTATTCTTAATTATGTATGAACTTAGTTTCCATTTAGACAAAATATGACTGCCGTATACCCAAGGTTTACCCCACTTTGCCACGACTAGAGAACCAAGGACCGGTTTGTCACCATACTTCAGCTGAGTTGTCTTCATTTTGAGACACCGATAATTTTTTTTTTAAACTTTATTTCATCTTGTGAACATAACAACAATTTACGTTACATAAATCTAGTTCTAACCAAAGAGTATGGAAGTAAGGTCTGTTGGTAGAACTGATAAAACTACATAATCTTGCATACGACCAAGTTCACAACATTCCTGAATATTGTCGCGTGATATCGGTTCGACACAGATTACTTAAAGATTTTATTTTTCTCACAAATGCACTTTAATTACTCTTAGATCTCTTAAATCATATGTCGGTAATAGTAATTTTTATTCTACCATGATATTTACAACTAATAAAAAGTTTGTAAAATTAAGTAGTAAGTTGCGATTATATTTACAACATCGAAATAATCTTTCGAAGGATTATTTAATTATTTTATTTACAAAGGAAACTGGTATTTCTGTTAATGAATAACGAATGACACCTTGCCCACTATTTACAGAGAACTGGACGAACAACTTCTCGTCTTTGACCACAGAAGGGTACACTGTCGCAATTTAATTGAAAATCGGAATATGCTAGTAAAGCACTCTTGGCACGATCGCTCGACTCCCACATTCTTCGAATGATATCGTATACTATCCTTCAATTTAGTGCACACATTGTCCCATTCGCTAGCCCTCAGCAATATCTATTACCCCCAGGCCTAGGGGTTATCCGTAACCGAACTATCGTCTTATTTATTCGTGGTTTTAAAACTTCTATTGGTCAAATCTTCTACATTATTTTAGAAATTCTTTCAATTATTGCTCTTTTATGCTGTTTCAGTATTTTTATCTTTTTTTAAAATTATTCATTTTCTCTCCCTTTCTCTTATTCCATATGCTCTTTTTTATTACTAGAAGCTTGTTTATGCATCATTATATTAATGTTCAGTAGCGAGAGAATATTTGACAACCACCCTTTACCCCTATTATTTACGATACAATTAAAATCGATACAAATTAATTTTAGTTAAATGGCATACAGCACGTCCATGTGAGACGGATATCATTAGAAAATATTTCTCTGAAAGCCATAAAATGCAGACAAGAATTAAGAAGAGACATAGATAGCTCTTAAAAGAGATATTCAATTTAAATCTTATTAATACAAGCCAAAGACTGAAGCAGGCATGTACGTCTGCTGCAATCTTTGGCTTATCCGTATACAAAAAAAAAGAAAAAAAATATTTTCTTTTGTATTACTTTCCCGTCTAGTTATGGCTATAGCTCTAGAAGGGAAAGTACTGTAATCTGTTCAATTTGGACATATGCGGTTTTCACCGGATTTTGACGTTTTGACACCTAAGGAACCCAAAAAACCGGATGGAAATTTTCCGGATGTTAAATATTCGTATGTATGCGTGTGTGTTCGGTGTTGGCCACTAAATCACCTTATATCTCCAGAATTACTGGACCGATTTCGACCAAACTTGGGCAGATTACATCTGTATATGAATATTAATGCCATTAAATTTTCAGCGTAAAGTTCAAACGGGTGAGGCGGTAGAATGTCACGCCCAGTATCTCGATATATCCCTTAATTAAGGTCATATTTTTCTTAGGCACTTTGTTAAAAATTAAAAAATAATATCTACAAAATCACACCCCCATCCCAAAAAAATGTTGTTGTAATCGTCTGCTTTTATGCCATCACTGGTGAGCGGTAGAATTAAATAAATTTACAGTATTTAAAGTGTAAAAACGTAACTCGGTCTGGGTGAGTCTCGAACTCATCCGGTTGACTCGGTACCTGTGTTAAGCCTCGCGTCTACTCCAATTTGCCGATCATACAAGCAAAATTTGTTGTATGTAAATTTTGAAATTACATTCGTTTAGTTAGTACCGACAGTCGCCGCTAGTACCGCCACGCCCGTGTGAATTAAATACGGTATGCGCGCGCACGCTTTAGTTAAAATCATTTAATTAAATTAACGAAAATATATTATATTTAAATAAAATGATAACTACTTTAAATTAAGTTGTTGTATGTGTGTTTATGCCGTACATCAGAAATAACGCACAGTTTTAGGACTTTCCGCGAACAAGGCTTTTAACACGTGAAGGAAGAGTCCTACAACTGTGTTGTCAGTTTTTTTTTATTATCAGTATAAAATGTTCGTTTTTTTATTTCCATGTCATGGAAAATTCAGATAAAAATGTATTTTTCAAAGGTACGCTGCGCACAGATTCCATCTCGGCAAATATCAGTACTCTTCAAGTCTTTAGTAACTTATTTGTTTACCAGGCAATTAGGATGTTATTGCATAATTAGAGTAGACATAATTTTTTCCAATTATACTTTCTTTTAAAATATTGTATTTTCCTTTTGTTTGATTTTAACTTTAAAAGTTTTTATAAAAAAATAAATAAATAATGAAGTATGTTTATTTAAAATCAATACAATGCAGTACACATAATAACATTAGAGATTTCGATATTATTTTCTTTAGGATTGGTATTATGAATCAGACATAATTTATTTTAACTCCACTTCTAGGTTTGACAATCTGCTACTTTGTCAGGTTTGATAGTATAATCATAAAACTCCTACGAACAACCGATATAACATAAAAGCCAAAGTTAAAAGCACAAAGGCTAGTTTCTTCATTATTCAATTTTATTACATCCGTGAAATTATTGTGAATTACTCTGAATTTTACAGCTTTCCTAAAAAAAAATTGAATTACCAGTCTTAAAATACTTATAATTTCATTCTCTTCAAGTCTACTTTCCTTACCTTATTCTGATCTTCGTAGATACTACTGTACATTTCCCTATTAAATGAATAACGTAATTTTTCCATAACAATGTCTACACTGTTTGTTCTGTAATTTACAGCAAGCAGGCCAAGCATAACAATCTTGTCTTTAAACATTACACTTCAAGATCGTTTACTATTTTCATAATTATTATTATGAAAATAGTAGTAGTATTCCTACAGTTTATGCTTATCTTAAATAGAGAGTGAAATTCTGACCTCTCGCAACGCTCCATCCACTTTCCGTTTGTATCTTGTTTAATCTCAGCAAAAACTTTCTAAAGTACTATCATCACTACCCTTAATCTTTTTCCCATTCATAAAAATTTCAACAAAACTCACGGGTAAGTTTTTTATTCTATTTTTGCATCATTCCTCTCCTAATATTCTTGATAATCGTATATGTTTCTGATTTACATTTCATAACGTATTTGAAATTTACAGGTCAAGTTTGGGATTAAAAAAATCGATTTTTTCCTCATTTAAATTATAATTAGTTATATTCCTAGTAAAATTAAATTTTTTTTTTTTTTATTGACCGTTTTATATATATATTTTTTAATTGTACCGTATACAAATCTCTAATTTCAGCCTGGAACCGTTTTTATAGATCGTTTTATTTATTTTTTTTTTAATTATACCGTATAAAAATCTCTAATTTCAGCCTGATACGATACAATTGATTTACATGCCGTTATTTACACATCAATTGTACCTGAATTTAATACCTTGTTTTCAGTGTTGTTAGTGAAATGAATTCGCTAAGTTCCCAGCTTCATTAAAAAAAAAAGGTTTAATATCCTCCAAATTTTAATAACTTGTCTAGTAATTTTGCAATGTTAAGTATAGATCTAAACTAAAGATTACAAATGAAAACGGAAAAGATTATCGAATTAAGATTACAAATAAATGATATGGAGATACAAATCCAGAACGTTTTGAAGCTTAGTATTTTTATTAATTTGTGAAATAATATACTTTCTTTCTTTCTTTTTCCTGTTTGGCCTCCGGAAATTACCGTTCAGGTATTACTTGAGAGGATGAATAAGGATGATATGTACGAGTGTAAATGAAGTGTAATCGTGTACTGTCTCAGTTCGACCATTCCTGAGCTGTGTGGTTAATTGAAACCCAACTACCAAAGAACATTGGTATCCACGATCTAGTATTTAAATCCGTATAAAAGTAACTGCCTTTACTAAGACTTGAACGCTATAATAAAATGTTTTCGTTTAATTCTTAACCTAAATTAGGGGCAGTTTAAAGATTATCACACTTTACTTCAAAAAGGGTGTAAAATCCTTTTTAAATAACTATTCAGCATTAAAACATTAAAAAAAATGAAATTTAACAAATGCTCCTACTTCAAAATGATCTATTTTTCGATATGAGACCACTGTTTTAGGGATATTGTACGCCACTATTGAAAAAAATAGCTGTGAAAAATATTAAACAGCCCCCATTTTGGTAAGGGTTGTTATAGTTTTTTATATCAAAATTTTTGTTTTTTAATTTCAAATTTTGTTTAGAATATTTTGTTAAAGTTTGTAGATTTATGATTTTACCTATTAGACTGCTGAAAAATGTTGGGAATATACTTTACTAGAACGAATTATGTGTTTATTATATTTTTGCTTTTGAAGTTACATCCTGTTTATCCACTATAAAATTTCAAGAAATGGAAGGTATTTAGTTTATTATTTCAAGGACATCAATGACATATATATATATATATATATGACGTTGATATGCCGTATAAAAGGAGATTCAACGGGTGCTAAGTGTTTGCGTTTTTAAGGTCCATCCCGTTTTGTTTCTTTTCTTATCTTTCTTATTACTATAACATTATTTATGAATTTATGTATTATTATTATTTTGTTATTATTCTATATTATGTATTTATTACATATTTTAACTATATATTCAATTTTATTATTACAATATTTAAAATGTTAAGTTTTTTCTTTTTAATAAAACAAAAGAAAATTAAAATATGTAGTTAATCAGTTAATAAAAAATATATATATCTTTTAGAATCAAATAGAGATTGGTAATTCAAAGTCATCCAGGAAAATAGATCAGGGATGAGATTGTGGATTGCCGGAAACTGAAAGCAATTCGGTATAAATTAGCTCATTCATACAATTCTCCCTTTCTATCCAGTACGCGTACGGAATCGTAATGGTTCTTAATTTAAATTATGTCTTTCAGGAAAAGGATTTTAACGTAAAACTATCTCATTCATTACATCATATCTTGTTATATATGCGTAATAATAAAATGAGTTACGGTTGAACATTATATTTCAAATAGAACAGGTTGATTCTGATTAAATTTCGTGTAATTTAACAGTAATTTATTCCGTGAAAGGATAATTATTTCTCTATTAATTTATTAAATGTTATAATCGTTTATTTTAAATAATAATTATTATTTTAATTCTCATCTGTGTTGAACAAAATAGAATATTATGTTTATAATTATAATATATACCTTTGTGTGACAAAGCAAATATTTAATCAATTTGGAAGCTAGTAAAAAAATATGTATACTAATTTTCTTTAATTGTAATTATAAATGTATTTATTGAATTGGTAATTAAAACTAATTACATCTATTTAACTAAACTCTGAAAAAAAAATTATCCCTTTTTATTTATTTTGTACTAAAAATTACTCTACTTTAATTTCAGATTAGCTGATGTCCGTGGCTTTGCTCACATGAATTTGTGGATTTGTAGATTGATTAATTTTTCAAAAGATACATAAGCATTTTTTTTAATTTTATCATAATTTAAGGGTTAATGAGTAACAAAATTAACTTTATTACATATTGGCAAACCATGATTAAGTATGAAAATTAAGAAATCGGTTTATTGGCCTCCGTGGCGCGAGTGGTAGCGTCTCGGCCTTTCATCGGGAAGTCCTGGGTTCGAATCCCGATCAGGCATGGCATTTTCTTATGCTACTTATCATTCATCTCATCTTCTGAAGGAATACCAAAAGATGATATGGTCCCCCGGAGGTTAAAGATTAAAAAAAATCGGTTTATTTACTTTAGTGAGTTGTCTTGTTTTTAATTTTTTAATGGTTGGCTTTATCCTGGTAATGTTTTTGTAAACTTTTCCATCGTCCTTTCATACTAATAAATTGGATTTTTCAAAACTGGTGAAAACTTGTAGAGTGGAATACCAATTATCGAGATTGACCTTTATGCAGCCAAATCCGATTCCTTATAAAATTAATAAAGGTTTATCGTATATATTGAACATATCATTTTAATGTTTAATAGATATTACATTCGATAAAAAGACAAATATATGAAAAAAATGAATAACTTTCAGTAGAATAAAAAAAATATATTCAGAAGAAAATTCAATAAGTAGAAATTTTCTAATAAAAGAATATCAATTTACAAAAATTATCTGAAAGAGATTAAAATTTAGTAATTTACTCTTATAAAAAAATTCATTTAAAAAACTAATCAGATTAAGATTATAGAAAAAAACGATTGAAGAAAAATTTACACTTATTATTGTGCATTATAAAAATATTACAGTATGCTTTATAGAATAAAAGTTAGTTACAATTATTTTTTAATAAAAATATATATTAAAAACGCTATTTCTTTAATCTGTACTTACTTTAATTTTGATCTTCGTTTACCGATCAAGTATGGTCAAAATCCCGTGTGATTTTAATTGAAAATAAATCGAGCAACGATGTGGGTTACTTGGTAGTCGATTCCATTTTTTTTTTTTTTTTTATAGGGATCCCATTTTAATACGAGAAATATATTGTTTTTATCCTGTAACTAATTCTACAGGATGAATTCACTAAGATACGAAACACTATTAAGAATACTATTTTAAAAAAAGTTGTGAAATATTTTATCACATCTCTTTTTTGAGATCTAGTATATAAATTGTTTGTAAAAAACATTAGCTCAACATAAATATGTTTAGGCATAATGTTGTGCGTAGGAAAAATTTCTTATGTTGAAATATAAAAGAAACTTCATGTGGAAAGAAAATGATCGAATTAAAGTTTAAGATTGACAGAATGTGTTTTGATTTCATTTTTTACATAGAGTTGAAGATGCAATTGTCCATAGAGTTTCATATAAATAAAGTCATACTAGCTCCAAAATAATCTGTTTTGTAAAAAAGAAGAATGATCACTAATTTTGAAAATTAGTCGGAGAAAAATTTCTGTTTTGAAAAATGTGGTTGTATGCGTGATTAGTTTCCAACATAAATATTAAGTAAATCATGAAAATACTTGATAGAATGTGTTTTGATTTAATTTTTGGGTAGAGTTGAAGATGGAATTGTCCCTAGAGTTTCATGTAGAATTAATAAAAATGTCTTATATTGATATGAAAAAGAAACTTTATGTAGTAGGCAAATTATCGAATGAAAGTTCAATCTACAAATTAGTGTGGATTATAAAGTCATATTTGTTCATAAATAATCTTTTTTGTAAAAAAATAACGATCACTTATTTTGAAAATGAATTCAGAGACAAATTTCTTCTGTTTTGAAAGAGCGTGGCTGTACGTGTGAACAGTGTTCAATGTAAATATTAAATAAATCAAGAATAATACTGGACGGAATGTGTTTAATATATAAATACCATTGTATAAAATTTTGAGGCTCAAAAATTTTCAAACTACTACATAAATCTCATTGAAATTGTTATTGGTTTGTCTGCAACTTCTCCCGCCACCACCCCATTCGATCACCCTAAAGCATAAGACCGAATGTCCGTGCCATAAACGCAACTGAGCCTAGAAAAGTTAAGAGACCAGTATCCTAAATAGCTGCTAGAGCTTACCTAACAGGGTGAGCGGACTAAGCGCGGTGCCATACACCACCCGGTTGCGTGTCCCACCACTCACTTGTCATACATTACTAAAATGAGTAGTTGTATCTCGTCAGCTACTGAGAGATACATGACATCAATAAATTAAAATTTATTTCGTCTAGACAGCAATTTGCTGCCACGCCTAGGTTGCTGAGTGCCAACAAGTACCTTTCCACCATTTTACAGCGATTGGAGCTATAATTGGCTCCAAGCGCTGTGCATTTTTGCATAATTGGCTCCTAAATTTAGGTATGCTTGGAAAATTTGATGAAAATTAGTTAGGTAATTCCTAACAGATCAGGATCAGCTGATCTCGGTCGGACCACTTCTGAAGTTTGCATATTTTTAGAGTATTTACTGTGGAACTTTGATGCACTTCAATAATAATAAAAAAAAAAACAACAAAAAAAAAACAAAAAAAAGAACAAGAATGCTAATCGAAAAACTATTTTGCGGATAACATTAAATTTTTATTCAATATTCTTAAACACAATTTGTATATCCAAAATCACTCTTATTTGTTTAATTCAATGAGTTTGAAGGTACGAAAGGTGTCGAAAAACCCTTTAAAGATTATAGAGGTAGCGTCGCCGCCTCTCAGTCAAGTTGTCATACTTGCCAAAGGAGGCGCTAGCGACGCCCTTCGAAAAAGAAAAATTATATATATATATAATTTTTCTTTTTTTTCTATATGTATATGTCATTGATAAAATTAAATTTTTGAAAAAATTCAAAAATGGGAAGTAGTTTTTAGAATTTTGAATTTTTTGTACAATAGTCGTATAAATTGAGCTTGATTTTAATTAATGTAATTGGAATTCTTCCTTATGAGAGATAATTACGACGAGTTATTATTTTTTTAGATGAGATAAAAATTGATTTGCTGCCCTAGAGACACATCGTCAGAACATTCTGTAGAAATCGATTTCTAAACTCGTTTATTAAAATCGTTTTCTATTTGTATTTCATAATTGATATGAGCGATTTTAAATGAAAATAATAAAGTCATTAATATTTAAAAAACCAGTGGAATAATTGAAATAAAAATTTGTTAAAGAGAAGCCGGAAAAGTTTTACAACTCTTTACCCTTGTTTTTATCTGTTTTTGTTGTGAATAAATAAAACTGTTAAATTTTGTGTATATATTGAAAAAATTCAATAACATTTTTCTCAAATTTTTAAATGTATTTTCAACTTTAAACTGGGAAATTACGATTCCATATTTAATTTTAAACAAATATATAGATTTTTAAAATTATATAATGAAAAATAGAATATTTTTGAAATATTTTATTTAAAAAAAAAAAAAAAACAATTTTATAAGAATATTTTATTAATATATATATATATATACAGATCAGATAGGCTGCGTTTATTCGAAGTATTAAATAATTTTCTGGATTGAGTAGAAACATTTGTAAACAACATACAGACAGGTATACACATATTTGTTGTATTAGGATTAAAAGGAAACGATACCAAAAAAAATGTTTAAGCTTTATACAGATGATTTTTTCTTTTTATTTTAAACTACTATATAATTATTAATGTAAATTTTATGTAAATTATGAAACGAAAGTTTTATTTTAATTGTTTTTAAACACTTAACGTAATAGTTTAGCATGATCATTAACTTTTAAATTGTTAAAGTGATTGCATTAAGAAGAAGCTGCTGAATTTTTTATTTTGTAAAAAAAAGGCAAAAGGAAGTCAGATATATTTTTTAAAGAGAGAATAAGAATAGCAGCAGTTATTAGAGAAGAGTTGAAAAGTGGTATGGTGATGGGGGTGTAGAAGGCGTATACTGTTATGGTGAAGAAAACAGACTAGTTGGATAAAGGGGGATGTAGTAAGATAGAGGGGAGGGTGGGTCTCTCAGTACAGTTCATGGCAACGGAACGTATTAATCCCCATCTCTTAATAATGCATGAAAAGCTGGCCGGAATGAAACAGCATTGTGCTTGCTTGCGTTTGCTTACTGAGCTGAAACTTAGAACAAAAAAAATACCCGCAGCAACTCCACTCAAAGATTTCATCTTTCATCTGTCTTGTCTGTCTACTGCCTTTTGTCGCCAAACACTCCTCTTTTCCACTCGTTCTATCTTTTACTTTTTTTTATCCTTAACTCTCTTTCTTACTACATCCAACCGAACTCCCTAACAACCACCCTTTTACCCATACCACTCATCCCTCTTATTCCTGTCCCTCCCTCTTAACACTTCTTCTACTCCATCAACCGCTACAACGATGACACTGTCTAATATCCCTGTTTCAAGAAACAACCTAAAATTTTCCCCCCTTCTGTCATAAAAATTATTTCAGTCAATGTTAACGTTTTTAGACCCTTGTTTTAACATTTATATAATAATTTTAACGTTTATATTTTTACGAAAATCAAGGAAATTACAAAAATAATGTAAATAATAATATGAGAAAAACATATTACCATATATCATTTCATAAATACTGGTATATGTAGACTAAATTTTATTGTATGTAAATCTATTATATGGAAGATATTCAAGTAATTTTACGAAATTACTTATTTTAAATTAATTAAAAGAATGATGAAAACTGTGAGTTGTTTCTGATGCACGGCTTACACATACAATTAAAAATATTTATCATTTTATTTAAATCTAATACTTTTTTTATTTAATTAAATGATTCTAAATAAAACGCACGCGTATACGTATTAATTACGTATTTAATACGTATTTAGCGGCGTCAATCGAAACTAACTAAACTAATGTAAATTCACAACTTACATAGAACAAACTTTCGCCTGCACGGTCTCCAGACTGGTCTAGCCGCGAGGCTTAATGCGCCAGGTACCGAGTCAACAGAGCAATCAAGTTTGAGACCCAGCCAGACCGAGATACTTTTTTACACTTTAAATTTATTTAATTCTACCGCTCACATGTGACGTCATAACATAGCAGACGACTATTACAGAATTTTTTGGGGTAGGGATACGATTTTGCAAATATTGTTATTTTTAAATTGTTAACAAATGTCTGTAAGAAAGATATGACCTATTAGGCGAAATCTCGAGATACTGAGGGTGACCTTGCTCTTCAACCTTAACCTCTTGACCTTTTAAGTTAAAAGTTTTGGCATCAATGCCCAATTTATAGAGATATTCTGACCAAGTTTGGTCAAAATCGGTCCAGTACTTCTGGAGATATAAGGTGATTTAGAGGCCAACACCGAATACACACGCTCGCGCGCGTTCATACGAATATTAACATCGGAAAAATTTCCATCCGGTTTTTTGGGCTCCTCAGGTGTCAAAATGTCAATATTCGGTGAAAACCACACGCCCAAATTGGATCGATTACAATACTATACCTTTTAGAGATATACCTGTGCTATAGCTCTATCTAGACTGCAAAGTAAATTTGTAATAACTGTAGAAACATAATTTACTAAATTAACTTATTTGTTACAAATATTAATTATTTATGTAATATACGAGTGTATATACACACATATATATATATATATATATATATATATATATTTTCATTATTTAATAATATTTATAGTAATATATAATTGCTTTATGGCTTTATGCTTTATGGCTTCGACAACGCTTCTTATCATTAAACGAAAAGAATTCCAGCCGTGTTATAGAAAAACAATGATATCAAAATGTGGCTTAGTTCAAAAGGAATAATTTTTGAAGAGGTTTAAGTTAATGTTCAATCATTGCAAAGGAGTTTTCCGCGTATTAAAAGTAATTATAGTCCGTATAAAATTGGTTTGACACACAACGCAATATTGGTAAGTCATGTTTTTATTCGGCTCCTAACGAATATGTTTGCCGGCCTCCGTGGCGCGAGTGGTAACGTCTCGGACTTTAATCCGGCGGTTCCGAGTTGGAATCCCTGTCAGGCATGGCATTTTCATACGCATTTTCATGACAATCATTCATATCATCATCTGAAGCAATGGATAACGGTGGTTTCGGAGGTTAGAAAAAACAAAAAAAAACGAATACTTACTTCTGTGGTTTCAGTGTTACTATTTGTGAATTTTGTCCTTGCTTTTACATAGCAAAGAACGCTAAATGACCAAAAAACGATTGTTTGGTCATATATATGTAAAAAAATAACCTAACAAAGAATTTTTTGGTCATTATGTAGGGATATTATTTTCTGTGTATTTGGTTATTTCGACTTTTTTTGTTTGCATAGTCTATCTGGGCTATAAGAAAGTTGGGTGTTTTAATTTATTTACTGTAAGTCATCCTGGTGGCATTTTTTTTTCTTTTTTATAAAATACAGATGTTTTAGCTGTTAAATATAATTCAAAGAAATTCGTTACTTAATCAGTTGTGATTTCGTTTACATTGGCAACGGCCTACGGGCTTTTTGTGATTGGTCGTTGTGTTTGACAGCGGCCATCTTGCATTGATCCGATTGGTTTTCCTTTGTTTACATTTCCATCTGATTTATTAGCCTCTTATTTATTAAAAAACTGTACAAATTAAAAATAGATAGATGGATTTATTAAAAATAGATGAAAACAATGTTTGATGCGGGTTATATATCGTCCTAAAGTTTGAGATCAATCGGTGCAGAACATTTTGAGTTTTTGAAGCGTACACAAACGAACTTAACATTTTTATATATAAAAATTAGGAACGATTGTAATAAAAATTAAAAGGTGTGAAACTGTACTTTTACACCTTTTAATTTTTAATTTTTATTCAGATTTCATGAATAACTAATTTTGATTGTAGATTGTAATTTTGATTGTAGATTGTAATTTTGATTTGAGATTGTAATACAACTATTATTTAGTCGTTAATAATTAATTCATTTATTATAATGAGAATTTTAGTTAAAAACTATATGTATTTATGAATTATCAAAATTTTATATTTTTTTTTAAAAAAAGCTTTTTAGAATAAATAAACTTTAATTAACGTAGTAACTTATTAACTACTTATGAGAGATAATTTTTTAATCCGTGTTATCATAGTATTAATGAAAAAAAAAAAACAATATATTTTTAAGTATGTTCTAAGAGAGAACTTTTTTCTTTCCTTTTTTTAGGAAGTAAAATAGCTGTAGGGACGATAGGCGTTTAAGTGCTTTCCCTTGTAGTATGATTTCTTTCAAACATGGTAAGTCCTTTAATAGTTATTCAATAAGAAACACCATATACAATAAATCAGTAAAATCTTTATTTTTTTTTATTATTATTATTATTATTATTATATATTTTTTTTATACTTTAATTACAAATTACTTTAATCATTTTATTTTCGTAATTATTTTTTTGACGAATTTATGTTAAATATATTTCATTAACAAGAAATAACTAGTTTAAAAAGTTATTATATTACTTTGAAATACAAGGCTATGTTAATTCTAATATACTAAGATCTAATTAAGATCAAATAAAATTGAATCAGCTAGAATAAAAATATATAAAACAATTTTTTTTTATAAAATAATATATATATATATATACAGAATGTTTCTAAATATGTAGGCTGGCTATACTTTTTCGGATTCCACTTGTAAAACTAAATAAAAAATATCCTTAGGAAAAATTGCAATTTCTCCTTCGTTCTACCACTGTCTACCATTTTGTTATTTTTATATAAAAATTTATATCTCAAGTTCAGATAGACGAATCACATTAATATTTGGTAAGCGTATTGGTAATAAAGTTTTAAAATTAGCAAAAAATCAGGACTTAAATACCTTCGCAAATTACAAAATGGCGGCCATGTTTATTTTTAAATCCGTTATATCTCCATAAATATTAATTTGATCAAAATGTACGTTTTGCAAAAATATTAAGCCTTTTATTTATTTTGAACAAAATGATATTTTTTTTTTTTTTAAATCGGTTAACAAATAGTCGAGTTAGGGAGAAAATTGATTTTTGATTTGAAAATGAATTTCAAATAAAAAATTTAAAAAGTATTTCAAAACTTCTAAAGTTTTTTTTTTTAGTTAACTAATTATCTATATTTATCAGTTATCTAATTACAGTACTTTGACATATTTCAATAAACTACATTAGAGTAATAAAAAGTATAATCTGTGTTAACGTATGTTAAAATTTGCTTTTATTTTTTTTATGTTTAACATTTAAATTGGGATTCGAAGCCGGGACCTATTTAATACGAAGCCGGGGGCCTTTTCATACGCTATCAATCTCCACTTGTCTAATGATCATAGTTGATGGCCACTCTTTCATAAAAAAAAAATTAAATACATAAAAAATTCTTTGTGTATAGCTTGACTAGAGATGAAGCGAAAGTAGTTCTATGTATATTATATTAAAATCATTGACTTCCTTTGTACCTTTCACTTCACTAGTTACTCAACTGAACGGTAGTTCTCTTTATTTGTGCTTTTATAATATCTTCTTCTTTACCGCAATAATCAGGTGCGATGGTGGTGTAATGGTGAGCATAGTTGCCTTCCAAGCAGTTGATCCGGGTTCGATTCCCGGCCATCGCACAAATTTTTTTTAAATATAATTTTTGTAATGCATAATTATTTTACGTTAGAAATTAATATCTTTAAATATAAAAATTAAATGAACATAAAAAATTTTATATCACGTATATTTTATTTTAAATATAATTTTAAGCATAATTTTTGTAATGCATAATTATTTTACGTTAGAAATTAATATCTTTAAATATAAAAATTAAATGAACATAAAAAATTTTATATCACGTATATTTTATTTTAAATATAATTTTAAGCATAATTTTTGTAATGCATAATTATTTTACGTTAGAAATTAATATCTTTAAATATAAAAATCAAATGAACATAAAAAAATTTATATCAGTTGAAGTGTGTTGCGTTTCATTCTTAATGTCCCGTTCTTTGATTCCAGAGTCAAAGTTTCTTTTTCTGACAGTAATGATGTTAGTTATAAAACCATTCTGTCTTATGAAAAAATAAAATTTTCACTTGTAGCGTTGAAATTTCATTTGAATTGTAATGACATTTGCATTAAAATCTCATATGCAATCGTATATTCGATTCGGAGAAGACGGAAAAAGGAAATTATTTTATTCCTAAATTTTTCGAATAAACCTGGCATGAGATTTTGTTATTCTTAAAATGAGCCTATAATGTATTGAAGAGTTATTTGGGACTCATGTGATATCTCCTGCACCACTACACTTTATTGTGGGTCTTCAGAAATAAAATATATTATTTGTTTTTTTTTACTATGCAGTTGAAAATTATATTTTTATTTTTAGTCAACCTTATTTATCATTAGAAGAATTTATCCATGTAGTAATCGATGACATATTCATGTACAATTGAATAACCCAGCATTTCGTTGGTATAATTTTCAGTGATTATAATCTACAGTGCTTCAGCAACAAAATTTTAAAAAATCCAAAAAAAATAAACTAAATACCACTAATAAATATCTAGTTTACTTATATAAAAATAGAACTTTTTATTTCATATATTATTTTGCCTTTTATTTACTATTTGGAAATCACAATAAGGGGCCGATAAAATTATTCGAAGCGGTCGAAAATAGCTAATGTAAACTAACTGGTCGGTACATAGAATTTCACCAAAAAGTAATAAACCAATTATAAGTTGATTTTCATTGTAATTTTATAATTTATATGTTGATTTACTTCAAAATAGGATACAAAATTGTGATGAAATCTCAATTTATATTAAAATGCGTGTCAGATTAGTAGAAATAATGATTGAATTACCAAAATAATGATATTATGAGATTTAAAGTTGTCGACAAAAGACAAGGACACAAGTTGTTTCCCATAGGATATTATTACACCTCTATACCCACCTATCTATTTAAGTATTTAAGCTTAATTTCTTATGTATATACTCGCACGGAGAGGAAGTAATTAATTAATTCACACATCATTCTGTTGCCTCCTTTGGTCTGTATATGATCAGATTAAACATACAACGAGGGTCATGTATTCCGACTAAAATTATATTATTTAAATCCCCTGCCAATAAAGTTCATGTCAAATTATGTATATACAAACACAGACCTTTCGTAAAATACGTACATATACATCCAAAATATAATAATTCATTTATATTATAAAACATAATAACTACTTGTTGATAATAATAACGTTTAATGATAAAGAAACTAATAATTTAAATTAATTATTAAAAGTTCCATCTCTGTTATTTACTTCAATCGTAATTTTATTTTTTTATCTCTTTAGTTCAGTTATGTTCCAAAATTATTTAGATTATTTTCCATGTAAACTCATAAAATCTAACTTTTCATTCATAATTAATTTTGTTAACTGTTATCTACCAATAGCTTAGAAGGAATATCATTGTTGTTAAATAGAAAGAAAGATTTGATTGACTATTTGAACATTAAGAAGAATAAATATGTAGTAAGGGTACAGAATCTATAATTTGGTAATTTTTTCTTGGAAACGAGTATCAAATTTTACATACTTTGGATGTTGCGTGTTTGACGATTAGGACCACTAAAGAAAAACATAATAGTCATAATTTTGATTTAAGTTTGTGGTAGAAAAAGATTCACAGCTATATCTTCTTTGCGATAATGCATGACGTTAGAACCTTGTACTTTAGCAAAAACATAATTGCAAACAATTGAAAATTCTGATATACAGGTCTATCGAAAATTGATTAAAATTATTCAGGGAAATAAGGGTCGCAATAAGGACGTATATAAAAGGTTGGATAGTAAGTAAAATTATAATAAATAATTTTTTTTTCTCACAGAATTATTTCATTACTGTTTACGTGTAAAGTTGTACGCTAATTTCGCAAAACTCAGGTTCAGAAATGCAAACCCACCGGGTTGGTCTACTGGTGAACGCGTCTTCTCAAACTACCTGATTTGGAAATCAAGAGTTCCATCGTTCAAATTCTAGTAAGGCCAATTACTTTTATACAAAATTGAATACTAGATCGTGGATACCGGTATTCTTTGGTGGTTGGGTTTCAATTAACCACACATCTCAGGAATGGTCGAACTGAGACTGTACAAGACTACAGTAAGAAATATAATTTGTTTACATCAAAAATTAATTTAAATCTCAGGAAAAGATTTTTGAAAGTGTATGTTTGGAGTGTCGCTTTATATGGAAGTGAAACTTGGACAATCGGAGTATCTGAGAAGAAAAGATTAGAAGCTTTTGAAATGTGGTGCTATAGGAGAATGTTAAAAATCAGATGGGTGGATAAAGTGACAAATGAAGAGGTATTGCGGCAAATAGATGAAGAAAGAACCATTTGGAAAAATATAGTTAAAAGAAGAGACAGACTTATAGGCCACATACTAAGGCATCCTGGAATAGTCGCTTTAATATTGGAAGGACAGGTAGAAGGGAAAAATTGTGTAGGCAGGCCACGTTTGGAGTATGTAAAACAAATTGTTGGGGATGTAGGATGTAGAGGGTATACTGAAATGAAACGACTAGCACTAGATAGGGAATCTTGGAGAGCTGAATCAAACCAGTCAAATGACTGAAGACAAAAAAAAAACAAAAAAAACAAGACTACACTTCATTTACACTCATACATTTCATCCTCTAAAGCAGTAATACCTGAACGGTAATTTCCGGAGGCTAAACAGAAAAACGAAGGTTCAGAAATGCTGGTCTATACATTAGCGTAAACATCAACGCATTTAGAGTGCATTGATTTTTTCGTCTAGACATTATACGCGCCACAAACTGTAGATCATGAGAAATTTATTTAAAATTAATAAATATTGTAAACAATACCGTTTAAAATGCCCTAGTCAACACTAAAACATATATGTAAGTACATTGTTTTGTTCATTTTTTATTAACCCTTAAAAAATTAATTGAATAATTTATGTTCATTTAGTATTTTCTTCACGAGTAGGCTACGCCCGACACAATGTAGTAACTGTTTAAAAAATTAAAAATGAATAATTCATTTCATTAATTAATTTTTATCATCCACAATCAAACTTTATAAAATAATTTTGAAATTTTTTCTTAATTTATTCTTCTTAACATTTCATTCATCATATACTCAATCTCTGCCAACACTGCCATGTCATCAGCGAACTTAACGCACTCTGTCCTCCTTCCTTCAATATTTACACCCTTATTACCAGTTAGATACTTTTCAATTGGATATAGAAAGTCGCTCAAATGTTTTTTTTTTTTTTTTAATTTTAACTTTTTCTATTAAGATTATGTACGGAAAAATTCCCCGAAATTTTAATTTTATTCTTTGATTTCTTGGATAATATAATTCAGATCATAGGTACTAAATACCTTAGTTATATTTAATATTGTAGATCAATTAAAAAAAGAAGTACGTATGTATGTATCTGGTTAAATAAATCTAATTTTTGGGTGTTTTGGTGATTAGTTTTAAGAAAATTTTCAACAAACTCTAAGAATTACACAAAGAAGACTGTATAAGTTTGTAATTTTGTCAATCTTTCTTCCACAGATTTCAACTGAACGTCTTCCATTTTTCTTGATGCTGAATATCTTCTTCATTTCTTTATAGTATCTCCCATTCTCAGAATATAGTAGTATAAGCATCGTAATCTTCTACTTCATTCTATTCTTTCTTCCTTTCATTTTTCATTTTATCAATCTTTGCTGAAAGCATTTTTACTTAAGTTATGCTTAAATTAAAAAGTTTACCTCTTCCTTAGCACCTTCTAAAAATATTCTGCAAATAAAATTATGCACGTTTGTTATTCTTCTCAGTACGATACACAATTTTTTTCTAACTAAGCATTATAACTTAACGAAATAAATAATGCTAAGAATAACTTAAAAAAGAAAAAAAATATATACAAAATTAATGTATAACCAAAAAAAAATACAAAACAAAAATTACAAAAACAAAAAAAAATAACAAAATAGGTTACAAAATGAATATATAACCTAATATAAAATGCTGATACGGACACCACACAAAAAATGTGATGCAATGTGGTGTCCACCACAATGCAATTGTGGTTTTTATCCCCAAAAAATATAATTAAATTAAAATTTTAATTTTATTATGAAAAAATGCACAATTATTTTTTAAACAATAATTAACCATAACTAACCATTGTACGAAATGGGGTAGAATAACTAACTTTTCTTTTTTTCATAGAATCTCTAAAAATTCTATAATAAAAATATATCTAATATTCTTTATAGCGGCTTTTAAATTATGAATGACTTTTTCGTAATTTTTTATATTTAATGTATTTTCCTTAACATTATTTCACGTATTTGTATTTAAATAATTAATATGATTTTCAAACTCCTCACATTTTTTATCTTATAATTTTTTTTCTTTTTTGAACTACTGATGAATTAATTCACAAAAGAAGCTTACATGGAATCTTGTACTTGGAAAAATATGGAAATTTGTAGCACATGAAAGATATTAAGCCTTACCGGGATTCAAACCTGGGACCTAAGGATAAAAGGCCGAGGTGTTGCCACTCGCCACGGAGATCGAGGGAGTAGTTTTTATATTTATAATTACATATATTTAATGTTATATGGACATGATCTATCTAATGTATTTTTTATGTTTCGATGAGAATAAGATTTATTCATGTGTTTATTTATTTATCTAAATAAATAAAACCCGTAAAAAATACCCGTGTTAACTTTTGTGAATTTCAGCGAATATTTATTACGACTTTTTTTCAGAATATACGAAATATATTTATACATGAACTGTTTAAACCATACGTACAATAATCACGGAATAAGATTACCGAAATCAAGTCATATCGTTCTTTTTACTACCCTTTTTATGTATTAGACATATTCCAGTTGGTATCCAAGAAATTAATAGTAATGGCAACCCCTTTATTAAGGGGAAAGTTACGAAGTGGTTGTTTCAAAGTGAGCAGGAAACGGGTGAAAAGATTATGAAACCTATATACCGGCTCTAATGGTGTGATAATCTTAAGATAAGTATCTTTCCTCTCTAAATCTTTAATAATATCCCGGATATAGCCGGTGGGCGGGAAGTCCTTTTTGAGTATATGAACACTCCCGTGGGTTGTGTTATGCTTAACCGTGGATCCGGCTCAGGGGAGAGGAGAAAAAAACAAAAAACGAAAAAATTTTTTTCGTATATTTCTGTAACTTTTTAATTAAATTTTTTACGTAGTAAATTTTTAACCGACTATAAAAAAGGAGAAAGGTTTGAATTCATTTTAAAGAAGAATTTACTATGTTTTTGTCGTTGTATATGTTTACAATTGATTTTAACGGAAAATTGTTTAAAACAAGATATTACATTTCATTTCATTACAGAATGTTACATTGTATTGTTTGTAAATGTGATTTTTTTTTTTCGTTTTTATAATCATTATTCCTTAATATTGGATTATTATAGCTTAATAATGTTTAAATCTTAATGTTCAGTTATTAAAATATTTTCACACAAAAGAAAATTAGTTGAAAAATTTAAAAGTATAAAAAACTGATCTTATAAAAATTTTTTAAATCTTTATTTTTAATCATAACATTTAAAATATAAAATTTCATAGTTCAAATAACTCATAAATTTAATATATAGAAAATATATTAAATACTAAAAATAGCACGCCGCGAAAATGTTATATAGTATACGTTTCATTATACAGGGGGATTCATAATTTTCTTAGGAGTTACAAAAACTCAAAACAAAAAAAGTATTTCAGTTAACTAAATTAAAGTTGTTCAAGGTGATGCAGGGACTCAAACAGTTTTTGATAAAATTTATAAATGTTCAATATGTGCTCCTCTGATGACACGGTACACATCAACACGAAAGTCGAGCTCTTGCCAGACTCGTTCTACCATGTCATTTTCGATAGGGTTGATTGCATTGATTATGCGATCCTTTCGCTCAGCGAAATTGTGCGACATTGATGGGATAAACACCTTATCTTTCACGTAACCCCAGAGAAAGAAATCACATGGCGTGAGGTCTGGTGATCTTGGTGGCCACAGCATAATGTGTTGGTCTTCTTGAGATGCACGTCCTAACCAGCGCCGAGGTAATGTTGTATTAAGGTACTGTCGAACCTCGTTATGAAAATTAGCAGGACAATCATTTTGCTGGAAAATGAAGTCGTTGAGTAGCTAAGGGATAAGCCATAATTGTAACATATCCAGGTATATCATGCCAGTTACTGTCGTTTCCATAAAAAAAACGGCCCATATAGCCTCACGAGAGATCGCACAAAAAACGTTTACTTTCGGAGAATCCCGAATGTGTTCCACATAAGCGTGTGGGTTTTCAGTTCCCCGTTATTACTCGTTACCGTTAATAACTCGCCCGTTATTACGGTTTACTTTCCCACTAATATGGAAAAAAGCTTCATCGCTGAAAATTATCTTTTTTAGAAAACCTTCATCTAACAAATTCTTTTCCTGTAACTGTAAACAAAAATCGAGCCTATGTGTTTTATTTCCATCAGAAAGACGCTGGATTAGTTGAAGATGATACGGTTTGCATAATAAACGTTTACGGAGAACTCTCCACACTGTTTTTTTTCGGAATTCCTAATTCTCTGCCTGCAGAGAATTAGCAAAATCGCAGTCGATTTTGAGGGGCTGCGAATGAAACTTGCACGCACACGTTCGAAATTGACTTCTGAGGTTGATGGACGACCAGTTGATTTTCGCATGCACAACCAACCGGTTTCACTGAATTGTTTATACCATGCACGAATTGAATTATCACTTGGTGGCTCCTTATGAAATTTTAACCGAAACGCACGTTGCACAGAACATACTGACTTTGAGAAGTGAAATTCTAACACACAAAACGATTTCTCGCTTACCGTGGCAGCCATTTTCTCTATGGTCGACGCGTAGCGAGCAGATGGTTTACTAACTGCCTAGTATATGTGGAAAAAACTATTTGAAGTGCTCTTTCGTACAGTACTTCTTTTATTCTTATGAGTAAAATAATTTTTTGTTATTGAATTTTCGAAATTCCGAAGAACATTACGAAACGCTCTGTATGTGATTTTGTTGAATTTTTTTGCCACTTGCCATTAAATAACGTTCATGAATTTAATGTACTAACAACAAAAACTTTTACAACGAAGGTTCAAAATGCTGAACATTTTTAGCTGCTTCTTGAGTTATCATTTTTTAACACAGCTCTAACTCTGATTTCTTCCTTTTTAGTTTCTTGTACGAAGTATTGTAATCGTGAATAATTTCAGTTTTCAGAATTCAACGGATGGTCCATTTTAACCACTCCTGAAAACATTTTTACTAGTTTCGACATGACGTCTGTACGTCCGTATGTACCTCGCATAACTCAAAAACGATTATCCTTAGGATGTTGAAATTTTTTATTTAGGACTGTTGTAACAACTAGTTGTCCACCTCCCCTTTTGATTGCAGTCGACTGGTCAAAAATGTATACAGTCAGAGCTCTAAATAAATTTGGATTTTCGATTTTTTTCTTGACTGCAGTAATAACCCTCCGTTGAGAGCTTTTCAACGATGTATGATAAGTGGTACTTATTTTCATTGGTTCCATAGTTATAACCAAATAAAACTTCAATTAATGAGATATTTCGATCTTGCATAGGGAAGGCACGTCGGTTCGAATCCAAATTCATAGAAATATATTTTTGACTTTTTTTTTTTTAATTTAAATATATTGATTTATTAATAAATGTTTAACCCTTGATTGTAAAAAAAATCTTTTAACAATAAATAATAATTTAATAAAAACAATATAAAAAAAAAAAATATTAAAAATTATCAGAAGTTATTAGTGAAATAAAATTTTATTTACTTTTCATTTTAAAATTAAAACTTTTTTACGATCAGAGGTTAATAATTAATAAATCAATATTTTTAATTTTTAATGAATAAGTATGTATGTGAAGTCGGATTCGAACAGATGTGTGCATGGTTACAGATCCGACACGTTCTCATTTACACCACATATCTACTTGAGTGACGTGAAACAAAATTAATATATAACCTAATATGAAGTGCTGATACGGACACCACACAAAAAAATGTGATGCAGTGTGGTGTCCGCCACAATGCAATTGTGGTTTTTATCCCCAAAAAACAAATATAATTTTAAATAAACCGTTCATCAAGAAGTATAAATCGTTCAATAGAATATATCGTCCGTGAACTTCATGCAAAATAAAAATGAGATGTGGTCTTGCTCTTGTTAGATGCAGTCGGGTTTCCTTACTCTGCGTAACTGTTGTTATTATTGCGTTTTTCTTATATAGTTTTTTAGTTTTGTTATTCGTTTTTCGTTGTTTTGAGTTATTTTTAGTAACTTTGTTTGTTATTTATTGCGTTATTTTGTTTTTTTTTTTGAGGCACACTATTTTTGGCTGACCCACCGGGTTGGTGTAGTGGTGAACGCGTCTTCCCAAATCAGCTGATTTGGAAGTCGAGAATTCTAGCGTTCAAGTCGTAGTAAAGTCAGTTATTTTTACTCGGATTTGAATACTAAATCGTGGATACCGGTGTTCTTTGGTGGTTGGGTTTCAATTAACCACACATCTCAGGAATGTCGAACTGAAACTGTACAAGACTACACTTCATTTACACTCATACATATCATCTTCATTCATCCTCTGAAGTATTATCTGAAAGGTAATCACCGGAGGCTAAACAGGAAATAGAAAGAAAGAAAGAAAAACTATTTTTGGCTCTGCATTATTCTTCAAGTTGCGTTAATTTTAATTACGATAAATTTTCTTCCTTTTCGTTAGACAACGTTGATTTTGTGTTTTGTTTCTGTTTCGTTGATTTGTTTAATTTAAATAACGTATTTAATATTTATATTCTGTGTTTGACCCACGGTAAACAGGGACTTGTTTGGTTACACAGCTGGTAATATTAGTTTACGTAGTATGTTTATATTCGACTTGAAGAAGTCGAATTTTCATAAAAACTTTAACTTTGTTGCGGAATATGACCGAACCCGAACCGGGTCGGTCGGGGGCCGCGTCCTCTCCAATTAGGGAAGTTTTCACTCCTGTTGCGAGCAGACGGTCCGGGGCTTCACGGGTTTTGTTGCGTGAGGTCCCCTCCGATAGCAGTTGGAGCGATAGTTCAGTGGATATGAAGATGACGGAACTTCGGCAACGAGGAGCGATTATTAGAACGGTGCCGAAAGATGATGAAAAAAGACAGGTCGGCTAGCAGGCTGCTGATTTACCGGCTTTAGCCACAGTTGACGTTGCAAGAAGTAGAGGCCTTGAAGAGGATTTCCCGCCTCTTCCAGTAAGGTCTGATGATGACATGGTAGTGGGGCAGGAACTCCGAAAGACATCTGGGAAACGAAAGTTACGTTTCTCCACTCCAGAGGCTTAAAAAAAGAAGAAATCCAAAGGTAGTAGTCGACTTTTCTTCTCCCCCAGTGGTTTTTCTCTAATAGTCTATCGAATGGTGGAGGGTGAGCCAGAGGGAGGACAGAGAGTTGGTGCTGGTTAGGATCTTCAGAGACAGTTGAAATATCTTGCCAATAACACAGCGATTCTTTTACGTTACGTTAAAGAGTTGAGTTCTCTCGTTGACCGTGACCACAAAAGTGGAAATTAAAGGGTGTTCTCGTAACACGAATGGCATCAGTCGAGTAATAGATATGTTTCGTGATATTCTTAATGACATTGATGTGGAGTCCCAGGAGAGGCACTCTATGCTGCCAGAAATGGTGGAAGAGGGTACCCAAACGTACTTTATCATTACGGATGTATCTTCGCAGACTCAAAATGTGGGAATGGATCGGTCTCTGCGTCCTGGTCTGATTAGGACATTCGTCGTCTGATTGACTACGGTGTCGCTTATGAAGACCTTGAGAGGTTGATCCTTTGGGACTTGCCTGAGGATGTTTTCCACTCCCCAGTTCTGGTGGAGGACACCGCTGGCATCGAAGAAGACACGGATTTTGCTTGGACGATTGATTTGGTGGCAGAGGCTGACCACCCGAATCACGTCCCGGTTTACCGAAAAGCGCTGTGGATTAGGGGAATCGTTCGGATAAATTGACGGCGAGTGAAGTCCTTGTAGTTCAATCCTCTACTCAAGATTTGTCCGGGGACAATATTGGTTCACGGATTGATATCGGTCACAGTGATTACGCCCTCATAATTGATTCGGCGGCTGTGGGTGGCCTCTACTGTTTGTCGGTCGGTTCCCTGAGTTATAAAGGATGGTTACAGTAGGGTGGTGTGCTTCTCAAGGCCTTCGGGACGAATTGACCAACTTTTTCGTTGCTCAGTCGATTACTTGGGTCCACAGGTTGGGAAGAATTGTCTTGTGCATCTGATGCTGATGATCTGATACGCTGCATCTGATACGCCAATCTCCTCCGCTCAGTGAACGGAGCTGTATTACCAGGTGAAGTCGGGGTCCTCTCCACGTGTAAGGGGCAGGGATAGGACCTTTATATCTCGGTGCGGGTCAATACTGGTGCAGCTGAACGAATTAGTAAGTTATTTCCGCGAAGGTTGAGGGCATCACTACGGTGAGGAGGGCAGGAGAGTTCACGTCCTTGTCAAGGATGTGGATGATCTAATTATTCAGGATGAGTTCGTGAAGGCACTTCGAAAGGTTACGAGGGAGTCACTGTTGATTGACGTTTTGTCGATGCAAACAGCTTTCGGTGAGACGCAGGTGGTCACTGTGGCCGTGCCACCCATTCTGGTGGACAAATTACTGACGGACGGACGTGTCCGTGTTGGATAGATGACTTTTAGAGTCATGAGGCGCTCAGTTGACGACTGCTGGAAGTCGGGCCATAGAGCCAATTCCTGTACTGGGCCAGTTCGTAGTGGCCACTGCTTTACCTGTGGCAAGGCTGGTCACGTGCGGAAGGACTGCCGGCTCGGTGTCCTTCCTGCAGGTTGTATGGGCATGCATCCGGGGCGCGGAGATGTAAGACTTCACCTGCGCCATAAGATGCTAGCACCTACTTAGCGCTGTTAGGTGTCTGTGTGGGAACAGCCTCGTCCAGGAGAAGTGGGTGGCTCCGGTATCCCACTATCAATGATTGGCTGGGGACTCCTTCGCAGCTCCTTTGGGGAGGGAATGTAAGACCCTAGACCCGATGGGGGATCTCTGTGGGGGTTCCTAATTAGAGGCAGGGCGTAAAGACCAGAATCCCGGTGACGGGTTCCTATTGGGGTCCCCTCATTAGAGGCGTGGCACGCAAATAAAGACCCTGTCCCAGCTATTTGCGTGGGACACCCGAATAGCCGGTGAACACATAAAACCAAACAAACAAACCAACGAACCATGTTTTTTTATAGGAGAGAAATACTTACATCTTCTAAAATAATTTCTAGTCGAACATTAAATGGAATGAAAATAGATATCTTTTATACACTTAGTACATATATATTGTACTTATTAAGTTAATTTAAATTTTACTGTTAAGATAAAAATAAAAGTTATTTTTGTTTCTACCGAGGTAGCTTAAGGCAATGACACCCCCCTGGAACTGAGTTTATACTTGGTGGCCAATTTGGCTTCAGGGGGCGGGGAAAACACAGATTAAAATAAAATTGATGTGGACACCACATGACTTCCTTGTACGCCTATTAAATTACACATACACTTTTTTTTTAAATGAAAAGTACATAAAATTTTATTTCATTAATAACTTCTGATTTTTTTTGTTATTATTGAATTATTATTTATTGCAATTTTTTTTATAATCAGATGTTAATAATTATTAATAAATCAAGATATTTAAATTTAAAAAAAAAAAGTTAAAAAAGGAGATGAAGTGATTCGAACCTATGTGCCTTGTAAGATCCAAATATTTCATTAATTAAAATTTTATTTGTCCATAACTCTTGAACCAAAGAAAATAAATACCATTTATGATATATCATTGAAAAGCTCTCAATCGAAAAAAGAGTTCAAAAGAAAAATAAAAAGTTCAAAATCTAATTTTTTTTGGATTGTGGGCTTTTTTGGACAGTTTTGGTTCAGTCGATTGCAATCAAAAGGGGGAGGTGCACAACTAGATGTTACTACAGTCACAAATCCTAAGATTTCTACGACTAATCGTTTTTCTGTTATGCCAGATACGTACATACATACGTACAGACGTCACGCCGAAATTAATAAAATGAATTCAGGGATGGTCAAAATGGATATTTCCGTTGAAATCTGAAAACTGTAATTTTTCGCTATCACTATACTTCCTTAACTTCATACAAGGAAGTAAAAATGCGAACACATACAGCAAACAAACAAACAAACAAACCAACGAACCATGTTTTTTGTAGGAGAGAAATTCCTACATCTTCTAAAATAATTTCTAGTCCAAAATTAAATGGATGAAAAATAGATATCTTTTATACACTTAGTACATATATATTGTACTTATTAAGTTAATTTAAATTTTGCTGTTATGATAAAAATAAAAGTTAATAAAAACTAATTTACAGTAGAGCAGAATTAATTTAAATACTGTAGTATTAAGGAATATTCAACAGCGTAATTTTATAACTAATTACATGATATTACAAATAATAATAATGTAAAGAAAAATGTAGTTATAAATATAGAAATACAATAAATCTATTGAAAAATTCTTCTTGCTACACAAGGTCATTAACCATTTTCAATTTTTTTCTTAGTAGTAATATATAATTTAAAAACGTATTTGGAGTAAAATAAGTATAAAACTTATTAAATTTTATAAATTTTGATTTAAGTACGGGTAAATTATATGCAGACTGTAATTACTACCTTTAAATATTAAACATTATCGATTTGTATCCATTTCTTTTATAAAATAAGTTTACATTTTATATATACATCAAATTTTGTACTAGAAAAAATTCAGATTTAGGCAAATTGGCCTTGAAGGTTCATTTAAAATTTATTATTTATTAATTTCTCTTTTCTCTGATAGTGGTGGGAATAATTTTCATATCGTACGTCGTTTTCCAGCGAATTAATCCATAATCTAGTCTACTTTTTGACGATAAAAATACAGCTTTTTATTTAAAACAAAGATTAAATAACAAGCAACAAAACTAATCTTTTTTAAAGTTATCTTCGCGAAATTTCAATGAAAGTTGTTCATCTATAAAAATAACTAAATATTTTGTTTCTCTACGAATAAGGTACACGCTTGGAAAAAGTTTAGAAAAATAGCATATAGTAGACATAAGTAACTTAGCTAAATATTTCTTAGGATTTCCGCATGAATAATTTATGAAATATATTTTTTCAGTGCTTAAACTAATTTCATATTTAGAAAACCGCAACCTTAATTCAAGTAAATCTTTTTAAATTCTATTTTTAATTTCCAACCAAAACCATAAGCGAAATCCGTAAATCTTGCGCTATAGCAATAACTTTTTATCATATTTCCGGTTTCATTTTCTTATTTTTATCGAGACGCAGATCTATCATATTTTTTTTTTCTTCTGTATTGTTTTTTTGACATATCAGTTGCATTTTTTTTGTAGTTATATCAATTATTTATTACTTCCTTGTACGAAGTAAAGAAAGTATTGTGATCGCGAAAAATTTCACTTTTCAGATTTCAACGGAAATATTAATTTTGAACATCCGTAATAAATTTTGACAAGTTTCGGCGTGATGTCTGTACGTACGTACGTACGTATTTATCGCGCATAAATCAAAAACTACTAACCGTAGGATGTTGAAATTAAGGATTAAGGTCTGTTGTAACATGTAATTGTGCACCTCTCCTTTTGATTGCAATCGACTGAACCAAAAGTGTCCAAAAAAACCCAAAATCCAAGAAATTTGGATTTTGGACTTTTCCTTAACTGTAGTAATAAGCCCTCATTGAGATCATTTCAACGATTTACCATAAGTGCTACTTATTTTCATTGGTTCCAGAGTTACAGCCAAATAAAATTTTAATTAATGAAATATTTGGGTCTTACAAGGTGAAGGCACATCGGTTCGTATCCGTCTTCATTTCGTTTTTTTTTTAACTTTTTTTTAATTTAAATATACTGATTTGTTAGCAATTATTAACCTCCCTTTGTAAAAGAAAATCAATAAATAATACTTCAATAATAATAACATTAAAAAAAATATATATGAAAAAATCAGAAGCTATTAGTGAAATAAAATTTTATGTACTTTACATTTAAAAAAATATGTATATGTAATTGAATAGGTATACAAGGAAGTTATGTGGTGTCCACATCAGATTTTTTGTTTTACTAAAACAAATTTGAAATTTTGAGTATTTACCTTCAAAGCACATATACTTACGTGGAAGGTAGTTAAAACTTCGAAATATTATTTGTATAATCGTTTTTTCCCATATAGAAAAATATATGAGGATTAAAAGAACCGTTTTTAATTACAAGTAACTGGATAATTAAGGTATAGTGTGACCATAATTAAAATAAATTCTATTGAATAATTAAAATAAATAACTATTGAATATTATCAAATTATCAAATGGATTAAATTACATTTAAAAAAAAATAGTTGTATAAAACACCTATTTAAAAGTAATTTTCTGTGTAATTAAAAATAAATTTCGTGTTTCCCGCAATTTTTTCGATATTTTTTGTTTAAATTACATATGGAAAATGTTTTAAAATTTATTCACTGACCTAATAATAACACGAATTGAGTTAATAAAGTTTTACATAGTAGGTTCTATATGATATGCGTAATGATTTATGCCTCACAAAATAACAGGTTTTTATAATATATATACGTACATAAATAGGCAAGGTATTAATATATACGGGTAGATAGATCGTTGTTTTGGTTTTAAGGGGTTGAAGGTTAGGGTGGTATATACAAGTGGTGGTTAGAAATTCCACCAGATACAACGCCGCAGGATCTCTCTCAGGAGTTGCATGCATGCAGTTGTGCGTGTGTGCATTAGTTAAATCGCATGTAGCATGTCCTCACTTCCCAATCTATCTTTCTCGCCTACCCATTCTCTCATATACTACAAATATTTGATAGAATTACTTCTGGCAAATTTGTGTTTGTCTGTTTATATTTAATTTAATTTACTTATTATCGTCTGTTTAATTTTTATTTACAACTAAAAAACGTATGCTTTTTATCTACTGTAAAAACAATAAGATAATAACGATGAAATACTATATAAAAATCTGATAATACTGTAAAACAGATTTTGTATTCATTATTACGTCGCGGTATGAATTACAAAAATCTATTTTTAACTGTATTTATTTCAAAAGATTAGGAAATCCTTACAAATGAATCAAACGAAAATAATGACTTCAATTTGCAATAGAACCGAAAATCAAAAAGAATATTTTTAAAACTACCTCCTGGTAGCTTTAATAATAAATTTTTCATAAACATATTCACTTACATGAAGCAATATAGAGTTATATTAAAACTGTTAATTACATTTTTTTAGGAATGTAAGATTTAAAATTGTCAAGGCCGGTCAAGTGGTATCAATTTCACTATATCATTTAAAATATATAAATTTTATGGTTTCAAATTATATTTAATGTTAGTATAAGTACTTGAATAAAGCATAATAATTTTAAAAGCACTAATTGTGCAGCCTATAATAATAATAATAATTATTATTATTTCACGGTAATTTATACCGGTTAATAGACTCGACGGCCTCAAGGAAGCAAGGCAAGGGGTTAAAACTATTTCGTAACTAAGTAAACTCATACTACACGGGTTCTTCCGTGGTAACCGCAACTTGGCACACGTCAGCGCTTCAGGTTCATTTTCCACCAAGTCCGGATGTTATATACTTCCTCATCAATGCGCTCGTGTCTAGAATCACTGCTTTCTGCATCGCAGGAAGAGGTGAGGTTGAACGCCAATGGTCCTGAGTGACTTGTGAAGCGAGTGAGAAATCTCTCCAAGTACGCCGATGACGATGGGCACTATTATAACCTCTCGCTGGGTCCAGACCTCCCTTACCTGATCCTCCTGATTTGGCGAATCAGGTCAGGGAGGACCTGACAGCTTCGACAGCTTCTCAGCATATTTCTTGATGTTAGCCCGCCAGTGGCATCATCACATCGATGTTCCAGATGAATATTTCTTTTTTTTTAACCACAACAATATCTGGACGATTGTGGGCTACTAATTTTCCAAGACGGACAGTGGAGTATACTTGTAGTAAGAAAGGGACACATCAAGAGAAGTCCCAGGTCCAGGGCTAGCCTCTGATGGAGATTGCGAGCCACGTTATTGTGTCGGGACGTGTATTCTTTTGGGGCCAGAATCTGACAGCCACTAATCACGTGCTACACAGACTCGCTTGTACTCCCACACAAACGGCAATTATCCACGACCACAGCAGGGTCCTTGACTATATGCTTCCGATAATTGAGCGACTACTACTACCAAAACCTGGATTGCAAACGCAAATCGCTCAGTCTCAGCAAACAATTTGGCGTTCTTCAAAGGAGGCAGCAAAGTCAGTCCCATCATCCAGCACGGAGGCGGCAAATCTCCCATGAAGCTCACCCGCGCACCATGCATCCATATTTTTTCTCTCATCAGGAACCTCGTTCAGGGGGGCATAGTAATTGTTGCTAAGCCGGAGTGGGGTCAGACCTTCATTTCTTCTCCCTACCTCCCGATGAAACATTTCGGATTTGTTTCGAGCTCTTGAAAACAGTTTCTGAAGTTCTGCAGTATTGTTATTATTATTAAATATAGATGTGTGTGAATGTTAATGATGACAGATTTGTTCCATTAGTAATAATCAAAGGATTATATTTTTTTGTATAGTAAAGTAATTGTGGAAGGGTTTGGATATTGAAAAATTATGGACTATAAATCGTTAGTTTTACGTAATATATTACGTATTTAAATAATTTTAACAAGCAATAAAAACCCTCTGAACTCATATATGGGTTAAGTTAAATAAAAATTAAGTAAAACTTCATCGGTTGAAACTACCAAATAAAATGCAGGGATTGGATTACTGTGTCCGATGAGATAAAGATTGTTTTATATATGTAAGGGTTAGATAGGCCTTGAATCTGTTAAGATAGAACCTTTAGTCTTTATTCGGTTGTAATTATCCAATACAAGAGCTCTAGATTTTATTAGCTTGCAAAAGGTTTTTTATGCTACTATCGAAAACGAGTGAAATATTTGTATGAGATTAGTTAGAAATACGTAATGAATAGTAAAAATTGTAATATATTTAAAAAAATATCGTTAGTATTTTTATTTTATGTAAAGAGTCACTGCAATGTAAATTTATATAACAGTCGTATAAATAAATGTTGTATCACCTTCAACATTGACATGTGCCCATTGTAGGTCAGTCAACAGTTTCACATGCGATATACTTCAAATATGTTGATGTTTATATTTGCAAAACGTTTTTATTCAACATCGGGATCCGCCTTCATCCCAGAAACAATAGTACCCTTGTAATTATTATCTCATTTTTTTAGGTAAATATTATACTTATTTGATAAAACTTTAATTAATTCTTTAAATATAATAAATTAAAGGTTTCGTTTTTCATTACACTTGCCCGAAAACCATTCGAAAACAAAAAAAAAAAAAACGCTCGCTGGTATATTGAATCTAAGAAATTAATAATACATTTTTTATTATTAAATAAAAACGCCCCAAGCGTTAGAATAAAAAGACCTCAAGGATTCGCATGCTAATTAAATTGAAATTATATAACTGCTTCTAAATGAATTTATTTAAGTTAATTATTCAAACGACCATATCCGTAGCTAATTACTATTAATCAGCAAACAAGACGTTAGTTCTGTATATTGTCGCGGTATTATCATCGGTTTGACAGGGATACTGAGAGATAGCGCACGTAAAAATGCTTAAATGCAATTAATTTACACTTAAGTAATTTATTATGCATAAAATTATAAAGTCTGACTTTTATATGAACTCTAAAATAATAAATAAAATTAATACGTAATTATATGGGATGATTATAGTAAGATAACAGTTACAAAATCAATAATTAACTTCATATTACGAAATTATTTATCTATATAAATAAAAATGTTCGTTTGTTCAAAATCTTAAATCTCCGAAAGTTCTTCACCGATTGCTTTGAAATTTTGACGCGTGTTTTTATATTCCTACTATTTATATACCTAAGATGTCACACCTGTGACAAGTAAAAACATGTTTTATTTGTTTTCTTTAAACAGCGTTATATGTTGGACGTAAAAGCAACACACGCTATATTAAATATTTTACGATTCCATTTCAATGTTTCCGATATGTGTGCCCGCTGTAGACTAAAAAACTACTGGACCAATTTATGCGCGCGGTAAACGGGAGAGAGGGGAAAATCGGGAAAAGGAAAGACGGAAAAATCGGAATGTGGACTGCTCCTGTAAACAATTTCTTTTAAGAAACTCCATAGAAAGAAGTCTGGACTACTTAGATCAACGGATTTGGTTGTCACAATCCTTAGAAATGATTTTTTCATCCAATAAATTCTGCATCATCTCCACAGTAAAGCGAGTGGAGCGGTCCTGTTGCAACCAGTAGTCACGCTCATCCTCTCGCAATAACGCTATGAACTGTTGGATCATCTCTTGGTTCACGGCAGCACCCATAGTTTTTTTCAAAAAAACAAGGGTCCTATTATTCGTCGCCTTAAAACCGCACACCATACGCCTATTTATTGTGGGTGTAGGGGAGACTCAAAAAAAATGTGCGGGTTTTCAGTACACCAGTTCCGGTATTTCTGATAATTAACAAACCCACCGAGGTGAAACCACGCTTCATCTGTGAAAAACGTTTGATCTAAAATGCCTATCTTGCCTCTAATGAAGTTTTTGACCCGTTAACAGTAGTGAATCCTTTAAGCATAATCAGCAGTAGTTAGTTCAACCCATCCAATTGGTCTACTGGTGAACTCGTCATCGCAAATCACCTAATTACGAAATCGAGAGTTCTAAGGTTCAAATCCTAGTAAAGGCAATTACATTTATATGGATTTGAATACCAGATAGTGGATGACAGTGTTCTGGGTGGTTGGGTTTCAACTAACCACACATCTCAGGAACGGTCGACCTCAAACTGTACAAGACTACACTTCATTTACATTCATACATATCATCCTTTGAAGTAATACCTTACAGTGGTTCTGGAGGCTAAACAGAAAAAGAGACCATTATTTAGCTCATGAAAAACCTCCATTCGATGCGGATAACATTTTAGTGTTCTTCACATTGCAGTGTGAGTTGATCCTAGTGAAATGTTCTTTTCCCGTTCTAGTCTCCGCATAGATTTACTAGGAAATTTTGTTACTGCCGCTTTTATGACCTGTACGACCTACATTGTTAAAACTAACCTGTATTGGGCACGTTTCTTATCTAACTTCGAACCTGTTACACGAAATTTTTAAACTCACTTCTGAATAACACTTGTCACTGGTGCTTCTTTTTCAAATTTCTTCCTGTACTTCCCCCGACACACAACATGAGATTTTGTGTCTAAATAAGTTTCCATCACGAATACACGTTTTTCAACAGTTAATCGCATTTTAAGAAATAACAACATACAATTACGCAACCTTGTTCAAACGATAATTCTCGACACAGACAGGCAATACTCAAATGTGCAAGCAAAAAACAGTCCTTACCACTCCAACTACAGTCGAAATTAGTTATCCATCTCACACCGACATATGCAATTTAACAGAAATATACATTTAGTATAAATTACTGAGTCATTGGGGTGTGTTTTAAGTTGAAGTCTGTATATAATATAAGAATACACAAAGCTTTATGTTAAAACTATTCAATTTTTTAATTTATGCTGTATAATTTATGTTTCCTGATATTTTATTTCATTGGAAGAAATTTCATCCAGTAAGAAATGATGTATTCTTGCTTATTTGAGATGGTATCAATAAACAAACCTCGGTTGGTTATGCTCAGCTACCAGCTCACTGTCGTATTTTATTAGTCAGTTTGTTAATGAGAATGAGATCAGGTGGTTTAGTAAAGAGCATAATCATTTTTCCTCTCTAGGCTGGGTTAATCCTACTGATCAATTATATATTTAAAAATGGAAACTTAAAAATCAATAAAAATTTATTTTTATCAGTGGTATACTTATGATTTTTGTATCGTTAAACTAATTTCACTATTCTTAGAAAGGTTGTGTAGAAAGTGAGAAGCTTGTTAACGTGGTAAGATGGAAATAAACTATCTGAAACAAAGAGAAAAACTCGTTTAATATAATATTTTGAAATAGAAATCTTTGAATAAAATTACAGTTAGAAGAAAATGATAACAGTTAGTTAATTTAATAATGATTAAACTGTATATTACATAACAGGTATTAGAATTACTACCTATACATTTACGTGTATATTTAATTTGATTTCTGTATAAGCAAAAGGTATACGGAGGGTTTCGTGTATAAAAATGTATAATATTTTTATGAAAGGTTATTAAATTGATATCGGATATTCATTGCTAGTTATTCGACTGTTGTACTTAAAATAACAATAGGATTGAGTCGTGTTTGTTCTGACGGTTATGAATAGATATGGGAAATGGAAGGTAGAAGATGTTACGGCAAGGAAACGGGGGAGGGGATTAAAGAGAGAAGATAGTGGAGCAACAATCCGAATGATTTGGCATAGAGAGAACATTTTGTGGAGTGAGCCGATGAGTTAAGTGTATGTGTGTGTGTACGTGTGGTAGAAACAACCGACGTGGGGATCAGTCGTGTGTGAGTTACAAGGGGTAGTCTGGATCGGAGGAGAATGTGTGGCGCTTGCAGATAAAGACCGCTCCGCGTAAAATTCTATGCTTCTCATTGATCATAACTGGCCGATTGTCCAACAAACCAGCCTTTATTTGTCGACCATTTAAAAGGGTCAGCAGTGGATTCAATATATCTTCAACCCCGCTTTTTCAAACGATTTTATTGAAGAAGAAATAATTTATTGGTTCGGTTGTTTTGAGTGGATTGTAAAAGAACGTTTATCAACTAGAAATAATAAAAGTATTAATAACTGATAGCCTATTTGCTACCAAATCTACAGATACAATTACTTTGACCATCTTTGATAATTAGAGATATGAATCGTAATTTATTACTTATATTAGATATAATGTTACTTTGCGAGACAATAGAAAATAGTAATAGTTAAAAAAATCGTATTAATGGCCTTTAAATTCAAAAGTACTAAAAGATTAATACTAGCTTTAAACCTTTTTGAATCATACTTTTAAAAAGCCTCAAAATTATACTTATGTAAAATTATTTCTAAATTAATGTTATATAAAGTTGCTGTAATTTTTACTTTCAAAAGGTGGATTTGAATATTTATTTTTATTTTTAAATGAGACATATCAATGTTATATTAGTTAAAATTCGTTTATCAAAAAAAAAAAAAAAAAAAAGGCGAAAGGAATCAATTAATGGTTTATTGCTTCAAAAAAGTAATAATAATTTACAGTACTGAATTAAGTTACTGTATAGATATATATATATACGGTATAAAGAATAAATAACAAGAAATTAAATAAATAAAAAAAAATCTAACAACACAGTTGTAGAACTTTCCTGCCACGCGGCTTTTTTCTCATTCAAGTTTCACACGTACAACTTTATTCAAAATATTAAACATTTTATTTAATTATAATATTTATTGTTTATTTAATTCAATGATTATTACTAAAGTGCGCGCGCATACCGTATTTCATTCGCGTGGATGTGGTGATACTAGCGGTCACTTTAATACTTTTATACACTTAAAATATAATTCATTTAATTAATTCTACGGCTCCCCTGTGATGTCACAACACCGAAGGCTAAACAGGAAAAGAAAGAAAGACGACTACAGCAACTATTACGTCAGTGCTACACTAGCACTCTTTGTGGTGAAAGTGGTACTAACGACTCACTGTACCCACTTGGACACTACTTTATTTAAAGCATTTTTTGGGGTGGGAGTGCGATTTTTCAAATGTTTTTTTTTGAAATATTATGTTTTAATTGTTAACAAATGTGCCTAAGAAAAATTAAACCTTAATTAGGCGAAATCTCGAAATGCTGAGACTGACCTTGCTTTACAGCCTCACCCCCTTGATATTTTAAGTCGTAAATTTAATGGTACCATTTCCCCATTTATAGAAATAATCTGACAAAGTTTGACTGACAAAATCAGTCGAGTAGTTTCGGAGATATAAGATGATTTAGAGGCCAAAATCCCGAATTCGCACACGTATATACGAAGATCCGGAATTTTCATCCGGTTTTTTGGTTCCTTAGGAGTCAAAACGTAAAGATCCGGTGAATACTGCATATGCCCAAATTGGACCAATTACAATACTTTCCCTTCTACAGCTATAGCTCTGCTACAGCACTAGACGGGAAAGTAGAAATAAATTAACAATTTTACTAATTGATTTTAACTTAAACATATTCATCAGTAATTAATATGAAGCTTCCAATTTTACAGATTTCATAAAAAATTCTTAAAAATTTAATGTGATTAAATAATATTTTCTTGAACAGCTAAAACTTCAATAAATATTGGCTAAAAAACTTTAGTATTACCTGGCATAAATGTATACAGCTATTTAAAAACTCTTAATTCACGAATTCTAAATAACCTCAACTCATATTTCATCACAGTTCCTTTAAATTGTTTCCCTATGTTAATTTTTTTTTGTCTAGTTGTTTTTCTAATAAAATTAGTAATTCTTTTCATAGATCCACTAAAAATCGAAATTAAAAAAAAGTAATTAAAAATATTAACTTTTTTAAACTATTCTTTAATTTTAAAGTATTTGACATTAGCTTTAAATTTATAGATTACTTAAGGTTTTAGGAATTTTCGGTATTTGGTTTTAATTTGACACACAATTTAAAAAAATCTAAATTTAAATTGAAGTACAAAATGTTATTTTTTATATTTTATTTTTTTAAACGGTTATTCATTTTTTGAAACTTAATTTTTAATTTAGTGTAAGGGTGTTTATAAAAGAACTTCTAGGTTTAAAGTATTATTTAAGCATCATTATATTAAAGTATTATTTACATATATAATACTTTAATATATATTCTGAAAGGATAAATTCTGATGTTTTTCTCTGTTGTTTAATACCTTTCAATATGTGCCCCATCCTTTGCACTACCCACGTCTAGACTGTAATCCAGCTCTTCCCACGTACTCGCCAGCATGTCGGGTATAATGGTTGCTACTGGTACAACAATTCTATCCCGTAGGTGGGTAATGTCACGGATTTTCTCCAAATAAACAGTGTTTTTCATATGCCCCCACAAAAATAAATTTAGTGGGGGTCATGTCTGAGCTTCTTGGTGGGCATGCGCCCCATCCAAATCATCTGTTTTGAAGCCAAATGTTTAATACAACAAGGTCGTGGTTGCTGTAATGTAGCGAAATGCAGTCTAGCTGATAAAAGATTAATCCTTTTACTTATTTAATATCGTCAATCCGTGAAAAAACTAAATTTCGAGCATATCACAAAAAATTGACAGATTTAATTCTTCTTTCTACAAAATCGAACGTGCCTACAAGAAAAGGTTGGTGTGGCCCACAATAAATGTTTGGTGAAGACTGATCAATCAGTGCGGTCAGTCAGCAGTCCGCGCGAAACATTGACTTTGGGAGAGTCACGATGATATTAAATAATTTCATGCGGTGGCTCTGTTTCCTAAATCCTGCAATTGTGTCGATTTACTAGCCTGCTAATGTGAAATATTGCCTCACCTGAAAACATGACATTTTTCAGGTAGTCCTTCATTTTCATTAATGTTGTTAAGCATTAAACTTGCAAACTCCAATCTTTTCACTTTGTCATCGGGTTTGAATTCATTTAAAAGTTGTATCTTATATGGACGTAGTCTAAGCGTCTTATGCACCACTTTATACAACGTAGATTTAGGTATTCCTCTAACGGTAAACTGCGCCTTGCTAACGATATTTTTGGGCTACACGTAGACTGACTTCCCCTTTAAAACATCGCCTGTTTTCTTAAACTGACAAAACCACTAGAGTATTATTTTATTCGTAAGCGCGACACCGCCATATTCATGTCCATAATTACGCTGAACTGTGATATAACCGATCTTATTTCGATAAAGGAAATCAAGCTCTGAGCTTTCATATGCAGTGCCGTCATGATTGAAAGTGAGACTGCCGACCGGGTACGCAGTAGTCACTCAGTGGTACCAACCGCGATGAAAAACCTAATAATATAACAAACATAAATATGAAAACCGGATGCTTTTAACTGATTTCATTATGATTTTTTTGGAACCAAGGAGTTATTTATAAACATTCCGTATATGGCCCAAGTAAATCTTTAATTGCAAAATTAATTTTCTCAGCTTTCGAAATCTTTAAAAAAAAATAATAAAATAAAAACGTTATGATTAATTAACCGATTACCTTTTAAATTCTATGAATGAACGAGATTATGTTTGTGTAATATATTGGTTCACTTAGAAAAAGTAACTTTTTTTCTCCTGTTTAGCCTCCGGGAATCACTGTCAGGTAATACTTCAGAGGATGATATATATGGGTGCAAATGAAGTGTAGTCTTGTATAGTCTCAGGTCGACCATTTCTGAGATGTGTGATTAATTGAAACCCAACCACCGGTATCCACAATTTATTATTCAAATCCATAAAAAAATTAGTTGTATAGTTGTTACGTTAAAATCCTAAGTAAAGGCTGTTGCCTTTACTTAGGATTTGAACTTGGAACTCTCGACTTCGAAATCAGCTGATCTGCAAAGACGCATTCACCACTAGACCAATCCCGTTGTTACGTTTATTTGTTACTTAAAACAAATTAATGTTCCAAGTTTTTTATAGCTGTAATCAGCAAATAACGGAGACAGAAACGATTCTAATCTATGCTACTTCTTTCTTTGAAAGTAATAATGTTTGTTGTATGGTAAATCCCTGTGGTCTATAAAATTAAGGTACCGCTTATAAGCCTAAACATCGACTCTTTTTGGAGGTTTAAAATTTTTAAAATCAAAATTATTTGAGCTCGGTGAAGTAGGAAACGGAAAATCTCTTCGTTCTTTACTTTTCAAGTAAAACTTGGAATAAGATATTTATTTTTTTTTTTTTGGAGATGGATTATCACATAACCATTCCCATGTAATTTAGATATATTTGACAGTGGTTTTCTCCGTTTTATTTGTAATAAAATAAGTTCTTTTTCCTTTCGGTAGAAGTGCTAATATTTTTTACCGTAGGTCGACTGTAAATTCGGTGTATCTTAGTAAAACAGTTTTTGTTTTTGTACGTATTAAACATCTTGTTTTTTGCTGTATTATATTACAATTCTACTTTTTTACATTAAATTTATTACCTTTTCTTTTTTTATAGTATATTCTACTAGGTAAAATAATGTGGTAACTGTAATTCGTTAATATGTTTGAAGAAAATAAAATACAAAAAAAGATTAGATAATACACGCGTATTTGTTATATGTTATGAGTTTTTTCGACTTCGTTTTTATCCAGTGCTCCGGTTACTCTCTCCCCTTACTCCATTTTCCTTAACTCTCTTTTACCTCATTCCATTTTCCTTTCTGTTATGCCCTTTAACCACCCCGCTTCTTTCTACCCTACTCATAACTCCCACACTGCTTCCAACATCATTTCGTTGCTCGCTCTGAAACAGCACCGTACCATCACCAACACTACAACATAAACCAATTCCAAAGGAAGATGCAGCTGTGGCCGTGTGCCACTCCGTTCAATTTGTTCAAGCCTACATCACAAATAAAAAAGAAAGTAATACTTTAAATCTTTATCCTTTAAATATCTTTTTTTTATTATTTTATAAACGTTTTACAAAATAATACAAATTTTCTCAACAAAAAAGAATGTTTTTCTATTGTAAAACGATAGAAATAAATGAAGAGTAACGAATTAGCTCAAAAAATGCTTGTTTTTTAAAAATGATAGAAATAAAAGTAAAAAGAAAGAGATTGTTCAAAAACAATTTTTTCCGATCTGAAAGAAATAAAAATAAAAATTAATAACTCTGTCAATTTTAAACCTTCTGCTCGGAAACCTCTCACTATACCAAGTATATGAGATAACCTAATTCGCACCTCTAGCTCACAAGAACAGCCATCCCTGCCGCAGCACGTTTATTCTGTGCTATACCGTGTAGATCAAGGCACCTTTATCCAAATCTTTCGTGGCTCTTAATTTTTTCTTGGTTTCTATCAAAATACAAATATCCAAATTTTGGGATTTCCCCTCCTTCACAAATTTCTGCTCTTTCAGGGCTAACCCTTGAGGATTCCATGTCGCAATATTTAATTATCTGCAAAATCCCAAATTTTAAGATGTTTCCAGTTCTTATTCCGTAAAATACTGTCGTCTAGAATATTTTTTTTGAAGTCATAAATATCCTCGGCCGCACTACGAACGCTGCGAGAGATAAGACCAGTGATGCGGGTACTATCTTAAAACAACTGAAAATGACCTGGGTTACATTCGGAAACCCATCTCTTAGGCTCTTCCGCATTCTCCACCGTTAGGAACAATCTCCTCTTCTACCAGAATCCGTTGACCATTTCTTCATTTCAGTTGATCCGCGGTTGCTTATTTGGTAAATCTTATTCTCACCTTTTTTCCACATCTGAAGGAACGTTCCCTATCAGCCAATAGGACGCTCCGTGTCAGGGTTGAGGCCCCTCACATCCCAGCGTAATATGCATGATCAGTCCGTCACCTTCTCGTTTCAGTATCAAACCCTGGCTGGGAAGGGCTATATCTTATACTGGAGAGGTATATGTAAGTAGTAAGATAATGACTTTTAACCGAATATACGGTACTGTATCTAGTACCCTTAAAAACAAAACAATACAATATTAATATTTTACAAGACGATGACAGTTCCTACTGGACTTTATGGTGTGAAACATTGGTTTTAACAGGAAGAAATACAAGCCGTTTGCAAGCTGCTGATATGACGATTCTGAGAAGGAAGTTGGGGGTCACTAGGGTAATCCGTCTGAGGAATGAAGATATCAGAGACACACTTTAAGTCTATAGTTTGAATTCAATAATTTAAGGGTTTCGACGGTGTTAGTTCGAGCATGTGGAAAGGAGAGATAATAATGATCGCTTACTAAGAGGATATTGTCATAAACACCACGTGAACCCGAGATGTGAACAGACCGAGGAAGAGATGATTGGATAAAGAAGCAACAACAGTTCTACGGGCCTAATGCTTTCAGTAGAGGTAGAGGTAACTAACTCTATCTATACTGAAACACAAAGGATTGTAATTAACGAGAAATTGGGTGATAGATGAATATTTCATATGATATAATACAATTCAAAGGGTAAATATGTAAGTACAATAAGTACAAGTGTAAAGAGATTGGGCAGTTTGATAGCCAAAGAATATACTTTCGTTAGAGTCGAACGAAAAATTAAATTATTTTAATATTTTTTTAGATACGGGAAAGATTGTTAATAAGCAATTTTTTACTCCCTAATTGTATTTTTGTTGTTTTTAGATATGACAATTTTTAAACGAATATTTTTGTTATTCTATATTATTTTTTTTTTATTGCTGATTTTTTTTAAACTTAGAGAAACAAGTTAAGACGTTAAATTACAGAAAGAAAAATGTAATTTTTTTCTTATTTACATTTAATTCACTTTAAAATACCAGATAGTTATGAAAATGTCAAAACCAGTAAATACAAGAAAAGTTAGACTCTGTATACTCCCCGAACTCTAATCATCTTAACCTCTGCGGATGAAGGAATTACCGTTAAAAAAAATGTTATAGGCTCGTGCTTATTTCTAAATATCCTGTTTATCGTGGCGCGGTTTGTTTACATTCGACAACATGTTGATTTCCCGGCGTGGATAGATTTAGTTCCATAAAATCCGATACAATATCGTTCCCTTGGTCAATATAACATCGAAAATAGCGAGACAGCTGAATCTTTATAGTGAGCAATCGCACATACATTCTCAATATTTATATTCATTCAAATTTTATTAAGATTTTTAGTGAAATAAAGATAGCGGAAGCTACAGTTTCAGCTGGATTTTTTCGAGTCGTTTCTGAGATACGCTGTAATAAACATCCAGCCAAAATTGTAGAATATTTTTAATAAAATACTAACCAACATCTTTATCGCTTTTTTCAGTTTTATTTCGTTTGTCTATACTTTTTATCTAACTGTTATAAGAAGAGAAGGATTTATTAATTTGAATGTTTGGAGCCCTTTTAACTCCAGAACGTTCCACCGTTTTTCATGAAGTACATAACAAAGGTGTCAGTCCGATTATTCAAGTAATGTTACGTATACTATCATTTATAGGAAAAAGATGCAGAACTGCAATGACCATGTTTTACAAGCCGAAACCCCAATTTTTTTTAAACTCTCAAAACAAATTATCAAATTATCAAAACTCCTTGAAAAATAAATTTTAAAAATATATAATAGGTGTCGCATAAGTTATTAGACTTGTTTATATTTATTTTAACTTAACACCAATAAAGAAATATATATTAAACTGAAAGTTGGTCTGTTTGTTTTTACATCACGCAAGAACCAACTGACCGATTGCTTTCAAATTTGCAGGATACATTCGTGTTGTCCCGGGTAAGGTTTTAAGCTATCGATCAAGGCTCTTACCTCCTTGGGGGTTAAGTTTGTCAATTTTAAAAATATTCATTAAAAAAAATAATCTTTTTACTTCATTGTTATATTTCTGTCTCAAGGCAACAGAAATAAGTCGTGAAGTTTTCCTCGACAAAGATGTGCATAATTTAGTTATCATAGTTACTACTGTTCTGTCTTTTGTAATTTAGTTATTTTTCAGGTTTCTAATAAAGCCTGAAAACATTAATTGTTATTTATCAGTATTATTCTAGACGATAATGACGAGCGAAGCGAGTTGGAGGTCCACGGGCTCCGGAAGGCACCTCATAGCCGGGCCGCGAATGTGCCGGGAAATCTGTGGTACGGTCTAGCTAGGGACTCCGCTCCTCCGCCCATGGCTAGACGATCGGGTGAGCGAAGAGAACCCTACTAGTATTATTATAAAAACAGAATCAATTTTTTTTTTTACTTTTGCTAAACGTATTTTGTAAAAAATGTTGTTATTAAAAATGTTCACCCCAAGTATGAAACTTTTTGTGAAGCACTATTAACATACTCTATGAATAATATGTTTTTTTCGTTATTCATCCCCAGCAGCCTGTTTAATATCTTAATACTCCCCTTTACTCGTATAAATTACGTTTTTCCGCATAAAGTTGTACATTTATTTGTTGCTTTACATTATCTCGATCTTTCCTATGGTTTTTGAATGTTGCATGCACAACATTTGAAAGGCGAATGAAACTAGTCAACATTGCCTTCTCTGATGTTAATGATGTTCATTATGAATCTAATCATCTAAGTGAACAAAGAGGTCTGTTAACTTTAGACTTGAAGCATATGTGAATTTCGATAAGCTTTTTAATATAAAATGAAGAAGCTAATGGAAAACCACTTCACTCTTCATTTTTCTAGTTAAGTTGTCTTTGGTTGCGATACTTTTATTATGAAAATGGTTCTTTTTATCTCTGGAGTAACTTTTATTTAATATTTGATCACCTAAAACCTTGAGAACCTTGAGATTAATAGCATCTAATGGTGCTAAATATATATACTCGTACAAATTAATGAAACTGATTGACCTAACTGATTTTACGGTCCTTATGTTGAAGAAGAAGCAGGAAATAAGTTTGTTTTATTCTGTCATTACAAATTTATCTAATTCAGTTATTGTTGTGTTTAATATCATGACATAATTTTCTAATCTCTTAATAAAATATAAAAAAATAAAATCATACCTTATTAGACAGCATTCTGAAAATCAATTTACTATTATTTCATATCTCTATTTATATCACATTGATTATACAATTCTCACAATAAATACAAGTTCTAATTTAAATCAAATTAAATTAATTTTCGATTTATCTTTAAATATATTTTACAACTTAATAGTAATACTTAAAATCGTCTTTTCCATTTTTTTTTCTGGTGTTAAGCGGAACTTTTTATGGCTGTTTTTTATTATTGATGCCAACATAATACAGAGTATGAAGTACCCTTATACCTAGTTCTAAACCTGACAGTAATTCAAACCTTGAACCGTTTGGATGAATTGAGAAAAAAATAATTTAATGAGTAGTTCAATTTGTATTACATAAACCGTGAATAAAACAAATACCTTATATCATAGTGTTCTATAATTTAGAAGACAATCCTTATATTTGAAAAATACATAAAAATATTATACACGAGAAACAATTTTTGTTATGTTAAAAAAATGTATTATTTTTTCATAATTCTCATGAAATTTAAAAATTAAAATATATTTTAATAGAAACTACTATTCAATTTTAATTGAAAAAAGACAAAAACAGAAGGAACAAATAAATTAATACTGTAAGAACTTTATTAGTTATTGACAATATGTATGCACATGTAGATGGATTATTGGTAGGAAGATATAGTACAGTCAATTTGTATCTTTATTTGAAAATCCTTACGTACCGATTGATGTTTTTTCCATATGTTAGGGATGATGAGGGAAGCTTAACTTCAGATTTTTAACATCCCCCTCCCATAGATTTTTGAAAAACTCAAAAAGTATTTGAAATGCGTTTTTCTCGGAATCTATGCATTTTAGAGAAAAGTTTTCAAACAAAAAATGTACAGGACATTCTCCTCTACAATTAATGTCTTTGAAGTTATGCCGTTTAATTTGAAATTGAAATACTAGGTGGCGCTGAAGTTGTAAAAAACGTGTTTTTTCCGTTTTTTCACCGGAAAAAATTGTTTTTCGTCAACAAAAAAAACAGACAACTTTAATTTAAACAATTTTCTTGTACGTCTTACCGTTTTGGAGCTGTAGCTTGTGAAAGTGTGAAAATGTTGTGAATTGGGCACGTATTCGAAACCGGTCTAGTCGCTGAACAAATTAATTGTCGCTCTACATTAATTGTAGAGGAGAATGTCCTCTACTTTTTTGTTTTAAAAACTTTTCTCTAAAATGCATAGATTCAGAGAAAAACACATTTCAAAAACTTTTCAGTTTTTCAAAAATCTATTGGGAGGGGGGATGTTAAAAATCTGGAGTTAAGATTCCCTCATCACCCCTAACGCATGGACAAAAGATCAATTGGTAGGTAAGGATTTTCAAATACAGCCTATTTTGATGACAAATTGCCTGTACTGTTAGGTTAAACTCATATTTCTTATTAAATAACAGACTTACACAAGTTTTAAAAGGACATAAATATTTTTTTAAGACATAATTTTAATTTCGACACATTTTTATCCTTAAATTTTAAAAATTATTAGAACTTCTTCTATTTCCACCACCTAAAACAAATGGAAAGAATTCCCAAATTCGGTGTGCAATTTCTTTGTGTTTCTTTCAAACGTTTGTCAAGGAAGACTTGCATATAAGAGAAATTGCAAGAGTGTTTTTATTGAAAATATCTACTATTAACGTGTTATTTTTTCTTTAAAAAAAAAAAATCATATACCTCATAAAATAATCTGGTGAAAAAAATAAGAATAACATTATATTTGTTACGGAATAAGTTATAATTGTAATCACAGCAATTAGCGGGTTTTTTTTTAATCTTATATAGGCCAATTAACACAAACATTTAAAGAAAAGTTTCTCAGACATATAGAAAATAACAAATTTCATAAAATTGTTGTTCAATCGAAACAAGAAAAGCAATTCCACAATAAAATACTTTGCAAACGAAAGGCTGCAGAATAAAAATAAAAATCACATACTTCGTTTTGGATTATCGGGAGATTTACGAATCAATTCGTAATTTTTAAAGTAACAGTAGATTGTTTTGAATGACAAAACAAGGAACCTTTTAAAAGTGAAAGCGTGTTTATCTTTTATCCGGACGTCCCGGGTTCGAATCCTGGTCAGGTATGACATTTTTCATTTCATACAAAAATCTCATTAGTCCCATAAGAAAATTGTGAAAATTTCCTGGTCAACATGCTTTGCCCGGAGAAAAACAAAAACATTTTGTGAGAAATAAGATTAAAAAAAAAACAATAAGTAAATAAATAATAAAAAGCAAAACAAAAGATAGAAAGAATTAACAGAATGAGTGCGCAATATGCCCCACTTCTTCAGCCCTTTTGTTTCTTAAGGCAATTAAATATAGTTTTACTGTTCTAGGATTTTTTTTAAAGATTTAGCTTTAATAATCTTTGATATTTTATGGTTTTTCTGGGTTTGTATGGTAAATATTGTAGCCCTTTGTGAATCCTTCACTCTAAGCATTATATTCGTATCGATAGAAAAAAGCCGATTTAGTCTGTCTTTTGTCAAAAACGTAATATTTTAAAAAAATAATACTGGAGTAAAAAAAGGCGAAAAATTATTTATTATTAAAAATGATTATGATATTTTTTTAATAATTCATTAAGAACAAATGAGACAGATATTTAGTTTTTATTTATAGGAGTCAAATCGCATTATACTTTAATTTAATGAATTGCTAAGACAGAATCTGTCAAGTTATTAAGATGTGTTTGGTTGGAAATATATGTTAACGTGTGTGATACTTGAGATTTTACCGTCGGTCGTCTGTAGTGAAAAGACGGGTAGGGACTAAAAAGAGAAAAGGAATGATAAAGTGAGAAAGTAAACAAGAATGAGAAAAAGGGTGGCAAAGATGAAACAAGACTAGTTAGCGGCGCCTGTCTTCTTTATCCATATCACATCCCACTCCTCTGCACAACTGCGTACTTCTAACACAACGTATCAACAACTTCTTCGTCTTCTCTTGTATCTCTCTTTGTTCTTCTTATTTACCGTCTTTCTAACTCTCTCTCTTTCTATCCTCTAATCACATCTCACTAATAACAACCAGGGTCTCTCTCCTTTACTTTATTCCCAACACTCATTTCTATAGCTATCTTCTCATACTACATGAACGAACACCTTAATTCTAATTCTGTTTTTCTCATCCACATCTATTAACGATAAAAGTAAATTCCTTTCATTAAACACTATATTATATAATTATATATGCAGAATTGACATCCAGTATTAACTGGTAATATACTCGTACATCCATAATATTTAACTTAGATATTTCATTTAACTAATTTTTAATATATCAGTTGACGGTAAAGTATGGTTACCATTAAATAATTTTTCAAAAATTAAATATAGAAAAATGATCCTACTGTGAAATATTCTATTTTTTGATAAATCAACACATCCTAGCCACCCAGCGGGGAAACTCAATTTTTTTTAAATATAAATTGTATAGTTGTGACATACTATTCTAAAAAATATTGAAAACAAAACTTTTGCTTATAAATCATCAAACTACACAACTCTAATCAAAATGGCGACAATTTAATATTTTCCACAGCTAGTTTCAAAAGTGATCTGCAGTACTTACATACCGCTCAACAATGAACACACTTTAAAAATAACATTTATCGAATACTCCTATTTCAAAACTACTTATTTTTTTTATATGAAATCGCTCATACCAAAAAAAAAAAAAGAAGAGATACTGAAACAGTAATATATATCACACATGTAGCGAGCGGGAGGGGGGAGCTAAAGAGTTTATAGCCCCCAAAATTCTTAAATTTATCAGTCAGGGTTTAAATCTAGTAAGCTGGGTTCAAAAATTCCATTTTTAGCATTTTAAATTTTCATAATGTATAACATCTAAAACGTATTTTCACAAAATTTGAGATAAATCGGTATCATCTTCCTAGTCATTAATTCCCTCCTATATACCTTAATCCGCCGTTACTCAACCCCGCAAGAGTAACGCAGCTACTCGATGTGTGAGCGCCCCGCTTACTCTGACGCAATACTAATAAAAATAATTGATTATTATTGGGGATTTCCCGCAAACCAGAAATGCAACACTTCCTTTTTTCTTGTTTAGCCTCTGAGAATCACCGTCAGGTATTACTTCAGTGAATGAATAAGGATGATATGTATGAGTGTAAGTGAAGTGTAGTCTTGTACAGTTTCAGGTCCACCATTTCTAAGATGTGTGGTTAATTGAAACCCAACCACCAAAGAACACCGGTATACACGGTGTAGTATTCAAACCCTTAGAAGTAATTGCTTTTACTAGGACTTGAACGCTGGAACTCTCAACTTCCAAATCAGCTGATTTATGACGCGTTCACCACTAGACCAACCCGGTGGGTAGAAATGCAACACTTGATCATCGCATTCCAAACACGTGCGATAGCAGCTAGACGGCGTTCCAAGAATCTACCTGAAAATAAAGATAAAAGGAAAAAAATAATATCATTGTGAGCGTGGCGTTCACACGTCGGGTAACAGCGGGTTAATCTTAGAAATGCGTCATTAATTTTTTGGGCAGATTACTTAACTAATGATTAATTAACTGCACAAGCCATTAGATTAATGGGTATTTAACTGAACAGTAATAGGGGTTTTAAATTAAACTATTTTCTAAGCTTTGCGATGAAAAATCAGTCAGAATTTTTCGAGCTTTGGAAGATTGAACGTATAAAAGTGAATGCATGCAATAGACCGTTTTTTCGGTTTGGTTTAAAGCGTTGTTTTGGACATTTATTCATTAAAATTGAAGTTTATTGAAGTGAATTTTCCTAACCCAGCGCTCTTCTGAGGATCTGTGCCTTGCCATTGAGCGCTATGTCTTGTATATCTTCTATTCTAAATTTCCTGGTATTTTCTGTAGATCTGCCTGATATTTTTGTAGGGACCACTCCAAGGGGTCCAAATATTATTGGCACTATCTAGGCTTTATATTCCACATCCACCTCGATCTTTAAATCTTGGTACTTCAGTTTCTTTTGCGTAATATTCAGGTCGATTGACACTGAGCCGTGTATTAGCAGCGCTCTTTTTCTAACGTGATCTTTGAGTATGCAGACATATTAGCATTTATTTTTTGTCGATCCTTGTGGACTGGCATATCGTACGTAATTGTGTATCAACTGTTTCTACTGTATATACTGTCATATCATTTTTTGGCGTTCATAAATATGAATCATATCTGTTTATATAAAAAAAATATATACTCATATACTTTTTTTTGTCTTCAGTCATTTGACTGGTTTGATGCAGCTCTCCAAGATTCCCTATCTAGTGCTAGTCGTTTCATTTCAGTATACCCTCTACATCCTACATCCCTAACAATTTGTTTTACATATTCCAAACGTGGCCTGCCAACACAATTTTTTCCTTCTACCTGTCCTTCCAATATTAAAGCGACTATTCCAGGATGCCTTAGTATGTGGCCTATAAGTCTGTCTCTTCTTTTAACTATATTTTTCCAAATGCTTCTTTCTTCATCTATTTGCCGCAATACCTCTTCATTTGTCACTTTATCCACCCATCTGATTTTTAACATTCTCCTATAGCACCACATTTCAAAAGCTTCTAATCTTTTCTTCTCAGATACTCCGATTGTCCAAGTTTCACTTCCATATAAAGCGACACTCCAAACATATACTTTCAAAAATCTATTCCTGACATTTAAATTAATTTTTTATGTAAACTAATTATATTTCGTACTGAAAGCTCGTTTCGCTTGTGCTATTCGGCCTCCTATATATCATGTATATACTCATATACATGATATTTATATTTATAAATATGAAACCTTTGTGAAAAATAATGCTCAATTATGTTTTAAAAAATATAACAATATCAACCACTATAAAACCAGGCAAGAGAACCGCTCTCATGTAACCGGATAGTACAGTCAATTTGTATTTTTATTTGAAAATCTTTACCTACCGATTGATGTTTTTTCCATATGTTAGGGGTGATGAGGGAAGCGTAACACCAGATTTTTAACATCCCCCTCCCATAGATTTTTGAAAAACACATAAAGTTTTTGAAATGTGTTTTTCTCTGAATCTATGCATTTTAGAGAAATTTTTTACAAATAAAAAATGTAGAGGACATTCTCCTCTACATTTAATGTCTTTGAAGTTATGCCATATAATTTGAAATTGAAATACTAGGTGGCGCTGAAGTTGTAAAAAACGTGTTTTTTCGGTTTTTTCACCGGAAAAAATTGTTTTTCGTCTGTATTGCATTTGAAAAAGTTGTTAATCTCAAAAAACAGACACCTTTACTTTTAAAAAATTTCTTGTACGACTTGTACGACGAGCTGTAGATTGTGAAACTGTGAAAATTTTGTGAATTGGGCGCGTGTTCGAAACCGGTCTACTCGTTTACAACTTCATTTACAACGTTTTTTACAACTTCAGCGCCACCTAGTATTTCAATTTCAAATTATACGGCATAACTTCAAACACATTAATTGTAGAGGAGAATATCCTGTATAATTAATGTTTGAAAAACGTTTCTCTAAATTGCATAGATTCAGAGAAAAACGCATTCAAAAACGTTTTGAGTTTTTCGAGTTTTTCAAAAATCTATGGGAGGGGGATGTTAAAAATCTGGAGTTAAGCTTCCCTCATCACCCCTAACGCATGGACAAAAGATAAATCGGTAGGTAAGGATTTTCATATAAAGCCTATTTTGATGACAAATTGCCTGTACTACAACTCAATATTCGTCTTAAGGAAAGGTGTTATTGATTATGCCTAAATTACCGATCTTTCCAGTTAACTTTATACATATTTCTTCCACTAATTTTAAAAAAAGATGAGAATTTTTTAGATCCGGTTTAATGTGTACGTAAATAAATGACCAAATAATTTCCATTGACATGTGTTCTATTGTTATTTATTTTGTACTTAGGTATTAATATTTTAAATTATTATCCTGGATTTTAACTGCTTTTATACTTCATTGTTATAATTGATTGTTTATTTTATGACTAATTTGATCAAGTTTTAGCATGGTTTCCTTAATCAATAAGGCAAATGCTGGGGTAGTTCCTTTGTTTATCGGTGGGTTAGCATACCTATCTGTACCTCACGTGATCTGTGTAATATATTATTATTTACTGATCTGAATAAAAAAAATTATTTGTTTATATTTTTGTTATATTTTATCAATGACATTGCCTGGAATATTCACTCTTCTTTGTCAACATATAATAACAGCTTCCTCTATTCTCTGTTACTGAAAAATAACAATGTATTTCGGTATACATTAGTTTATATTCTCTGGAGACAAACACAGTACCTAAGGAAAATATTTTTAGAATACTAGTTAAAAAGGGATATTAAACATGTTTTAAGGTTTTTAATTTTTTTGTATTGTTAGTCATTTAACTGATTCAATTCGCTTTTAATTTATTTTCTGTCGACTCGTAAATTCATAGGTTCTATATTCTTAATTATTGATTTCACGAATTCTTACCTTTGTTTTTTTTAATACACTACAATTCTATCTATACTGATTAGCCTTTTAAGCTTCAATATATGACACAGTAACCTTGTCTTTCTATAATAACTTTTGTATTTCTTCAATTTTTCTAAATGTTACTTCAGTTTTTTATTTTATGAATTCATTTAATATTCTTCACATTTCAAAAGCTTTTACTCTTGTTTTCTGACTTTTATTTTGTCTATGTTTCCTTCTAATTATTACAACGATTATAATTTCATAAAAATATCTATGATAATATCTAATTTCTAAATTTATTTTTAATAACAAAATTGCGTATAAAATCTCTCCTGGTTTATGTCAAGTCTGTCTGTTACTGCTATTTATTTACCTTGTTCTTCTGTAAGAAATTAGTTTTAGGTAAACAATTGCCTACTTATACTTTTTCTCATATTTCATTATATTTATTACACTCACTTTGTCTGTAAAATTGGATTTTTCTCTCACGAATGAGGTTATGGTAATCAATATTCCTAGTTCATTCATAGTTTAAGTAAAAATATCAAAATTTTCTGGGAATATTATTACTTTTCCTTTAGAATTTAAAAATATTATTCAATTTTTTTTTCAATTTTATTCATTACTTCTTTCATGTATGAATTAAAAAATAATAGGAGTAAAGTACAGTTTTGTCTCACTCATTTTTGCATTACAGCTTGGCAATCCTGATTCATTACTCTTCTTACAGCTAACTGATTTTGGAACAAAAAAGACTATAAAAATTATTTTTTTATGTATATTTCAATCTTTATTTTTTTTTAAATTTTTACTTCTGATATTAAAGTAATATTACTTGTAAGGTAATGATACAAAAAAATTGATTTTCAAATTTGTTTTCCCTTCTTTTGCCGATGACACGGATATTCTGGCTGTTGATGACAACCTAACTGTCTTAATCAATCTCTCTTGGTCGTAAGCAATCTACAATCAGAATTAAATCTAATCATCAGGTGGCCGGGTACATGAAAGATAAGGGAAATCAAGTCGAGCCGTGTGACGTTTGGAATGAGAAGAGGAGACTGGCCATTGCTCCACTTTGATAACATTTTAATTCTGCATATTGGAAATGTACGGTATCAGAGTCTTCATCTGGATTTTGTTTGACGCGAAAGGTCCATGTGAGAGAAAAGAGAAAGCAAATTAACATGAATTTTAAGGAAATGTACTGGTTGCCGGGCAGGTGGTCTGAGTTATCTTCGTCTAATAAGCTATTTTTATACACGGCAATTTTGAAACCAATAAGGACATGTAGTGTCCAATTATGGGGCACGACAAACAAGTCAATTGTTGAAATCATACAGCGGTTTCAGCACCAACTAGCGAGTTGTAGAGCTGAAGCGGCGTGATTTGCCAAAAATAGTGAAATCCTCGTATATTTGGGTTTATGGTACGTCAAAGGGGAAATACAGAGTTTCAGTTTGAAATATGAACTTCGGCTAAATGACAAGTTAACTACTTGGCCGTAAACATCCTAGACAACGGTAAGGATGTTAGAAGACTTAAGTGGTTACACGTTCTGAGCCTTAGTAACTCTGTAATATAATCACGTCCGCCGAGAGTTGTACATTAATTAATCCTTCATTCCCTTCCTTCCTGTTTTTGTTTTCATTTTTATTTATTTATTTATTTTTTTGGTTTGTTTTTTCTTTTCTAATTTTTTTCATCAATCTGATTCTTTTATGATTCTTGTTATTGTTTTCTATTATACTACTCATAGAAGAGTTTATTAAAACTACGTTGTGTATTTACTACGTTCTACTCTCAGAAGTTCTATGTAGTACTATTGTATAATTTTTGAGGAAATTCGGTGGGGATTCCTTTTTAATGTGAATATATGTGATACAATTTACTTAAAGTTCTTGCAAAATTGTTACCGATTGTTATAAAAACTAGAAAAAAGTTTGTTTTCAAGTTTAAACATTTTAATTAATGTTAAAAATTAAGATCCGATATTACCTTCAACTTAAAAAGATACCTAGAAATTAAACCTGATACTAAAAAAAGGTTTTTTTTTTTTAGTAGCATTTTAAAAAAAATTAGGGTTCAAATACAGAGATAGAAGAACAATTGCTAACATGTACAGGAACCAAACGGCAACAATAACAATTGAAGAACATAAGAAAGAAGCCCTAATAAGAAAGGGAGTCCGACAAGGATGTTCCCTATCTCCGTTACTTTTTAATCTTTACATGGAACTAGCAGTTAATGATGTTAAAGAACAATTTAGATTCGGAGTAACAGTACAAGGTGAAAAGATAAAGATGCTACGATTTGCTGATGATATAGTAATTCTAGCCGAGAGTAAAAAGGATTTAGAAGAAACAATGAACGGCATAGATGAAGTCCTACGCAAGAACTATCGCATGAAAATAAACAAGAACAAAACAAAAGTAATGAAATGTAGTAGAAATAACAAAGATGGACCGCTGAATGTGAAAATAGGAGGAGAAAAGATTATGGAGGTAGAAGAATTTTGTTATTTGGGAAGTAAAATTACTAAAGATGGACGAAGCAGGAGCGATATAAAATGCCGAATAGCACAAGCTAAACGAGCCTTCAGTAGGAAATATAATTTGTTTACATCAAAAATTAATTTAAATGTCAGGAAAAGATTTTTGAAAGTGTATGTTTGGAGTGTCGCTTTATATGGAAGTGAAACTTGGACGATCGGAGTATCTGAGAAGAAAAGATTAGAAGCTTTTGAAATGCGGTGCTATAGGAGAATGTTAAAAATCAGATGGGTGGATAAAGCGACAAATGAAGAGGTATTGCGGCAAATAGATGAAGAAAGAAGCATTTGGAAAAATATAGTTAAAAGAAGAGACAGACTTATAGGCCACATACTAAGGCATACTGGAATAGTCGCTTTAATATTGGAAGGACAGGTAGAAGGGAAAAATTGTGTAGGCAGTCCACGTTTGGAGTATGTAAAACAAATTGTTGGGGATGTAGGATGTAGAGGGTATACTGAAATGAAACGACTAGCACTAGATAGGGAATCTTGGAGAGCTGCATCAAACCAGTCAAATGACTGAAGACAAAAAAAAAAAAAAAAAAAAAAGTTTTATTATAATTATTCTATAATTAATTTCTTTGAATAGGTAGTGAAAATTAATTACATGATAAATTACTATATTTTACTTAAAATATTTTTTTTTCATTTTTAATGAATTTTTGTTTAAAGGCAGTCAATTTTTTACCAAATTCAATTTATATAACTCAGTTTACGTATTTTCCTCCGAAATATGTTATGAAATCACTAAAAAATATAATTTTTTTTGTCTTCAGTCATTTGACTGGTTTGATGCAGCTCTCCAAGATTCCCTATCTAGTGCCAGTTGTTTCATTTCAGCATATACCTTACATCCTACATCCGTATCAATTTGTTTTACATATTCCAAACGTTGCCTACCGGCACAATTTTTTCCTTCTACCTGTCCTTCCAATATTAAAGCGATTATTACAGGATGCCTTAATAGATGGCCTATAAGTTTGTCTCTTCTTTTAACTATATTTTTCCAAACGCTTCTTTCTTCATCGATTTTCCATAACATCTCTTCATTTTTCACTTTATCCACCCATCTGATTTTAAACATTTTCCTATAGCATCACATTTCAAAAGCTACAAAAAATTTCTTCTCAGGTACTCCGATCATCCAAGTTTCACTTCCGTATAAAGCTACGCTCCAAACATATACTTTCAGAAATATTTTCCTTTCTTCCTTTGTTTTTCCTGTTTAGCCAACGGTAACTACCGTTTAGATAATTCTTCAGAGGATGAATGAGGATGATATGTATGAGTGTAAATGAAGTGTAGTCTTGTACAATCTCAGTTCGACCATTTCTAAGATGTGTGGTTAATTGAAACCCAACCACCAAAGAACACCGGTATCCACGATCTAGTATTCAAGTCCGTGTAAAAATAACTGACTTTACTAGGACTTGAACCAGAAATATTTTCCTGACGTTTAAATTAATTTTTGATGTAAACAAATTATATTTCTGACAAAAGGCTCGTTTCGCCTGTGCTATTCGGCATTTTATATCGCTCCTGCTTCGCCCATCTTTAGTAATTCTACTTCCCAAATAATAAAATTTTTCTACCTCCATAATCTTTTCCTGTTTTTAAATTCAGTGGTCCATCTTCGTTATTTCTACTACATTTCATTACTTTCGTTTTGTTCTTGTTTATGTTTCATTCGGTAGTTCTTGCGTAGGACTTTATCCATCCCGTTCATTGTTCCTTCTAAATCTTTTTTACTCTCGGCTAGAATTACTATATACACAGCAAATCGTAGTATCTTTATCTTTTTACCTTGTAAAAAAAAAAAATAATATAATAAGTTCATTAAAAAGCAGAGTAAGTTGTGATGTAAAATAATAAATTCAGTAAAAAGTAGAGAAAATTGTGATGTAAGGCTCATAAAAGCTGAGAATTTTTTTATATGTATTCTAAACGTACTGTGTTCTTAAAAAGGCTACAATCTTTAAAAAAAAAATCGTTCAGAACAGAAATAAAGAAATCTTTATTTGGCTCATCATGAGTAAGAAGCCTTGTTGTATATTAGTAAGAAGCCATTAAAAACCGCTCTGTTAAAGATTGGGGTTTTCTAACGTTTGATTACAATATACTGTAGTATTTTATTATGGTTTTAGTTATGATTTTTTCCCTAATCTTATAGAATGATTTATCCAGCTTAATACAGTTAATATCATATTAACATTTTTAGTGGAATTAATGTGATAAAAATGTAACTCATCCTCAGTTTATTCATTGAATTTTCAAAAGATCGGTTCTACCCCTATGTTTTACTTAACCAAATAATGATGCTTATAAGGATTAATTATTTGAAAATCAGTAACCGGAAAAATAAATTAACCGAAATGGACTGCTGATTTTTTTAAATTCCTTTAAAAATTTTATGATTTTTATTATCAAAAGAAAATATTTTCAAGAGGACGTACAATTTCAACGCCCCACTGTTAACTCTCAACCCAAGTTTTTTTTTTAAATTAAGTATTCTTAAATACGAGGGTTATTTTTTTTCAAGGTCCGATTGGTCACGAAATTAAAAGCACACTGAAAATAAAAAAAAATTATTTGTAACCAGTACTTACATAGTTACGCTATTTCTCTACGTAGTCGCCATTCCGATTTAGACATTTGTCGTAGCGTGGTACCAACTTTCCAATACCCTCGTCATAGAACGGAGCCGCCTGTGTTCTCAGCCATGTTTTTTTACGCTGGTCTGTAACTCGATGTCTGTGCCAAAATGTTATCCTCCTAGCCAGCGTTTCATGTGATCAAAGAGGTGAAAATCATATGGAGCCAAGTCCGGCTGTATGGTGGGTGATCAAACACTTCCCAACGAAAACGCTACAGAAGCTTCTTTGTTACAGCTGCAGTGTGCGGCCGACGATTGTCGTGGAGAAAGAGACAATGCCTGATGACAAAATTCCTCTCCGCTTATTCTCATTCACCCTATTACAGAAGGGAGTGGTGACTTTTAGTAATTTATTTTTAATAAATTACAATTTTAATTGGCAATAGGCTCAAACAATTCTGTAGTTACAGAATTAAAAATAAATACAAAATAGAAAGTAAAAGATATTATAATTCAATTAAAATATGTTAAACATTCTGAGACATCAATTGGTGTCTCGTTATCCACTGTTGCTATGAGATACAAATTGATATCTCAACTTTATTTTTGAATATTTCAAATAGTAAAGTTGCAAAGAGAAATTATCAAAAATTCGTAATAGGGTAACAAACCATTTATTGAAGTAGGGAAAAACAAAAACGACAGTACTGGTGGATATTTTTAGCAAAATAAGTATAGCAGTCTTGGAAGTGTTGCATTTTTTCTAGTGTTGCAGTCAACCTGTTAAAATATCATTAATTTTTAATATAATTTTAAAATAATATTAATACTAACCGATTACGTTTTGATATTTTCATAGGCAGATTAATTAAACCGGAAACGGATTTGTTACACTTTCACGGCTCTGAGAATCTAAAGCGGTATTTCAATATTTGTTTTTTCAGAGATTTAAACATTTTTCCTTTCAGAATTTTCATTATTATTTAAAGAAAAGAAATAAAATGTGTACTACTTAAGCGCTGTATTTTTTTACTAATAAAGTTTTTTTAAACCACCCAAGCAAAAAGTCAAACGTGAAAAATTAGGAAATTCCCTCATTTTGTCGGATGATTTGCAAAAAAACTTTTAACAGGATAAATTCCCGCTGTATATAAATTATCATTTCATCCATTTAACAGAATTTTTGAAACTTGTAGATTTTATTTCAACACAAAAAAAATATTCAAAATGTTGTATGAAAAGTGCTATAACGGTTGTAAGCGACCTGATATTAGTCATAAATCATCTCAAATAAAAGATTTCTCCTTAAAAATAACAAGCAAATAATTTCTCGGGAAATTATTTCACTCCATTTTTTTTCTTGATTTAGTAAAATGTACGCGGTTCCCAAAATCGCCAAGATGGAAGATGATATCCAACTTTACAACAGACCGATCGCCAACTTCATTCTGTTAACCAGAGGAATTAATTGTATAGTGAACATCGTTACTATCAGAGAAAAAGCAACACTAACTTGTGACTTTTTTTACCTTAGATTCATTATATACGTCAAAGCCATGAGAAAAACTGCATAAATTAACTAAATAAAGTAAAGCAACAAATTCACTTACGACTTTCTTTGTGAAAAAGTTACATATACTCGTATATAAATGCACTATTTCAACTCAGAAAGAGAAAAAAATAACAAACAGAAACGATTAATTCCTGGTTTTTTCTTCTTATAATAATTAGAAAGACTTTTTTCGGATGTTAAACTATAAATAAAAATAATAAACAATAATAAAACCAATTACAAATTACTTTTAAACAAAAATTACGGTAAATCAAGTTGGATTTATTCTCTAAATGTAATAATATTCAGATTTATTAAATTTTCTTAAAATTTCTTTTTTTATCTGTTAAGAAACTACATTTAAGATGATAATTCATCAAATCGGAAAGCGGCTTTCGTTGTTTTCACGTCATGAGTTAGTAAATCACTTATCACATATTAAATGAGTCTGTATTTATCAGCGAGTTGTATTATTTGGCAAAAATTATACGGATATTTTATTTAATATTTGTTTTAAATATTTTAACACGTATGAGTAGTAATTTATTGATTGATGACATAATGAAAACGACGAAATTGATTTTAATTTGGTAAACAATCATCATAGACATATTGTTTAATTGTATATTTTTTTCAATTAAAAATATGGAAGTCGATGTTAAATATTAAAAAAAGCTGAAAACACAGTTATAGGACTTTCCCGTTACGCGGCTAAAGCCGCGTTCCGCGCATATCGTATTTGATTCGCGCGGGTGTGGAGGTACTAGCGGCGACGGTCGGCACTAATAAAACTAATGTAATTTCTCATCTTAAATAGAACAAATTTCTCTTATACGGTCGGCAGAATGGTGTACCCGTGAGGCCTTAACGCACCAGGTACCGGGTGATCGTGTTCGAGATCCGGCCAGACCGAATTACTTTCTTACACTGCAAATATTTTTTCATTTATTTATTTCTACCGCTCACCTGTAACATCACAACATAGCAGTAGTTTAGAACATTTTTTTTGGGTGGGGGTGTAATTTTACAAAAAAATTTTTATTGCAAATATTGTTATTTTTTAATTGTTAACAAATGTGTTTAAGAAAAATATGACCTTAATTAGGTGAAATCTCGAGATACTGAAGTTGACCTTGCTCTGCAGTCTCTCCCCCCTTGAGTTTTTAAATTGAAAATTTAGCCACATCATTGCCCCATATATGGAAGTAATCTCTGACCGAGTTAGGTCAAAATCAATCCAGTAGTTCTGGAAATATAAGGTGATTTAGAGACCAACAATAAACACACGTCCTTACGAACATTAACGTACGGAAAATTTTAATCCAGTTTTGTGAGTTCCGTAGAAGTCAAAAGTCAAGATCCGGTGAAAATGCGTACATCCAAATTAGATCGATTACAATACTTCCCCTTCTATAGCCATAGCTCCGCTATAGCACTATCTAGACGGGAAGGTAAAATTTTTCATTTTTGAAACAATATGATTACGAAATTCCATGTGATTTTTTTTTTATGTGATTTTCTAATAATTTTTTTTCTGGTTTAACTTATAAAAATTAAATAATTTTAATTTATTATAGAAAACGACCACTTACCTTATAATAAATTACTGTAAACCTTATATAATTTGTGTAATTGACTAAAAATTTGTTTAAAACGGTTTCTTAAAAACTGTGCAACTTATATTTAAGTGGCACAAACACTTATACTACCCTAAGCCATTATTTTCATGAATTTATTCGAACAAAAACAGAAAACAAACAAATAAAAAGTTTTTAAATTATTAGATATATACATAATATTGTGGGTTAAAAAAGCATTTTTTTTTACTAATTTTAAAATGTTTTTAAGTAAGATATGATATTCATAGATTACTAGTGTAAAAAATAATAATAAAGGGGCGATATTGAGTAAGTTTTCTTTCTACGTGGTTTGCAGACAACAATTTTGAGAGTAATATGTATAGGGAAGGATGTAGGTTGTTATAACAATTAATCAAGTGGCGTGACCAAGGCTTATTGTGTATTAATGTTACTATTTTCACTGTCATGCTCTACTATTGATTTCTCCCACTCCTTCAAGCTCACCGCTCTCTTTCCCTCTCACCAGCTGTCTCTCTATGTGAGTATGTGTGAGTTCAGTACGTGCGCGTACAAAATATATTGTGAATACACATCCAAAGTATAATGTATACCTGAATAAATCGTTTCACTTACCGCTTGCTACCTCTTTCAAATAATATTGAAGAAAATTTTATCTTGTCTTGCTACTAACAATACCTATAGATGCGCCCGCGCATATATCCACCACATACACACAAAATTCTTCGTTCAGATACTTACTTTAAAAGAAATAATAGTAGTAATAATAATATAAAAATAAATGTAAAAAACAGCCCCATGAGATAAAGGTCCTGCTGCGCATTTATTTTCAAGGATTATTTTGATTATATTACTGTTTATCCCAATAGATGTACTGCATAGTCGTCAATTGTGTAAACAGTATGATAAATAAAACTCCTACTTATTCTTCTTTTTAAATACAGTATAAAGAAATCCATATTCAGTAGAAATGTTGATTGCAGGGAAAGTCGATTATCTAAAAATTGATCTCAAATAATAATAAAATTTCAAAATTCATTTTATTTTTAATAATTCATTATCTTTCTTTTTTCTTGAGACAAGCATTCAACGAATAATATTTATATAGCTGTTTAAAAGAGCGCATAAGCAGAATTTTCACAATCCTGAAAAACAAATTGAAAAATCTTTTTTTTTTGTCAGGCCAAAAGCTTTTCGAGCAGCTCTAAGAAAACTCTTCTCAATCCCGATTAAGAAAATATGCTTAACATTTTATTTAGTGCTAATATCGCCGTTGTAGGATTCATTATAATTTTAACAATATATTTAAATTCCGAAAATTTATTATTTTAATATGATGTAATAATGTAAGTATCTTTTAAGATTTTAATGTACCCAAAATCTCTTTTTAGAATAAAATTTATTTGTATTGAATAATAATGAAAACGCCCTCAAAAATCGTACAAATTTATTTTTTTAATTTTTATAGTTTTAACCCTACTGTTCTGTTTATTTGTCAGGGTGAGAACTTTCCGAGTAGCCGTAAGAAAACCTTTCTCAACCACGATTGAGAAAATATGCAGAAATTCTTATAGCCTACGAAAAATGCAAAATCTGAACTGAAATTATTGAAAGAGATAAAATTCAATATACATTTTTCGGGTCAATATGACACGAAAATATATATTTATATATAATACTAGCAGACCCGGAAATGCTTCGCTGTTGCTAGATTTGAGCATATATATATGTCGGAGAGGCGAGGAGATTTGTCAGGGATTCAACGTTTTGTGCTTCACTCATCTTTACTATTACAAGTGGAGAATATATAAGATTATAATAAAGTTCAATTAATAAAAATGAGCAGACAACTCGCACAATGAAACAATTACAAATGATAACCATCACTCATCAGTAACTCAGTAGTACACGAACCATAATATAAGACTAATTCAATTTAGAATTCAAATAATATTAAAACGACTTGCGATAGACCGAGGCTCAGGGAAATAACGAATTCGCGATCACCAGGACGTCTGTTCGATCTGGGTTCCAAAGCAAGACTACTCTTTCTCAATATTCTCAAATAATATACCTACTGCATATTTCCTTTTCCTTATTAATTTTATGATACCCCTATCGTCCTGGGATCCCGACTACGTTGACAACCATGTGCCTACCTAGGCCTAAGCCTACCGCAATAAAACAATTTAAACCTTATTTTACAAAACATTACAAGTAATAGTACATTTCTTAAAACTACTAAAAATACAGATATTCTAAAGAATATTCTCATCGTTTTGTCGGAAGATACTCCACTGTACTTTATTCTCCGACATATATATATATATATATATATATATATATATATATATATATATAGATTAAATGAACAGAATTGCAAGTTTGATAAAACATCAACAAAATGAACATTACGGAACTTCACAAAATTTAACCTTTCCCTTTTACCCTTTTCTTCTTTCTCCCTTTTCCCTTTTCCCATTCCGCATTTACTTTTCCCCCTTTTCACTTTTCCCCTTACCTTTCAGCATTCGCCATTTTCCTTTTTTGCCCATTTCCATTTTTACCCTATTCCCTTTCCTCATTCCCCTTTCCTTTTTACATATTCCCCATTTCCCCTTCCTCTTTTCCCGTTTCCCGTAATTATTTTTTCTCCTTTTCCCTTTAAATTTCTTTTTCCCGTTTTCCTTTTTCCCATTTTCCCTTTTTTTAATTTTATCCATTTTCTCCTTCTTCCCTTTTTATGTTCTTTCCTTTTACCTTTTTTCGATTTTTCCCTTTCTCCCTTTTTCCCCGCGCGTAAATCGGCTCAGCATTTTTTTATTCTATAGCGAAGACACATATCGGAGACATTGAAATGGAATCGTAAAATATTTAGTATAGCGTGTGTTGCTTTTACGTCCAACAGATAGCGCTGTTTTTCAAGAAAAGCATGTTTTTACCTGTCACAGGTGTGACATCATAGGTATACAAACAGTAGGTAAATAAAAACACGCGCGTATTCGAATGCAATGTTGTGTGAAAATTTCAGAGCAATCGATGAAGAACTTTCTGAGATTTAAGATTTTGAACAAACGAACATTTACATTTTTCTTTATATAGATATGAAAAAAAAAATTAATCAGTGAATTTTTATTTTATATCATATATATATATATATATATATATATATATTTTTTTTTTTTTCTGGTCAACATGAGCCGTTTAATATGGTTTTATGGAATTATTTGTTTTAGGTATAAAAATAACAATCCTAGTTCAAATTATTTATTATTAATATTATACAGTTCAATAAATAATACTTATATATTTATGAAACATAATATCAATAAATTGGATAATAAAATCAATGATAACAAATACAAATACAGTTATTAAAATAGCCTACAGTTCTACATTTTAAAAGTTTCGAAACGCAACGTTTTATAGAGTTTATAAAATGTTTTTATTAGAATAAAATAAACGTTAAAATATAGAATTAAAACACTAAATGCAATGAACTAAAACATTAATTAAATGAAAGGTAGGCTATCATAAAAAAAATTTACTTGTAGTATTTAAATAATAATACAAACTTACAAAAATATATCTATTACGATTAAATACAATAGTAAGTCATACGTTGCTTGCATAGATGTTTGCTACCTTTAGAACAATGTTCGTTCTATTTGAAGGACACAACTTGCACCGTGCGTGTTTTGTCCCTGTTACTTCATCGTCGAAATTCCAGGGAGAGTTAAAACTGTGCCTTGTCCTTGCGTTACTTTTACAATGTTTAGTAAATTCAATGTTCTAGGCGTGTATTTTCTTGATTTGATATACAGTGTAATAAATGATTTTCCCTTTTCTTGTAAATAAAATATTATTTTGGTTAAATGAATTTTTATTCCAGTTTGAATTGATCGATGTCCGAAGAACATATGAATTGTATACAGATATGTCAAGCATGTTGTAAAAAGTTATCTCTGACCGGTTAGTTTTATTTTACGTACGCGGCTATGAGTTTTTAGAGCACCTTTAGTAGCATTATAATTTAAAATGATTGTAGTTTTTTTCTCAGTTCTCGCGCTTATCTCTATCCCGATATATAAAGTAATCATAAGAACAACACTTTTGTTCTTTTTAGGAACATAATTCACTGCTGTTATGATGTTAACAAAAAAGAATAATGAGCTGTGAACTCCTAATTTATCATTTGCACCGGCAATTTTTTTTTTTTTTGTCTTATGATACCAAACATAGTTATTTTACGACCTAGAAAAACCCATCCTAAATTTTAAGATGTAAAAAAATTATCTACTGTGTTATTGTGACTTCTGAGGTTACTAGTCAAGTCCCACACAAAGCGTTCCGTAATTCTTCTCTGGCTGGTCACCTGGTTCTGTTCCGGTATAAACCAGCAATATCAACGCGTAAGAAATACTACTGTCACATAATTTCCATATGTTTGTACCATTCTTTGCAGGTTTGCTGGAAATATATTGTTTGAAAGGGCAAAAACCATAAAAATCAACTAGTTGTTTATCAATTGCAACAAGCAAGTTCAGACATGTCAAACTTCCAAGCAAATAGAAACATTATACTATACACAAACAACCTGGTTATTCCCAAACCACCTCATCCATAGCGAGTAAAATTACATAATATAATATAAAATACGCATCGGGTCATATTGATTCGAACAGTACATTAGTACAATACTAAAAAGATAGGGCTACAATAAAAAATTAATATTAAAAATAATCATGAGCTAAATTCTTCAAAATAAAAGTAATTTAGTCCTAAAAATCTTAAGTAAAATCTTCAGCTGAAAAAAAAAAAATGACATAAGGACGAAAACAGTGTGAGATCATATTGACCCGATCAGCAAGTTTAACTTCTTGCCCATTCATTTTGTTAAAGTACATCGTAAATGTATAATTAAAAAAAGAAAGAATTACCTCAAATGAATCGAAACTCCAATTCTAAATTTCAAAAAATGTTTCCTATAACGTTTTTCTTTAGTCAAATTAATAATAATAACAATTGTGATAAATATAATAATGATAATAGTAATAATAATAAGTGACAGGAATAAAACAATGAATATACAAATATTAATATTGTAATTACAATCACAATAATAATAAGGATAATAATAGTGAACGATAATAATAATACATGTCAGTAACAACAAATCAAACATAAAAATACATAACAAGTATATAACATAATACATAATACATAATTAAAACAGCATGACATAACAGAGTGTAATCAACAAAGTATAACAATCAAGATATTACACATCAAATAGTGATAAATGTCATTAGTAAATAATAAATACATTACACACAAGAAGTTCAAAATAAATAATCGTTCAGAATTTATTAGAACAATTAGCTTAACTAGCCATGCATAAAAAATCTTAACTAGAATTCTGTACAGAAGAATTGAGAGGAGAGTGGAAGAAGTGTTAGGAGATCAATTTGGTTTCAGGAAAAGTACAGGGACAAGGGAAGCAATTTTAGGGCTCAGATTAATAGTAGAAGGAAGGTTAAAGAAAAACAAACCAACACTCTTGGCATTTATAGACCTAGAAAAGGCATTCGATAATGTAGACTGGAACAAAATGTTTAGCATTTTATAAAAATTAGGGTTCAAATACAGAGGTAGAAGAACGATTGCTAACATTTACAGGAACCAAACAGAAACAAAAATAATTTAAGAACAAATGAAAGGGCGTCCGATAAGGATGTTCCTTACCGCCTTTTATTGTTTAATCTTTACATAGAACTAGCCGTTAATGATTTTAAAAAAACAGTTTAGATCCGGAGAAACAGTACAAAGTGAAAAGATAAAGATGCTGCGATTTGCTTATGATATAGTGATTCTAGCTAAGAGACTTCATGGATGAAGTCCTACGCAAGAACTACCGCATGAAAATAAATAAGAACAAAACGAAAGTAATGAAATGTAGTAGAAATAACGAAGGTGAACCACTGAATATAAAAATAGGAAAAGAAAATATTGTAGAGATAGAAGAATTTGTTATTTGGGAAGTAGAATTACTAAAGATGGACGAAGCAGGAGCAACATAAAATGTCGAATAGCACAGGCGAAACGAGCCTTCAATCAGAAATATAATTTGTTTACATCAAAAATTAATTTAAACGTCAGAAAAAGATTTTTGGAGCGTAGCTTTATATGGAAGTGAAACTTGGACGATCGGAATACATGAGAAGAAAATATTTGAAGCTTTTGAAATGTGGTGCTATAGGAGAATGTTAAAAATCAGATGGGTGGATAAAGTGACAAATGAAGAGGTATTGCGGCAAATAGATGAAGAAAGAAGCATTTGGAAAAATATAGTTAAAAGAAGAGGCAGACTTATAGGCCACATACTAAGGCATCCTGGAATAATCGCTTTAATATTGGGGGTACAGGTAGAAGGGAGAAATTGTACAGGCAGGCAACGTTTGGAATATGTAAAGCAAATTGTTAGGGATGTAGGATGTAGGAGGTATACCGAAATGAAACGACTAGCACTAGATAGGGAATCAGTCAAATGACTGAAGACAAAAAAAAAACAGAATTTATTCCAGGTAGACATAATAGAAAACTAGATCCATTAACGAAATAAATTGCTAGTCCTATCCCCTTTTAATCAATAGTCTTATATTAACAAACAATCTTATAAAATTCTCCTGCAAATCCCTTTTGTTGTCTACCCTAACAGTTTGTGAAGGAAGTCTATTGCATTATTTCATTCATTTATACACTTATAGTTTTACTGAACTCACCGATAGTATTTCTTGGTTACTGGAATTACTCATGGCGTCACCTTAGTCGTATCGAACTCAATACTCTCCTCGCTGGACTAACGTCTCGCACCCTCGTCTAATAGTTCTAATAGATCTATCTTTTAGCTGGTCTTACTGGCTATTTATATTGCTAATCTCTTTACCTGTCGGACCGGACCCAAGTCTAAGCATGAGAACAGTCGACCTCGACCGAGGCTCTGTTCCCATGAAATCCAAACCTGGTCTCTTCTCACCGTACTACAGGTGTTCATTGTGTGTTAGCAGGCAATATAACGAAAGACAATTGTAAAACAGACCTATTCTTTACATAAAGGATTTTCATTTTTTCCCTCTCTGGATTCCTGCAATTATTGTACTTTATATTACTTTCATAATAATTGGTAGAAATCCGTTACTCGGACCTGCTATACCGGACTTGTTACAATATTAATTTATTCTTTCTTCCTTTTTTTTAATATTAGCGGTTCCAAACATTTTTTGACAAAAGAATTTTCTAGTTTTTCTTTTTTTTATCATAAAAGATAATTATTCAAGACCAAGGTACATTTAAATGGGAAATGTTACAATTAACATTTACTAATCACCTGATTATAGAAGTTAAATAAGTTTAAACCTTCTGTTTAACCCTTGATAAATTTAATAAGATACTATGATAATAAGCATATACACCTACGGGAGTTGTGCGCGTGTGTGCATGTGGGAGAAAGATATTTTGAGTCTGTGTGCGTATGAATGAGAGATACAAACAGTGTGTGAGTAGTTGAAAGATTGATTAATTATCTTTGTTTCAGGTAAAATTAGTGCTATCAAATTCCCTTTATAATCAATTTAACCTTTATTCATGGTATAACAAGAGTATACTGTATAACAGTTCCTAATATTAAAACATTTGTACATTAAATATAACTATAATATAATGTAAATTAAATTGATTTAGAAACTGAAAAAATAACTTCATCCAATATATTTCCATAGAATATAAATATCGCTTTTTTATGGTAATTCATTCAACATCTTAAAAAAGTAATTTGGGATATATATTTTTACATGTACAATAACCTCTTTCTGTGATCTTTAATTTTTTTTATTTTTCTAAAAGGACTATTTTAAGATAATATTCTTAAAGGATATATTCCATGCCTGTGCAAACGCTTGGGCTATACGAACATATGTAAATGTGTAGTAAAACATTGTAAATAAATAAGTAGTTTTTTATTGAATGTATGTCTAAAATCGACAAAATTAAACAGGTAGGGTTTGCCTGTTTGTCCGATCTAATTTCAGAAATTACTGAAGCGATTTGAAAAATACCTCCATGTTTAAAATTTTAGTTCTCTAGTAAACACACCTCCTCACCAACCATCATTTCTTTATTTGAAACACTATAATTATTATTTTCTTCATATTAATTTAATTTTCATCGTATAAATTCGATTTCAATAAAACCTTTTAACAGTTTATTCACCTAATTTAGGATTCTTTGTACTTTAGATAGAGTAAAAATAACTTAACTAGGTTTGGGAAAGATACGATAACTATTAACCCTCCGTAGGAATCCCTTCAAATTTACATGGGGTAAAAGTAAAAATATTGAGATATCTAAATTCTTCCTTTTTTCAAAATATATTTTCAGAAATAATAGAACTTTAGAGGCATTAAATACGTTCACGTCCTCTCCTCGACTCTCTAGTTAATCGCCGCTTCAATCAATAATTAAAGAATGTTAATATTTAAACATTTAATGAAGGAAAACGAAATTTAGAATAAAAAAATTTAACTTGAAGAATGGACAAGGATTGCGATTAAAAATGATAATTAAGGATATAGGAAAAAAGTTTAAGGTAGGAAAAAATTGGCAATTTTTTCAGAAAAGTTTGAAAAATATGGATCTCCTTTTTTGTATTGAGGTGGGGAATCCTTTACGGACACTCCGATTGAGCGTGTCGGACTTGCAAAAGTTCTGCTTAATGTTACTTTGTGCGTATGTGTGCCTGTGCATACCGACTAAACCACCTCCCCGCCACCTACTTTCCCGTAAATGTTCAGAAGAGAAGTGCTTTCTCTTCGTTAGGTGTGACTACATACGCTGTCATCAGTTTAGATGTCATCGCATCTAAACTGAACTGGGGCTCTCCCAGTGGCATCACCGGGAGAGTGCCTACTTCATCATCCGGGACGATGCCAGTGGCTCGGTATCCTGCAGGAGCTCCGCAGATAGCCTTTCCTCAGACCTTAGCGCCAGGGTATCACCGTCACTCTTCCTAGCGTCTTCTTGGGCTCGTAGTTTCGGCATTACAGCACTGGTCCATTCCGACATTGCTTGCCAGCTCTCGACCGAAGTGACCATTATCTCTTCGAGATCCTTAGGCGGAAACAATCTTTCTTTTTTCAGCTTGGCCACAAATGTGTTCCTTTCGGAGATGAATCTCACGCATTTCAAAATTACATGGTTCGCCGTTTCCTCGATACCCTTGCTACTTTTTTAGAAATTCCTCTTTTGAGGACCTTTTCTTTCTTTTCTGTTTTTAGCTTCTGGAGCCACCGTAAGGTATTACTTCAGAGGACAATGTGTATTCTTGTGCAGTCTCAGGTTGACCATTCCTGAGATGTGTGGTTAATTGAAACTCCTTTGGGGAACTAGACGAAGTCAATTGTATTGCTTGCTACTTTGTATTTAATGTTTTATAATACTATTATTATTATTTTTTAGGACGACTAATTCCTGTGATCTGGCAGCATTAGAGACATGTATTTACGAAAAAAAACATTATACAAAAATTTGAAGAGAAATACAAAACTTACACAGGTAATCAATTTTTAAAGTAATTTTCCAGTTTTTATTATAAATAATTATAAAAAGTTTATTATTTGTAAGTAATATAAAGATATATAAGTTATAATTCCGCTAACCAACAGGTGTAAGTAATTATTATGTTCCAGTTATTTTTCCATCTTCAGGAACATCTGATAAACTTGTATATAAGTATTCACTTCAAATATTAATTTGATGTAGATTAAAATAAAAATAAAATAGATTTTCATAAATATAACAATCGATCGTCAAGTTATAAAATAAGTAAAATAACTTATAAAAAAAAATTAAATTAGTAAAAAAAATTTAATTTTTTTAGTATTATAATCACAATATTATTATTAATATATTTATTAACAATTATTGCAATGACAGGCTGATGCCCAATTTCAATTACCTGATAAAGATTAATTTTTTATCTATGAAAAAATTGTGTGCTTGACCGAAATTTGAACCCAAAATCCTTTTTGGATGAAAGTTAGATATACGAGTACTAATATTCTACTAAGTTCAACGCTTGTTTCAGTGAATTCGTCAGCAGAAATAATAACAGTGTGTTTTAATACGTAACATATTTAACTAAAATTTAGAAATTTCTTATAGATGATTTATTAATCTTTTATTTAAGATTAGTTTTTATTACAAAAGTATACTATTTGAATTAGAATTGTAATTATGTAATGATGAATCACATATATTACTAACACAGGTAATTTATACATCTGGAATAACATAGCTCTAAAAAGAAATAAAATTTACAATCGCTTTTATAATTAACCCAGACAAATTATTCTAGTTTGCAACCAACAATCGTCAGATAAACTCGTCTGTCTCTTAACAGAATTTACTGTACACAACCATGTAAGACGCGCACCCAGGTTTGCAGAATTGAAAATATAAAAATATTGTTACTTTTTTCAATTTTATTAAATAAATTACGATAGCAGTTGAACGTACTTGTTATTTGCATAATATCAGTAAATCAGTCTACACTGTTAATATTTAATTAAAAGCATAGATATTATATTAGGTATCTACCTTAATTACTGTCAATAATACCTTAATTACTGTCAATAATGTTCGAGTTTGTCATCCATAGAACTGCAATTATCTTTGTAACCATTTAACCAGAAATAATCGTCCTCAATTTTAACAACAGCATTCGAATTGCATTTCTTGAACGCTTTTGAACCCAGGTATTTGGAGGTTGAAGAATAGATTCATTCCATCAGGAATAATAACCTAATCACACTTTTCATCATCATCATCATTATTAATTATTCTTCCCTTTCATCATAGGTCGTATTACCCCAAATTCTGTCCACTACAAAAATGAAAGGTTTTCGAAATAAAGCGCCTGGTCGACGCCCTCACATTCATTTAATTCAGTCCAGTACTAATTCATTATTCATTCATACCATTTTCATTACTTCATTACTTATACGACAATATCGGGCGAAAATTTGTTACATTTCAGTAGATTTTTTCTTTCAAAATTATCGAAATTACATACGGCGGTAATTTTTTCTCGTCCGAAATATTGTTGGTATCCGAGAAACGTTGTTTTTCGTAACGGGTAATTATCTTAACACTCATTCCACCTACACTTTCAATTGTTATTATTGATGGAATTCGAAAATCACTGATGACCGGCCCGCATTTCCGATTTGATTTCAAACATAATTATTCCTTTTTAGTAAATTTACAACATATATTTGAATCATTGTCTGTTTATCCTTGTATGTTTCTGGTTGAAGCTATTGTCGCCCTTCTTCGATTACTAAAACTACATTGGCAAAGAAATCGGCGTACCCAGTTAATACTATCTTTAAATTCATCCTACCTATATTTAATTCATCGTCAGTTTTCAGGGCTTTCATCAGATATATTTCTGTAGAAATCGCTTTAGCAAGCCGATGTATATTCCGTATATGCACTGTATGTTTCTCTTGTATTTCAGGATATTTCACCTTTATCCACCAAAATGCTCTCTTCTTTTTATTGGCTACGAAATATTCGTTTTCTTTTTTCGCCACTCAGGAATGCAGGACTCTACTACATCAAATTTTCTACCTGTAGCACGACATCCATACTCCTTTACATAAGCAATAACATGAAACTTTTCTGCAACAGTAAATGAACATAGTTTTTATACTTTTTTTTACTCAGTCTATACATGAAACTTTTACATACTGAACGTCGTTATCAAAATGAAAACTGATTATAAACTGACTACGAAATCTTTTCGTATGAAATAACAATCTGTACCCAAAAAGCAATTTTTCCTGACTGACTGACTTATTCATCAACGACCAGCAAAAACTACTGAAGTTACGTTGATGAATATATATATTCATGTACTTTTTACGGTATAAGTGCACACTAAGAAAAGATTTTTTAAAATTCCGATTTTAAAAAGTTAAAATGGATTTTGAATGTTTTTTTTTAATTTATCGGTAACAAATCAGATGTGAAGTCGATTTTTGAATGTATATATCTAAAAACCAATTTTTAGATTTTTTGAAATTCAACCTTGAAAGTGTATAAAGAAAAGTGTAAAGAATTTAAACAATGATTTCAAACTTTCCCCGTTTCCGACTATACTAATTTTAAACTTTTATTACCTGAAAGAAATATGGCTCAAAAAATGTGTGATATTCATAAACTTGTGAATTTGATATCTGTCCGATTAACATAAAGCTGATTCTAGATTGTCATTATGGAAATTTTTATGTCAGTAATGCACCTCTTCTGATCGGCCAATGACTGAAAAAGTTCATGAAATCATGAAAAAAATTGAGGAAGATCTATCTTTCAGTAATAAACTAAATATCTACCACAAAACAGTTTTAAATAATTTAAAAAAGAAATTCGATGCCACATGATGCCACGGTGCCACATGATTTAATAAAGATAATTTTAATGAATTGAATTTTTTATCCGTAAATCGTTGTTATGGCTGCTATGGGCGAAAATTGGATCACGTACTACGATAATGTTCGGAATGAGCATGATCGTACGGATAGTACAAAATGATTCGTAAACGGTGGCAAAGCTAGTGTGTGTGTGTGTGTGTGTGTGTGTGTGTGTGTGTGTAGGATTGGAAAGGAATTGCTCACTATGAGCTGCTGCCACCACATCAAACGATTTATTCTATCTCCTTCTGTCAAACAACTGGATACATTACGCCTATCATTCGTGATAAAGCGACCAAATTGATCTTTACGATAGGTCTCGTAACGATCAATACCGTAACGAGGTTATTGTTCTTGCAGCAACAATAACGTCAGACCCCTTATTTGGTGACCCATTGAAAACTGGAAAAGCTTGGCCGGGAAATTTTGTTGCATCCATCTTACAGTGCTGATATTGCATCGTCAATCTATCATTCGTTTTGATCTCTACAGAAATCTCTTAACGATACTGATTGATTTCAAAGGCGTCCTGTGAAAATCAGTTATCCCAATTTTTCGTTCAGAAAACACAGAAGTTGTACAGTGACGGGATTATGATTTTTCCATAAAAATGAGAAAAGTTATCGATTAAATCGGTACACATTTGATTTAATAAACTTCGTTTGAAATACAAAAAATTAAACTTATTTTACTTTTTCATTAAAGAATAAACAAGCGTGGTACTTTTTTCGCATTTTTTCACATAAAAATTACTTAATAAACCATTTTTTATGGTAGTTGATGAATAAAACTTTAGAGAAATACCGTAGTAACCCTCTAACTCAATAAAAATAACCTAACAATACATTAGACATATCATGCTGTTTTATATCGATCATTTTAAACATTCCCTATATTAAGATATTTTACATATTAAAAATATAAGCATTATTACTTATAATTATAAATGTAATCTAACCACATCTGTAAGTGTAACTTAACCTAGGCTCGTTTCGCCCGCTAATCTCGATTAATTAACAGTAATGTTTTGATTATTTAAATAATACATAATTGCAATAATTACTGAATTTATTATATAAATAATCAAAAAATATTACTGTTAATTAGTCAAGGTTAGCGCGCGAAGCAAGCGTAGTTTAAGTTTGGTTAGATTATATTTATAATTTCTCTGTAAATATCTTCAAATACCCACTAATTTGGAAGAACTTTGTCTCTATTGTATTTTATTTTTGAAAATGAGGACTTGTCTATTTCTACCGTCATTTTTGGACTACCTACCTTTTTTGGGGGTTTTTAGTAAATGATCAGCATACACACACACACACACACACACACACACCTCTCCCAGGTACATTTTCCAATTATTGCTTCACTTGACATCAATCTAAGCTCGTTTCGCGCGCTAACTTTGATTAATATATTTAAGATGCCCGGTATAAAACAGCATGTTGTTAGTGTGTTTTATCTATTGTTTTATACGTCCATTATTTAAAAAAATGCTATATTGAGTAATTTTTATGTAGAACAAGTAGGGAGCGTAAAATGAAAAACTACCAGAAATGTTTTTCCCAACTCCAGTAAGTTTGTGTAACTTTTTTATAGTTTTAAATTAATTGCTTTAATTTTTTACTTCTAAATGAGAATTTAAAAGTGAAATAGTTTTTAGTTTTTCATATAAAATTAGTACCGACCTTCGTGGTGTTATTGCTAGCGTCTCGGCCTTTCATCCTTTAATTCTAGGTTCGAATCCCGGTTATTCAAGGCATTTTCACGATATAAAATTTCCATATTATTTGATCTTCTGAAGCACAATTCCTAACTGCGGTTTCAAGACTAAAAACACAAAAATTGTTCATTAATTTTTAAATAATAATTTTACGTTTAAAAAACTTGAGATAGTATAATTTTGTGATCAAATATTGTTTCTGATACGATAACATCATATCTAGTTTTTAACATTATTAAAATTTTATAATTATATTGAAAAAAAGAATTTATGTTATAAAAGAATAATATTTATTAGATTCTTTAGTGTAAATAAATAAAACATATAAAATCTAAAGGACGGTCGCTATAAAATTTACGAAGACCTTATGCAGTAGAAATACGGTTATAAATAAAATAAAATTTAAAGAATTGTATGTGTAACAGGAGGACAAAGGATTTGGAGCGGTCTCTTTGGTTTTTCTATTGTATGACCATTATATATGTGTGTTCGTGTACGCTGTATAAAAAAAGAGATTACGGAGTAAAAGAAGAGGGGGCTGGAAAGAGGTCAGCCAGTTTTATGTGAGAAGTAATGAGGTATATGAAATGGGCGATAAACTCTATTCCCCTCCTTACCGACAACTTCTTACACAAACCCTTCCTTATATTTTAGACATAACCACAAAAACACCATACAAACTACCCATAAGTAATAACATCATATATGAAATGACCGTGAAAAAAAAAATAGATGTGGATTATATTTACTGTTGATATCGTATCAACAATTCATACAAAATAACTTATTTCTTTACATTAAAATTCAGTAATAATAAATATACTGATATTTTTTAGTTACTGCCTTTTTAATTTACTTATTTTCGGAGCCCTAATTTTTTCGCACAACTCAAAAATCAGTAAACAAGGTTATGTTTATAGCTAACATTATTTTAATAATTAATTGTAAATATTATCAGAGAAATATCTCGATTGCTCGTTCTCTTACATACTGACACAGTTACTCGTTAGTTAAATTACAACGATATATTTTTAAATTACATTTCGACCTCGCTCATTTAAGTGCCCACTAAAAAACAAAAAGCTATAAAAAGTGTTTTTACGACATGTCATTTCATATTTTAGTAAACGTTTATAAAATTCTTTTAGTACATATATATATATATATATATATATATATATATATATATATATATTTAGGTCTACATATATATATATATATATATATATATTTAGGTCTACATAAAGAATTTCTTCATGCATAATTACTACTTACTTACGGTGCTCATAAAATAATACTTTTCAATATCATAAAATAAATTAAGTTTTTAACTGTACTCTTTACCAAGATAAGTAGATCAGTAAATGATTATATAATATATAGTCATTATATATATAAAAGAAACTTCTCGGTTTTTTGTGTAAGTATGAAATTTTAAAAATAAAAACTAGACCAACATCATGGAAGTTACTGTGCGTCATGAAAACGAATATCAGCCCTATATAATCATGAATACTAGATCGTGGATACCGGTGTTCTTTGGTGGTTGGGTTTCAATTAACAACACATCTCAGGAATGGTCGAACTGTGTACAAAACTACACCTCATTTACAATCATACATATCATCCTCTGAAGTATTATCCGAAAGGTAATTACCAGAGGCTAAACAGGAAAACGAAAGAAAAAAAGCCCTATATCATTCCTTATAACCAAAATTTGTCTGAAAAACTTAAAAATGTTTTGAAACATAATCTCAAAGTTGTATTTAAAAACTTCAACAATTTTAAACACCTTTTTTCCAAATTTAAATCGCCAATTGACAAACTTAAACAGTTCAGCTTAGTATATAGTATTTAATGTAAGGGCACCCCGCCCATTATTTAAAAAAGCGTTTGAATACCCATAAGTACTGAAAAAATGAAGTTACTTCCTTATCTAAACATGAAAAAGAAAATATATACAGTTTTAATTATGAACAAATAAAAATGTTATAATGATGTCAATAATACTAGGAGGCTGATACTTGATGAAACGATTCATATTTTCCTACCAAATTGACCTACCAACCTTGTTTCATTGCACTGAAATAAGTTATACGGAAAAATGTTAACGGTAGGACCAGATGAACTTTTATAATAATGCATCCCAGGCGACTAAATTTTAGGTTTTTATTTTAATATTTTTTTTTTTAGTGAAGTAAATAAATCACTACATTTCCTGTTGAGATCGAATTTAGTTCAGATATCAATTAATATTGATATTATATATATATATATATATATATATATATATATACTTTTTTTTTCTAAAAAGTAATGAAAAGTATATAATTAAAATAATTAGCTGTTTTCATATTTAGACGGTTTTATTTGTCTTTCTTTTCCTTTATTTGTAATTGTAATTTAGTAAGTAAAACATTAGTGAGGAAACCTAAAATAACTATATAAACTCTGTAGATTTTTCGAATCATTTTGTTAAACTATTTGTTGTATTTTCAGATATAAAAATTTCAGCAATAAAAACATATTTAAAGAAAGATAACTAAGAAAAAAGTTATTTTAGTTATTTCGTAGGTTTAAAAAAGAATATCGAAGTTGTAAGGCTATGTAACATTTCTCAATTTTCACGAACATTAACTAAAAATCGCACGGAGTCAGATCGGAGGAACGTGGGGAGACTACGGCAAACAAGCCCTGTCATTAGTCCACGGCGGTCGAGGAGAATTTCTTTCAATCACGTACACCGTTAGGAGTGAGAAGACACAATCTTGTTGCCAAATAAAACATCTGTATCTCGTATTTCAGTTAAGGAAAGAGCAGTAGTTGTAGCACATCAAGATAATTCATTCCAGACCCACTTGCTTTTTTTTGTCGAAATTTGACGTAAAAAAACATTCAGTGTTGGGAAGTCTCGTTCACACTGCAATATCGTGAGGATTCTCTGATCTCCAGATACTCAGATTATGAGCATTTATTTACTTTTCCATTAACATGAAATGTTGCGATTCGTCACTGAATACGACACGATAAAGAAAGTCTTTACCGTCAAAGTGCATCATTTCATTGAAAAGCTAGTACGCAAATCATAATTTGTTGGGTTTAGAGCTTGTATACAGCTAAAACTGTTTATCTTTTACTTCATGTATAATTTATCAATGTATGTTATTTTTTATTTGGATAAATATTACCTAAATTTAAAAACCCCGATAATCATTTTGAAATGCACGTTATTTTGAATAGAGAATCCTATCACGATAAATCTTTTTTTATATTTTTTTCTTAATTGTAATTGTATTGTAGAAAAATCAAAATCATTCAAATATCTGATTCACAGAAAAAAGTGTCTTTCATCTTAAAAGAGCATTTTCAAGACAGCGTCAGTGTTAAATATTTAATTTATTTAATATATATTGTTAACATATTTACAGGAACCAAACTGCATCAGCAATAATCGAAGAACATAAGAAAAAAGCCCTAATAAAAAAAGAAGTCCGACAAGGATGTTCCCTATCCTCGTTACTTTTTCATTTTTACATAGAACTAGCTGTTAATCATGTTAAAGATCAATTTAAATCTGGAGTAACAATCTGAAAGGTGAAAAGATAAAGATGTTACGATTTGCCGATGGTATAGTAATTCTTGCTGAGAGTAAAAAAGATTTAGAAAAAATAGTGAATGGCATAGATGAAGTCCTACGCAAGAACTACCGCATGAAAATAAAAAAGAATAAAACGAAAGTAATGATATGTAGTAGAAATAATGTAGATGGATCGTTGAATATAAAAATAGGAAGAGAAAAGATTATGGAGGTAGAAGAATAAGAATTTTGTTATATAGGAAGTAAAATTACTAAAGATGAACGAAGCAGGAGCGATATAAAATGCCGAATATCACAGACGAAACGATCTTTCTGTCAAAAATATAATTTTCTTACATCAAAAATTAATTTAAATGTTAGGAAAACATTTTTGAAAGTATTTGTATGAAGTTTAGCTTTATATGGAATAAAACTTGGACGATCGGAGTACCTGAGAAGAAAAGATTAGAAGCTTTTGAAATATGGTGCTATAGGAGAATTTTAAAAATCAGATGGAGGGTAAAGTGACAAATGTGAAGGTATTGCGGCAAATTGATGAAGAAGAAGCATTTGGGAAAATATAGTTAAAAGATGAGACGGACTTATAGACCACATATTAAGGTATCCTGGAATAGTTGCTTTTATATTGGAATGACATGTAGGTGGAAAAAATTGTGTAGGTAGGCAACGTTTGGAATATGTAAAACAAATTTTTGGGGATGTAGGATGTAAGGTGTATGCTGAAATGAAACGAGTAGCACTAGATAGGGAATCTTGGAGATCTGCATCAAACCAGTCAAAGACTGAACACAAAAAAAAAAGTACTATGTATCATGCAGACAATTTTTTTGTAGGCTGTTGCATTACTTTAATGAACATAGATGTACTCTCTTCTAACGACTAACTATCCTCTTCATCTATGTGAAGACATAGGTGACTTTTATCAATATATGATTGATAAAGTACTATTACTTTATCAATGATGTTGAAAGCTTAGAACTCTGATTTCATAAGCATATTTATAATGCATACAGTAATATTTTCAGATGATATTCAAACTTCATTATGACTGCTAAAATTCAACTTTTTTTTATTAAAGAAGGTTCTTATTATTATTTCTCTCTAAATTTAGGTATCTGAGTGATCGAGGGGTTCTGATAACAATATACCTTAAGCCTTACTTTTATTAGTAAGGTTTTAATTTATTTCTTCTTAAAAAAGACGATGGAATGTAGGGAATGTTTTGTTATAGGAAGATTACGTTGAAAGTCTCTTGAGGAAATTGTAAACGTCTGGATGTCTCTGACTAACTAACTCTGGGATCACAGTCAGAATAACAAACCGTTATATGTCAAACATGTTATAACTATTCGTTACTAAGTAGGAATTAATGTAACAAACTACTACTTCAAACAGTCTATGTTTGAAGTAGTATGTTTATTTATTTCTTTTATAATAATCACTTATAAAATAAATTTACTAATTTATCTCTACATTTATCTTTTCAAATACGCTGTCTTTGTTAAAAAAACATAATAGCCATTTATTTTATAAAAAATAACTACCGGGTTATAGTATTATTTCGTAACAAAAATTAATAATTTGATGTATAATAAACATTTCATTAACATTAAATATATTAGCGATTCATTTTGAATTTTTCTTTAAACAAAATTAAGATATTTATTTATATAATAATTTCCACTTACCAATAATCTTTAATAGTATGTTCAAGCGCTTTCAAATTAATAATCCATCCTCAGGAACATAGATGTGTTATAATTATAATTATTTACTTCACATATCATTAATTATACTCACGTTAAATACTATTGTTACTTCATAACAATTGAGATCTTCATACTGACATGACGGATAACGTTGACATTATTTTACCTTTTAACGATCAGTTATTATATTTATCATTTTTGTTTTTAAAATTCAAATTAATATAATTAATAATATGTGAAGTAAATAAATATAATTATAACACATCATTGTTCCTGAGGACAGATTACTAATCCGAAAGCGTTCGAACATACTATTAAATATCGTTGGTAAGGAAAATATTATATAAAAAAATTATTTATCAATGCCAACGGGCCATGATTAATAAAATTAAAATTAAGAGAATTTATTTTACAGAGCCAATATTTATCTGTCAATGAAATTTTTAAATATCGTTGTTATTTTTTTACAAACTTAAATTTTCTTCAAATTCGTTTAATATATGAAAGTATTTCGCTTATAAAAATTACTTTTGAAATCTTTGTAATATTTTTTTTTCAATACCTATTTATATTTATTTTCTTATTTGCTTCCTTATAGTTTCACTTATTTAATTTTTTTAACTAGTAATATTTTTAATAATTTAACAGTTTCTAATACTTTTTTGTTATTATACATATGTATTATTGTAAATTTTGTTTAGATGTTCGTGAAATATCTTACCTACTTACGTATTACGGCAAAATCCGTAAATTACATCTTATTTAATCAGGATAGAATATTTATTTTATTGTACTGAAGATAAATAAAAAGCCCAGATTTGTTTGATAAACACCAAAACTTATTATTTTAGATACTACGCTAAAAGCGGATTTCCCTAACATGCTTACAGATAAACCTCGCATAGCTAGATTTTGCAAGGTTGTATAGAACCCCTATTTTCAATATTTACTAATCGGTGTTCTAATTTAGATCTAGAAAAATTAAATTTGGAAAGTAGGATTGGTGATCTCTGTTTTAAAAATAAAGTTTCATTCAAGGAAAAAAGGAGAACTGAAAAGAAAAGAAAGGAAAGGAGGAGAAGGATAAATCTAAGGAGACGAGGACATTACCTTCAAGGTTATTTCCTGTAATGGGCATGTAACCCACCTTAAAAAAGATTAAAGGGTTTTACTTAGGATGAAAAAAGCTTTTTTTTTATTATACAATGATTATGCGTTGATAAATTTATAATCTTGCAACAAGCTTTGTTTTCATATAAAAAATGTTTTAAAAATTTCTGAAACTAATCTCACTCAGCCTTCCTCGAAATTTTGAAGCGTAAATATCCAATTTAATTAAAAATAAAGCATTCTTTTACTGAATAATTATCCATAGTTAATTAGTTTGCTTGATTCATTAGTATTTACTGAGAGTATGAATAAAGAAGTAGCTTTACACAGACTTTATCATTATTTGACCATAAATGGAAAATTTAAGTGGTGGTCGGATTCAAATTTGGATAACCAGTGTACCGGGTAACTAGAGGTCAACAGATAGTGAATATTTTTTTCTGTGTATAAAGTTATAAAAAAATATTTATTTGTATCATGCGGTTGAAATACGATCAATTCTTTTTTTTTCTTAGCTTTCTATAAGAGAACAAAAGAATGTGATTTTTAGATATGGAACTCTAAGGAATAAATATTAATGAAATTCTTTTTAAACCGATATAAAAATAAAAAGATGTCGTAAAATGAGATCTTGAATTTAGATGCGGCTTTTAAGAGGGTGGTTGTGTGTGATTCTAATCAATTATTGAGCAGAACCGACTCTGTGATTGAGGGCGCTAGGGAGCGATTGAGGGACCCCACAAAGTGTGCCAGAGGGCGGTAGTAGTACACTTCTCAACATTTCCCCACACTTCTAATCACGTCTGACTGTGAGTAGGATTGTGCCTTCTCCCCAATTAACTCTGTTTCACTCTATTCCCCTTCTGTTTAACGTACACTCATTTACGGCCGTTCTACATCTCTTTCTTCTTCTAGCGAACCATTCATTTTACTTACAATTCATGTTCAAAGGAGATCGCGTAATCATCAGTCAGTCATTCTTTGTGCGCATATTATCTTTTCTGTGTATCGTATTTTTAATACAAACTTTTCAGCATATTCTATGAGTTTATTTAAAAGCGATCTTTAATAACTTTTCTGTTAATAACTACATATAGAGTAGATAATGACGCGTGTACATGCAATAAATAACACACTTTATACGCGCCAGATGTTCTTTGTATGTAAGATTTTATAAGCGTAACGGTTTTAGATCGGCTTATACAAATCATTAGTCACTCTGAAAAATTGCATAAACATTCTCAAGAATTACAAGTTTTCATACCAGGCCTACTAAGAAATATCAAAATGTATCCTGTTGCCATCTTTACTGAGCGGAGTATACTGTTACATACCGCTGTGCCAGTTCCACTAAAATGAAATTTATTATAACCTTACAAATGACATTTCACCACTTTTGCATATCTCTCTACACTGATTATACCTCTGGTGCTTTACATGCATCACCACTATTGTAAATAATGGGGAAGGGGAACAGGGTAAAGCTACAAAAAAGTGTATCCCTCTTTCTTGTGAATATACGTTATATACATTGCTTCTACTCAATAGCGGAACATAATACTTATAAAAAAAAGTTGACAACACAATTGTAGGAAATATATTTTAACAGGACTTTCACAGTTGAAAGTCCTACAACTGTGAGTTGTTTCTGATGCACGGCTTACACACACAATTTAAAATATTTATAATTTTATTTAAATAAAATATTTTTTTCGTTTATTTAATTCAACGATTCTAACTAAAGCCCGTGCGCTTACTATATTAATTCGTGCGGATGTGGCGGTACTAGCGGCGACGGTTGGCACTAACTAAACTAATGTAATTTCGTAACTTACAAAAAATAAATTTCGCTTGTACGGTCGGCAGACTGGTGTAGCTGGGAGGCTTAATGTACCAGGTACCGAGTCGACAGGATGATAGAGTTCGAGATGCAGTCAAGACCCAGTTACTTTTTTACATTTTAAATGTTATTCGTTTATTTAATTCTACCGCTCACCTGTGATGTCAAAACATAGCAGATGATTAAAACAGTTTTTTTTTTTTGAGTTAAGGATGCATAGACGTGTTTTTCAGATATTGTTATTTTTTAATTGTTAAAAATGTGCCTAAGAAAAATAGAACCTTTGTTAAGCGAAACCTCGAGATACTAACTTACCCTTGCCCTACAGTCCCACCTCCTCGACTTTTTAAGTTGGAAATTTAATGGTATGAATGCCCCATGTATAGACGTAATCTGACCAAGTTTGGTCAGATTACGTCCAGTAAAAAAAAAAAAAATGTCGGTCCAGTAGTTCTGAAGATATAATGTGATTTTGAGGCCAACACCAAACACATGTACATTAACATCTGGAAAATATCCATCCTTTTTTTTTTTCCTTAGGTGACAAAACGTTAAAATCCGGTGAAATCTGCATATGCCCAAATTGGACCGATTACAATATTTTCCCTTCTATTCTGCCATAGCGCTATCTAGACAGGAGAGTAAAAATTGCTTTTTTAACAATAATGATGAAATTAATTTTGTAGTGGATGAAAAATGTTAAGGACTCAAACCCAGCAACTTATGATTATCATAATTTTTTTTATAATACTATAAAACAAATTGAAATTAATTTTTAACTGTTTAAATTAACTATTGTTAACTGGTTTATAGTTTTAGTTTATTTCTTTTAATAATAAAATTAAACAATAAACAGTAAATAAGATAGAAATTAAGATCTAATGCACAGTGGTAATTTTAAGTTAATCCGTGAAGAAGAAGAATTTTTTCTGCAACATTCGTACGTACATCTACTCTCGTTTCTCGTTTCTTTTTCTGTTTAGCCTCCGGAACTATCGTTAAGTATTAATTCAGAAGATGAATGAGGATGATTATGTATGAATGTAAATGAAGTGTAGTCTTGTACAGTCTTAAGTCGACCATTCCTGAGATGTGTGGTTAATTGAAACCCAACTAACAAAGACTACTCCGGTGTCCACGATCTAGTATTCAAATCCGTATAAAATTAACTGCCTTTACCAGAATTTGAAGCTTAGAATTCTCGACTTCGAAATCAGCTGATTTGCGATGACGAGTTCACCGCTAAACCAACCCAGTGGGTTGGGTCATGAAACTCGAAAAATAAAAAAAAAAAGCTTTATTTTATTTTTTACTGATTAGCAAATTAAGGAAAATATGATAGTATTTTAGCAAAGCTCTGTAAAGTTCTGATACCTGGAATGTAAAAAGATATTAAACACTTATACCCTTATACATTTTTTTTTCTGTAATATTATGTCCTTATTGTTATTTAAAGCCTTTCTTAATAAATGAATATAAAACAAAATAAATTTCTGTTTATTAAAAAATATACGTTTTTGTAATTGCTATTAAAAAAAAAACCTTTAACAGCGGTTACTCAGATATTTTTCATAAGCTTTTTCAGAATTAAATTAAGTAATGAAAAGAATTGTAGAATTTTTAAATTTTAGGGATAGATTAATGTTATATTTATTGTCATGGGTACCATAATTCGACTTCCGGATAATTTCGACATATCTTCACGTTTCACATCCCCAGATCTCAAAACTACCGTCAGTTCAAACGTTTATATATATATATTTCACTTTATTGTGGACTCGATAACAGCTTAATTTTCCGCCAATCACTTTCAAATTGATACATAAAACATAACGACCAAAAATCTCGGTCGAGTTCATTAGTGGGCAAAATCGGACCATGAAGGTGGAAATGGGAGGGCTTTTTCGAAAAAACAAAATATTGCTATAACTTTCTTATTAAGTAAAATATCGAGTTCGTTTTAAGTTTTATTATTTTTTGGATAAAGTCCTAAAATTTATCTAAGTAAAATTTTTTGATACCACCAACTGCTGGCCCAGAGAATGGAAAAATGGGATTTCGAAGACAAAAAAATTTCTCCCTTAATAGGCACAGTATCGAATCGGTTTAAAATGGTCGTTAATTCTATAAACATTACCTAAAACGTTTGTCTATAATAATATTTGATATGACCAGCCCTTACGGCAAGGGATGTCCAAAGTTTTATGGAATTGTAAGAATATGGGGCTTATCGTATGCTAAACATGTGAAACGTTTTTTCCCATGCAATCATATTGAGTAAATCTGAAGTTTTTCTTAACTTGAAGGTGGAAATCTTGTTTATTCCCTACTTAGCTCTGGTGAAATCTAACCTTCCGGCATTAAAAAAAGGAATTCTTTTTTTTTTAATGTAGTAAATCTATATTTAATTAAAATTTAATGCGTAATAAAAAGTAATGAAAAAAGTGACTAATGATAAACAAAGTAAAATAGACAAGTAACCATTTATTATATATTTAATAATGCACCAAAAGAGAAAGTGTAAAAAACCTAAAGGAATACAAAGTTTTATAGGGATAAATAGAGTTACCTACTTGACAACTTAACTTTTCATTGCACGGTCGTTTGGCAGTTTACGATTTTTTTGAGGTTATTAATGATAATAAAAATAAATTTAAAGTATATTAAATTTATTGAAGTTTATGAAATGAACGTTATGACATTACGGTTATTCTAAACATCAAATATCAGTAGCAATTTTTAACGTCCAGTGTTAAAGATCAGTATTGAATGAAAGTGGAATTTTATTTAGCCATTGGGACAAGATTAAATTTGATAACGTTCGTACGGGTAACTGCTGTTACCGGTTACACTGTTAAAGTGGAACGGGGATTAAACTGGAGGGTTGTATTTGGGAGTACGAGGAAGAGCGGTTTGACGCGGAAGTTACGTGTTTATTGAGGTCGATATAGAACACGATGCACTGTATTTGGCGGCACTGCTGTGTTAGTTTGTGTGAGTGTGTGTGTATGTGTATAACAGCATTTAGGAAATATTGAGCTGGGAATGTGAGGGTGCTCGTTATAAAATAGATCCCCATTTTTTTTTTGTCCCTAAGGTACCCCCATCTCATCCATTCGCACCCTACATTATGACACTGCCGGAAAAATCTGATAGTACTCTATAGAAAACTTACCGCATAATTATTTTCTGTTATCAGCGTAGATATTTTAAATTTTACTAAAGTAAAAAAAGAATGCAATCAGAATATATAATATTTTAAGTTCACCCTTTCACAATTTTAAAGTTTGAAATTATGTATTTACGTTACTTGATTCTATCTTGTTAGTACAGTGTTATTAAACAGATTTTTTTTTATATATTCAGGTTCATTTTCCTCAAAATAGGTGTTTTCAAACAAATTTACATAAATTTTTTAAATATTTTATAAATTATATTTTAAATATAACTCCAAAAATTATATTAAACAACGAGATGTTATTTACTTCAAAGAACCAGAATTTATAAAATTGAGTTCGTAAATAAGTTAAAAAATTAATTAAGGGGTTTTTTTAAAAAAAAACAAAAATTGTTTTAATCTCCTCAATTCAACGAGTATTCTTCTAACTTTACCTTATTACGTCATTAGGAGGGAGGATATTGTGATTGGCTGGTAAGTTTAATTATTTATACTTTTGGAATTACAAGAAAACCTCACCGATTTTCATGAAATAGGTATTAAACCAATATTTTTAAATGCGTTAGTTTTATTCCTAAAAGACTTTTATTATTACTGGTAAACAGTGCTCTTCACCTATTTTCTTAAACAAAATATATATATATATATATTTAAAACTTAATGGGATTTTCAAATACACTTGTATGTATATGTATGGTTCGATAAAAAGTTCCTCATCAAAAAACCTTATAAAAAAAATATGTATACAAAGTAATCTAAACGTGAAAAAATTAACGAAAATAATTTAAATAAATTTCAAACCATTTAATAAATTAAAGTATAGAGTACTCTAGTACTTTTATTAGAGTATATAATTTAAAGTAATAAATTGAAATTGAATTTTCAGAAATTTGAAAACAAATTGAAAATTGGAGAAATAAAAACTAAAAGAAAAAGGCATCACATGTTTTTGGTTTAATAGGATATTTAAATACAAATTTAATAAAACTATCACTGTTACTTTCCCGTCTAGATGGCGCTACAGCAGAGCTACACCTCTGGAAAGGAAAGTATCGTAATCGATCCAATTTGCGGTTTTCACCGAATCTTGACGTTTTGACAACTAAGAAACCCCCACAAAACGAAAACCGGTTGGAAATTTTCCGGATATTAATGTTATTATATACTGTACCTTATACCTCCAGAACTACTGGATCGATTTTGACAAAACTTGGTCAGATTATTTCCATATATGTGACATTGATGCCATTCAATTTTCAAAATTTTAAAAGGTCGATGAGGTGAGACTGTAGACCAAAGTCACACTCATTATCTCGAGATTTCGCCTAATTAAGCACATTTATTAATGTTTGAGCTCATTTGTTTTTCTTAAGCCCATTAGTTAACGATTAAAAAATAACAATATTTGCAAAAAAGGTTTTTTGCAAAATCGCCCCCCCCCTCGAAAACTGCTGTGTAGTCATTTACTTTGTTTTGACGTCACAGGTGAACGATAGAATTAAATAAATTAATAATATTTAAAGTGTAAAAAAGTAACTCGGCTTGTCTGGGTCTCGATAGTGCTCAATCACCCGGTCGACTCGGTACCTCGTGCGTTAAGCCTCGCGGCTAAACCAATCTTCCGATCCTACAAGCTAAATTTGTTCTATGTAGTAGTGAATTTACATTAGTATAGTCAGTGCCGACCGTCGCTGCTAGTTCCACCACACCCACGCAAATTAAGTACGGTATGCGCGTGTTTTATTTAGAATCATTTAATTAAATAAATACGTTGTGTTTGAGTATAATTGTCTAAGCCGTTCATCAGAAACAATTCACAATTGTAGGACTTTCCCGAAACGCTTCTTCGCAAAACGCGGAAATAAAATTTCATTAAAATTTTTACGTACGACGGTAATACTGAGTGTATTCCAGGTTTATTTAACTTTTAAAAGATTATTTATATTTTTTAAGGTTCTTCAGCTATTCCTGAACTAAAATTAATCCAGCTCAGAAACCGATTTGCTCAATTTTTTACATTATTCATCTATTTTTCAAACATTGGACGACAAGACAATGTGCTCTTTGATATCAAGATTTTCAAAAGTGATTAAAAATTCTTGAACCATTAAACCAGCTTTGTGTTACATGTACTGATACCGCGTTATTTGCGTAGACATCACAAATTTTTAGGAATCTGAGTAACGTTCTTCCTTTTTTTTTGTAATAAAATTTCAAAATGTATCGAATTTCTTATGTATTTTTACTTATTTTCAAGACACAATAACGTTTAAATAAATAAACTAATAAAATCATAACATCTCTAAAAATATTCAGTCTGTCACCTTTTATAAACAAGCAAGATTTTACAGATTTGATTAATATGACCAGTTATACGATCATAAAGCGATCTATCGAGAGAATACAAAGAAACTTGTTTCCTAACCACAATATATCATAATTGACAAAATATTTTATTATGCTTAATGTAGTACTTGGTAATAAGTAAAAAATATACCATTTTTAGAAGCTTCATCTTAAAACTAGATTCATAGAAAAAGTAACTAAAGTATGGTGAATCATATCAATATTGATAACAATTTGGCGGAGTTGAAGAGTAAAAAACCTTCGATTTTTATCCGAAGGTTCGGTATTCAAATCACATGTTATCCCGTATTCTCAGAGATAACATTTTTCATACGCAAAAAAATTTCAATTTTATATTTATATTTTATATTCCTACGCACAAGCTTCAATCAAACACATGTGGCGAATTATTTATAAAGCCAAAAAAAAAAAAAAATTAAAAAAGAATTTTAAAATGGATAGGAGCGTCTCGGTCGTTCAATCGGGCGTCCCGGGTTTGAATCCCGGTCAGGCATGTTTTTTTCTCATACGCAATAATAAATTCCATTTACATATTCCCAAGTACAAGCTTATGTGGTGAATTAATTTATCAAAGAAAAAAATGAATTACCAAAAATAGATTAGGAATGTAAGATAGTTTGTTTTTGGAATTTATATATTTTTATTTAAAATTTAAAAAACGTTTTTGAACCTTAGTTTTTTTTTTAATATTATCTAAATTTTTGTGAAATTATTACTGCTAAAATTTTTTACATGTTATTATTATTAATTAATATATAAAACTTAAAAAATTGTTAATTTTTTGTAAATTTTTTTGATGTCTAAAAATAAAATTTGTAAACAAAAAACCTTTTTTCCATATTAGGTAAATTTCATAAGAAATCTACCTTTTGTAATAGGGTACCATGATTCGACTACCGGAAAATTTCGACATATCTTCGCGTTTCACATCCCCGAGATTTCATAACCACCAAAAGTCTATGTAAACACTTTTACATATATATTACTTCACTTTTTTGTGGACACGATATCTGCCGTAATTTGCGCCAAGCACTCCTAAATTGATACATAAAATATAACGACCCAAAATCTCGGTTGAGTTCGTTAATGGGAAAAATCGGATTATTGAGGTGGAAATGGAGGGGAGCTTTTTCGAAAAAACAAAATATTGCTATAACTTATTTGCTAAGGAAAATATCGAATTCGTTTAAAGTTCTACTATTCTTTGAACAAGGGCGTAAAATTTATCTAATTATTTTTTTTTGATATCACCAATCATTGGCTCTTGAGGTGGAAAAAATGGGATTTCAAAGAACAAAAAAAATCATACCTCCCTTAATAGGCCCAGTATCGAATCGGTTTAAAGTGTTCGTTAATCGTCTAAACATTACCTAAAACTTTTGTCTGTAACAATATTTGATATGACCAACCCTTACGGAAGGGATGACCAAAATGTTGCTGGAATTGTAAGAAGATGGGGGCTTGTTGTATGCTAAACATGTTTATCCTTTGTTTTTACATTCAGCCATTGTTGTATTGAGTAAATTTGAAGTTTATCTTAACTTTAATGTTGAAATTCTTTTATCCCTACTTAGCACCGATGAATCTACCTCCATCTTCCGGCGTGCCGGAAAGAATTTTTTTTTATTAAAAATTACAGGGATTTTATAATTTTCTTCTTTATTTTCAATGATTTTTTATTTTTCTTAATTGTAGACCTTTTTGTTTTCTCGTTGCCTTTTTTCTTTTCTCGTAGACCTTTTTTTCTCGTTGCATTTCCTTTCTTCTTTTCCTCTTCTTTCCATTATTTCCAATATTTATTCATTCTTTCCGAGAATGCTTGTTTTTGCTCTTCTATAATTTTTATGGCGCTGTTCTTTGGTTTTTCCTTTTCATCTAATTTGAAATCCTCAAGTGATTTTCGGAACTTTATTTTATCTGTTATTATTTTTTCCAATTTTTATTTAGTTTTTCTAGGTGTTTGTTTATTTCCCGTTGCCACATATTCTTCTTTTTCTATTTTAGTACAAGTTAAATAATTATTTTGTAAGTCTATTTTCACTCATATAAATTTAGCCAAAAAAACTTCATTCTTCTTTTCCTCATTTCCGTTTTAAATTCTTTTGTTTCTTGATAAATTTCTTTATTATATTTTAGCCTATAACCTTCCTTTGTTCTTTTGGGTTCAAAAATCTTCCTGAAGATTTTTCTTTCTTCTTTTAAAAGATTTCGTACATTAAACTTTCCTAAACATTCGCTTGCATATAAGACTTATACGATTTAATAATAATAATAATAATCTAATAATTTCTTATTGTAAATATCCGCTGTTAGTTTATAAGTTGTTTCCATTTTACATATCCTATTTTTAATTTCTGCTTTTTCGGAGTATCATCTCCCTAAAATACTTAAAGTGTTTATTTTTTGTCCTTTTTCAAGGATTATCATCGGTTATAAATTCTGTTTTTTCATCGGATATTTTTAAACCTATTTTTCTGCTGTTTTCTGCCAATAGAATTACTTTTAATTTTACTTCTATATTTGTATAACTAGGATAACTACGTAATCTGCAAAAGCTAAATGATTAATGGCTAATTTATTTTTCGCGTTCCGAAACATAGATATTCTGAGATTTGATGTTTTATCAGTTCTTTATTCCATTCTCTACTTACTTTTTCTAAGGCAATATTGAATAGAATTGGGGATTCTTCCATCGCCCTGTCTTTAACTCAAATGCTTCTGAGAATTCTCTCCGTGTAGTTTAATGGTATTTCAATTGTGCTTTTTTTTATATTTTTACATCAAGTATGGAGAATTTCTCCTAACTTTCTTTCTTTTTTCTATTTAACCTCCGGTAATTACCGTTCAGATAATACTTCAGAGGATGATACGTATGAGTGTAAATGAAGTGTAGTCTTGTACAGTCTCAGTTCTACCATTTCTGAGATGTGTGGTTAATTGAAACCCAACCACCAAAGAACATCGGTATCCACGATCTAGTATCCAAATCCGTGTAAAAATAACTGACTTTAGTAAAGTCAGTTAGTACTTTAGTAAAGTCTGACTTAGTAAAGTCAGTAGGACTTTAACGCTGGAACTCTCGATTTCCAAATCAGCTGATTTGGGAAGACGCGTTCAGCACCAGAGCCACCCGATGAGTTTTATTTCTCCTAACTAATATTACTTGATCATAACTAGAGACCGGATTGTGTGCATTTGCATATTAAGCCCATTCTCACCGATTATTGCATATTTTCCTTAAAATCTAGTGATGATGCATATTTTCGCTATATTTACAATATTTTTCGGTAGGGTACCTTGTTCATAAATGAAATCTTATGTTGTAGCCGGCAAAACCTATTAGCTGCACGGCTCTTAGAACGCACTTAGCAGTCGCGGAACAGTACCTGTGATTGTTTACGTTTACAAAAGTAACAAAATGTTAAATAATTGTTAATTATCGAATTTATCGATCTGTTATTCAACTACTTACTAATTGTATGCTGATTTTGAAACAAAAAACTAAAAATTATTATTTTTTTATTATTTAAAGTTGCATATTTTGACACTTTTCATGCATATTTCAAGCTTTTTATGTTGCATATAATCCGATCTCTAATCATAACTTAACAGTTTACCCAGTTGTCAGATATTCTTATTAAAGTAGTACATTTTGTATCCGTAAAATTAGTTATATCTCAATTAGTATTGTGTATGATAGACTAACAAAATTGTTCTGGCCACAAAAATATATTCTACTAAACATTAACAAATAATTTATTTAAACCGCCAAAATAATCTCTTTAAGTTGTCTTCTTCATGAAGTGCATGAGATGTAATTACGGTTAAAAGAAATAATAATAGATAGGAAAAAGAGTATAAAATAAAAAATCATACGCTATATTATTACGAAATGAATAGTTGTCAACGTATATACACGCTTGAATGAGACTGCATGTGAATGATGTTTCAATAAGCAAATTACAAGAAGCGTCTTGGCGCCTTCCAGACGACGGTTGGCGCCGACCAGACTCTGTCTCAACATCTAGATGCTCACCTTACATCTCTATTACATAGTAACTAGTGTCTTTACTTTACATAGAAGTGTATTAATGCAAGCTGCAAAACGACTCCCATAACATAACAAACAGTGATAATGTTACCATGGTTACAAAATTATTTAATACTGTTTATACAGTGCTTAAAAGCGTTAAACTTGAATATCTCTGTTCCTATAATTTTTATTTAAAATACATAATTCATAGTTTAATTTAATTTTATAGAAAATAAACATTTTTTTTTTTAATGTTAAACAGGATTTATTGCTACGGTTTATTTTCTATTATTGAGAATAAAATTATATGACGAAAATTATTCTGATTGACAGAGTTGTCAATTTGCTATTTTAATACCTTAAATTACTTTACCTTTCTTCTCATTTTGTTACAAGTTTTTTAATTAAATTTTTAAATGCGATTAGTTTTATCAATTACATTTTTCTTCTTCCCTTTAAGCTTTATGCTACTTAAAAAGTAAATTTATAGAAAAATTAAGTTCTACTAGTCAGATGTTTAAAAAAAAAATGTTCGCTACCGATAATCGGTTCAAAAAGTACTACAATAACTTCTCAATTCGAATAATTGTTACATATTGTTTAGTTTTCTAAACCTTAGTTCAATATACAAAGTACGGCAGCATAATTTGCTGATTTGAAGGGTCAATAAAAACAAAGATGTTTTAGGTATCGCTGTGATTATTTTTTTACCGTGTGCTACTACATTGGAAATTTAATTTCACACTCTTTTGAAAATTGTATCCAACAAGTGGCGCCCCCCATTGCCGATACACCGATTTATCCGAATTCTGAAGCGTCGGTCGACTCTTTCCACCGTAGCAAGGGGTATGTTGGCTATTGCTTGGCGAATATTCTCCTTTAGTTCAGCAAGAGTCCTTGGACGATCAGCGTACACGAGGGATTTCAGATACACCCATAAAAAGTAGTCACAAGATACTAATTCGGATGAACCACTGAAGATCGCCCCTCAAAGAGAACAGGCGCCCAGGGAAGTTTTCCCGCAAAACACGCATTGCAGTTCGCGCCGTGTGTGCCGTGGCTCCATCCTGCTGAAACCACACATCCCCAACATTCATTTCGTCAAAATTTGGCAAAAAAATTCTTCGATCACTGTCACATAGCGATCAGAATTCACTGTAACTGCTACGTAATTCTCTTCAAAAGAGTAAAGGCCAATAATCCTTACACTCGGCAGTGCACACCAAACAGTTACACGTTCACAATGAAATGGGTCTCTCATGAAGTTCTCTGGGATTGTTGTCACTTCAGTGACACATGTTTTGCTTGTTCACGCATTCAGAAAGATGGAAATGAGCCTCGTTACTAAAGAACACGAGCGCATCATGAGGCAAAGTTTCAAGGAACGCTTTACATGTATGTTGCCGAGCTGCATAATCGCCTTCAGTGAGTACTTGCACCACAGCCAACTTGTAAGGAAGAAAGTGGAGGTTATCGTGAAGAATTCTACTTACAGAACGATCAGACATTCCAAGAGCAGCAGCATGCTTGCGCGCCGAGCGCCGAAGAGATCGCAAAAAGACTGCTTTATCGCCTCGATGTTTTGACCGTTCCGCTGATCTTCTCTTATCAACACTGCCAGTTCTCTTGAACACGTTTGGCCCGTAACAACCGAATTCCGTCCAGGAACGCGAGCTCGGGCGGAAATCTTGAAGTGTCCGCAGAATGCTCGCGGCGTGGCGACGATCGAGCGACCATTAGAAAAGTAAGCCTCTGCGGCAAACGCGCGCTATTCCTTCGTCCACTGCATTCTCGGTACTGAAGTGTAATGGAGAAAAAACTTCCCGACTTACCCGTTCGAATGAGACCATCCGCACACTCTAACGGTCAAACCTCGCTTCCTGGCGCCTAATTCAAATCAGAAAATTATGCTGCCGCACCCGGTATTATAATATATTATCACAAGATTATACCAACGTAAATAAATGTCGAGACAGTTCAAAAACGTGATTGATTAAGAGATTAGACGTACGATAAAATTCTATTCAATATGGTACTGTAATTCACAGCAGATAAATTTACTGTAGACACGATTCAAGAGTAGCCTTGATCTTCCTCGGCTGTGACCAGTATTTATAATAAATAAAGCATCCGACATTCATAGATTAGAGAATGTAGTTGAATTACTGCCTACGGAACTTAAGGATATTCATCAAAGATTATATATGGTACAGTTCAGTTTATGAAATAATATATGCATTTTCTGCTTGGGTATCTTGTCTGAGTTTTATAACGCGATTAATCATAATAATAATAATAATAATAATAATAATAATAATAATAATAATAATAATAATAATAAATGAAGTTTTATACAGTATTTTTTTATTTCCGAAAAAAAATTATGTACACATACATTGCATTAATATGAAATATCATTTCAATATGCAAAATTTTCTTTAAAGAATAAGAAAAACATTCGTTTTGATTAATTCAACAAAATCTGATCTTACGAAACTAGCGAAACTTTAAACAATTTTTAAATATCCTCTAATAAAAAAAAAATGTTCTCTCTTTGCCCTCACCAAAAGTTGATATTCTTTTAACCAACTGTGTTGCAGTTATTGAGAATTTTTCATATAATAGGTGTTGGACAATAACTAAAATATTGGTGTACCTTGTTAAATGAAAACCAGAACATGTTTTTAAAAAATATTTTAATGAGAATTTAATTATAAGAGAGGTTTATGAAAAAAAAGAAAAGTAATTAAAAATGACAACTTTAATATGAACTGAAAACCGTAAAAATAACACAGCCGCTCTGCAATTTTTAAATGTAAATGTGGTATCATTCCTTTCATAAGATAAGCGATTGATATACGTATTCACCTTTGCTGTTTATGAGTTGGTGCCTTTTAAATCATTCACTCCTATTTACTGGCATTTCTCCTGATACCACTTTGGATTACCTAACGACAACTAGTTAGCGAAAAATTTAATTAATTTAATTTAAAAAAGTAAAATAAAAACCGTATTATTTATAAATAGGCTCAGTTATTATAAACGAGTCAGAGCCTTTTTGAGTCATCTCCACTCTTTTTCTCACAAAGATCTAACGAACTGGTAGACGTATTAAACTTCTTTTTTTTTTTTTAAATATTTTTCAGTATAATTAATGCAGTCTAATATTAAATATTAATAATAATTAATTTTAGATCCTTTGATCTTTATAGTTATTAAAAATAAACACAATTTATGCTAATGTAATGATAATAATAATAATAATAATAATTTTTATTATTATTAATAAAACATGAACTTGAAGAAATTAAAAAGTAGAAAGGAAGATCATTCGGAAAATCCTAGGAGCAAAATATACCCAAGATGGTTGCAGACTACAATCGGTCAAAACAACAGAAAAGTATTCAAACATCGAAATTGACATTAAGAAAAGACGAATGAAATTCATTGGTCATCTCAGTAGACTACCAGAAAATCGATTGACAAAAAGGTTAATAGAATATGTAACCTCGCTCAAGAACTCAGCATCTTGGATGGACAAACTTATAAAGGACCTAAAAAACGCCAACATAAGTCCAACAGACATTTTAGAAAGAGACACCTTCAGATACAAAGTAAAAAAATGGGATGTTACATCAGAGCAACCAAAACAAAAACAGTATAGACCAAAGTGGTCAGAAGAGCGTAAACAAGTTTTCTCGGAAAGAATGAAAACTTATTGCAGCAACAAGAAGAACCGAAAGGAAAGTTGAGTTATTTGCTTAACGTCTTCCATTTAATGGGAGAATTCGAAAATAATAATAATAATAATTTTTTATTATTTATTTTTATTTATTCTTTTTTTTGGATGGCCTCCACATCACCCATTACAGCCATTCCGGCCTCTACGAAAGATTACCTATGCTAAACAAGGTCGCAGAGTGGCCTAACTAATGTAGTAGCAAGTTCAAGAGGACTGATGAAAACTTTAATGTACTGCACTTGACCTATCGTGAAAGGGATGTTAGCAACAAAACTATTCAAGAAAAAAGAAAACTGTTCTGAAAAAAAAATTCACGAACCCTAAAAGACATAAAAATAACTAAAAATAAATTATTTCGTTCAATTTCTATCCAATTCTTTTATAAAAGTTCGTCAAACAGCCTCCTCTTGAACTCATTGATTCTTAAATGAAACATATCCATGTCACTCTGTCTAAATATATTATTAAAATGTCGAACGCATTTCTCAAGGGGACTGAGCTCTCCAGTATCTTAAGATGAAGAAGACATTTCTTCTTATATTTATGTTTGGGATTCCAATTTTCGAAATATCAACCTCTATTTAACCGTTAAATATTTTATATATCAAAATTATGTCATATGCAATCCTTTTCTTTTGTAAACTGAAGATGCTCAACGTTTGACAATCTTCTTCATACATTGAATTCCTTTCATACAAAACTCGATAGTATAATGCCTATAACAATCGTCTCTGTACTGCTTCTATCTTATTTGCACTGCAGTCACGATTTTAATTTCACTGTGGAGCAATACTCCAGTACGGGTCTGACAATGGTTTTATATAATGTCAATAGAATATCTGCCGTGAGAAAACCTCTTGCCGCCTAAAGAAGCAGTCTTAAATTTCTTCTGGCCTTAGAGACAATTTTCTCAACATGGCCATTGAATAACAGTTTGTATAAAAAATCACCTCCATATCGCGTATACTGGTCACTCTTCTAATATTTTCACTAGCAATCCAGTACCCAGCAATACAGTATTTAACAGTCAGCTTCTTCGTAGAGTATGTCAGTACGACTATTTTATCGAAGTTTAAGGACATCTTGTTGTTAAAGATGCATTCGATCTATATCTTCCTGTAATATTTTCTTGACCTAAAATTATTCACACTACCGTAAATCTTAATGTCTTCGGTAAACAGAAGTATATTATTCTTAATATTCACGGTTATGTCACTGATAAATAAAATAAAATGCAACAGTCCCAAACTGGACTTGCTGGACTCCAGATGTAGCACTTTATTATCAGATAACTCTCCAGCCACATTGACTCTAAACTTTCTCCTTTCCAGATAAGACCTTATTCATTCCAACATTTTACCAGCGATTCCGAAACTAGCAAGTTTTTTTAAACAATATCCTTTGAAGAACTGAATCAAAAGTCTTACGGAAATTGAAAAAACAATTTCAAAAATTATACATTCCAACACTTGATTTCAATAAACTTTTTTGTAATAAAAAATTCTCAGTACATTTCTTAGTTATATAAATCATTTACATAAAATTATGATTAAAAATTAACATTGTCATCATTATTGATTCCGCAAGTATTTTAAGATGAATTTTTATAATATAAATCCTTACACAGAATGATTCACGGAAATGGGAAATTTTGAAAATCAAATAATCTTATGAAGAAATTATTTTAAATAAATTTATTTATAACATTTAAATAGAGAAAAACATACCATTTATGAAAGATACACAAAATTTATTTTTTGAGGAATACATCTTAGAAATAAGCTTCTTCTCTACGTAGACATTACTGTCTGCAACGACTGTAATTAAATTCTGCATGGTTTGATGCAATATTTCAACAGGAATTTTAGCAATTGATGTTCAGATCTTGGCTTTTAGTTCGTCTGTCTTACCAGATCGACTACTATACACTTTGCTTTAAAGGTGATCTCCTCAAAAAGAAATCTCACTGACAAATCAGGGGACCTGGGACGCCATGGAATGTCACAATTGCCCGAAATAATACGGTTGCCAAACAGTGAGAGTTTCAGCAGCCATCGATATTCGTGCTGTATGTGGAGTTGATCATCTTGTTGAAACCAAACGTTGTCAATAATTTGGTAAAATGTTTGTAGTTTGCACAACCAATTTTTTCAGCATGTTCACGTAACGGATCTGATGTGACTGTAGTCGTGGCCATCCTCGTTTTCCAAAAAAAAGGGCTTATTATGCCTTTTGATGTCATAGCACATATTCGGTAACTTGTAAAACGGGCGCAGGTGTAGATGTGTAGGATTCTCTTGTGTTCAAAAACAAAAATGTTGTTTATTAACAAATCCGTTAAAATGGAAACGAACAAAGTTAACAAAGTCGTTTTCTCGTTTATCTTCACAACCATTCTTTCACAAAATTGCTGGCGCGCTATGTGATAGTTTGGTTTTAGTACGGTATAGTGATTTTCAAACACTTGATTTTTTCTCTGATTAGGGGAGTAATCCCATTTACGGACAAAGTGCCGGGCTCGCTAACAGGTTCCGCAGATGTTACAGCGTATGTAGCCTGCGCTCTACCGACTAAACCTCCACCAGGCCCCCTCTCGAGGCCGGAAACTGCATTTAAGCATTAGTCAGCCCCAGGAGGTGCCTTCGAACTCAGTATGTTCAGAGTCCTCGTGCATCATCACTGTCGCCCATCCATGCAAGAACGAACGAACGCCAGCTCTGCAGAGGGCTGTTTGTCCTTCCTTTGCTCTCCAGTCCGGTATCCTACCATTCTATTTCTGAGGTTTTCGTTGGTCTTCTGTGTTCTGCTGGTCGGTCCGCATGTTATTATCGGGGACCTTCGCCTCCTCATTTGAGTTGAGCCAGCCATGGCACACTAGACATGGTTGCATCCCGTTTCTTCTCACTATCTGTTCAGGAAACACTTGATTTATGAAACTGTAAAGACACTGCTTGACGACGAATTGAACGGTGTAGGTTTCTAGACAGCAGCTGGAACAGTGTCGATATTGTTTGGCGTACGAACGGTCCCACATACAGCTTGGAGATTTCTTTTTCATTAATGAACCGGTTTCCTTATTATTACGTATCCATGTGTTAATCGCTTGTGCTGACGGTACACAAACTTTTTTTTTCTGCCACCAGGACCACCGTTAGGTATCGATTCAGAGGATGAAATGAAATTGCAATTTTATAGCTTGTGAAAATGCCATTCCTGACCGGGATTTAAAGCCGGGACCTCCAAATGAAAGGCCAAGGTGCTATTACTAGCGTCACGAAGACCGGCGCACGAATATGACGTCATAATTTAAACTGGCGGTTAAATCCTCTTCGCGTAGTCTCCACACTGTTGTTATTTTTTTAAAGGTTTTGATGCTAAAAGCACGTTGCGCACCACTCCAATTATTATCAAAGGAAATTAAACGGCACGTTGGCGTGAGTTAGCTTTTCTGTAAGTTATTCAGTGCTGACACGCCCACGACTACAAACTTCAAAATTTTCCGTTTCCCTGAATCACTCACATAAACAAATATTAAATATATAGAAGTTTCCTTATCAGTATTGATATTTACACTGTAAATCTATGTGGGAGTAAATTTTATATCTTATGCTAGAATTAATTAATTAAACATACGTTACCTTTTGCTTTCTAGTAGATAAAAAGTTATAACGTTTTAAACTCGTTTAAGTTACATCGTTTATTGAAAATTATTTATTTTCTTCTTACAAGCAAGATTTTTTTTGGATAAACAAATAAATATTTCTTTATCTCAATCAAAAAAATGTATATATATATTTTAAAACTCGGTTATATTTTACTAAAATTATAAAAATTCGTTACGATTTCTTTTTTGTTATAAAAAAGCGGGGATCAACAGCTACGGTCATTAGCTCTGTGGAAATTCGTAACGGATGAAACGATGACATGCCTGACCGGAATGCGAACCCGGGACCTCCGGATGAAATGCTGAGATGCTACCTACTCAGCTATTACTGTTTCAGATTTTTCTTGATTAAGGTATTTATTTATTTTATTGATATATACGTAAATTTGTAATTTACGTATATACTTAAATTTGTTTTTTGTGAAATCATTATGCAATGTATAACGCAAAATATTGCCTAATATTTGTCAATATTATACAAAAGACAGGGAAGAGTTTCTGTAGATATTACTCCTTATGGATTTAGCTGGTGCAGCAACCAAGCGTATTATTTATGATCAAACGATAAATCTGTGTCGTTTCTTTATCGACAAAGCTGTTAAAATACATACACGCATGAATACAAAACACAAAGAGAAATAAATGCACTTGAGATCAAAAGCGTAAAATATTTTATGTGAAACATAAGCTTTACTAGGTAATTTTAGGTAAATTATCACGCTGTAGCTATAAAACTGAAGTAATATAAGTAACTAAATATTTTTAAAGTATTTCTGAACATATTATGGATATATTTTACAGTATTTATGAGTCATAAAATAACGCTGTAGTTTGCGTATTACCGGCTTAAAGAATTTATAGATAGTTGTAATTTATTTTTTCTGTCGTTGAATGATTAACAAATAGGAATTCCATTCCATCTAAGTAATTAATAAATACACATTTTTTTATAAGTGAAACCACCAAAATAAAAAAAGTTAAATTTTTTAAATATATATGTTTTCCCTTTAAAATTGTTATTATAAAATCTATAATTCCTGCAGTTTTGTAGACAGTGTTATTTTATGGTAGTAAAATGCAAGTTACAACAATATCATCAGTGTTGATATTTGATGATCAGTGACTGATTGATTTCAATTAAAATTACTTTAATTATATTAGTTTACAGCTTCGAAAAAAGATATTAGGTCAGAACAAATTTAAAATATACCTTTTACTTTTAAAAAGTGACTGAGTAAATAAATATATTAACTACTCTCTTAATAATTAGATATTGTTATTTAAATTTATTTACTAACCGTTCATACATTTTTAGGTGGATTTCATAAGAAAGCTACCTATTGTAATGAGTACTATGATTCGAGTTCCGGAAAATTTCGTCATATCTTCGCGTTTCACACCCCTCCAGACCCCAAAATCACCGTCAGTTCAAAAGTATATATATATTTAACTTTCTTGTGTACATGATAACTGCTGTAATTTTGCGCCAGTCACTTTCAAATTGATAAATAAAATATAACGACCTAAAATCTCAGTCGAGTTCGTTAATGGGCAAAATTGGACCAGGGTGGTGGTAATGGGAGGAGTTTTTCGAAAAAAAGTTGCTATGACTTTCATATTAAGTAAAATATCTAATTCGTTTAAAGTTCCTACTATTCTTTGGATAAGAGCCTAAAAACTTATCTAAGTAAAGTTTTGGGATACCACCAACCACTGGCTCAGGGGGTGAAAAAAAATGGGTAAAAATCATTTTTTTTTGTCTTCAGTCATTTGACTTGTTTGATGCAGCTCTCAAAGATCTAGTGCTAATCGTTTCATTTCGGTATACCCCGTATATCCTACATCCCTAAAAATTTGTTTTACATATTTCAAACGTTGCCTGCCTGTACAATTTTTTCTTCTACCTGACCCTCTAATATTAAAACTACTATTCCAGGATGCCTTAAAAAAAATCATACCTCCCTTAATAGGTATAATGTCAAATCGGTTTAAAGTGGTCGTTAGTCCTGTAGACATTACCTAAAACTTTTGTCTGAAACGATTTTTGATAAGAGCAACCCTATTTTGGTAAGGTATGACCAAAATATTGAAGGAATTGTAAAAAGAGGCTTTCCATATGATAAACATGTGAAACCATTGTCGTATTGAGTGAATTTGAAGTGAACTCACTTCAACTGCCGTGACTTAGTACTTAATTTTTCCAAGTGACAATATTTTATGTGGGTAATGTAGGCCTATTGTACTTTAAAATCATCTTTTCAACATCACTGTTGTTATAATTATACATATTTTTGAAATAGAACTTTCTAAAAACATTGTTTTTTTTTATCAATACAAAGAGACAAATCTAGAATCTCCCACCAATCCTCAAATAGATGTGTTGTCAAGCAGTTAAAGAGAAATTAAAAAAAATCTTGATAAATTTAGCAATAGCTTGTAGTCTATTGAGAAAATGTAGTGTTCGTAAAACATGGAAAGTAATGTTTGATACGAGCTCGTAAAATCCGAGTTCGCCTACCCCTATTTTGCCCCGGTGAAATCTACCTCCGCGTTCCGGCGTGCCGAAAGGCAACTGAACATATTTTTTGAACCGTTCAAAAAATATAATAATTACCATATCTAAGTGGGTAAAATATTTACAAAACGTTTGAACGTTTTAAATGGAAGAAGCATACAATTTATATTTTCCGTAAAAAAACTACGTAAAGAAAGAACACACACACACATCCAACAAAATACATAGACCCTCACAAATAATTACAAACTTTTCGACACTTCATAAAATTTCCTTTAAGTACGAAACTAACTTTGAGAAAGATAAACAGCAATTTTAGTCACACTCGATCGTTGTCAAGTAATTTATATTAAACATATCATGTAACTCAGGAGATAAAAAGAATAACCTTTTTTTTAGATTACTTTGAAAAATATTTAGCAATATTTTTAAAGGAAGCATGTCATTTAATTTAGTTCCAAGAAATACAAATATCTTTTGGAAAGTAGTATTAAAGGACTTTAATTAAATTATTGTTGTTACTACATACTAATACTACATACTATTAACATATTATTAATACTACATACTACTAAATTATTTGTATTCGCACGGTAAAATTTTCTACTCGTATTTCAAAACAGTATAGTTATAATGTTACGAATACCCGAAAGGAATTGTATGCATAACAATAAAAGAAGCTGACAACAAAGTTGATATACTTTCCTGCCATTGGTTGTTATTTATTCTTATATAGTGGAAAAATAATTATAATGAATAGTTAAAAAAATCTTAAATATGGATATTTTTAAACTTTGATTTCTTCCCCAATGCGCAATATTACCCCCAAAGTATTTTTTGGGGGCTACTCTTACACTACTACTATGCTTAAGAAGACAAAAAACATTCGCTTAAAAAATAATCAATAAATAAAAAGACAGCTTTTACCCATTTTTAAGGAAAGAAGAGAATCTGGGGACAATTTGTTTTAGAGTGATATGATAAGGATGTACATATGAACTGAGATTAAATAAAGTGGGGTTATGTATACAAAATATTGAGAAAATTTACCTCAAAAACTATCTACCGCCTGGAGATATTGACACTAAAATTTTAACAAATTACTCCGTATTCACGGAATCTCTATGCCAAATTTCTTCAAAATAGGTTAATCCAGTTAAAACGTTATTAAGCATCAAACAGACTACTACACGTACTTACATAAATACGATCGTACAAACATTACCTGTAGGGAAAATTCTGGGGATTTTTTGATTACCAAAATTCCCCCAAAAATCGAAAAAAAATCTATTTTTTTGTAATCTTTTTATTTATTCGTATTGCGTTTAGATTAAAAACAATATGTCTTGTATTAAAAAGGGATCCCTATAGAAAAAAGGGAATCGACCAACCCTAACCTACATCGTCAATCGATTTATTTTCAATCAAAAACTCACGGGACTTAGTAATGAGATGTGGGTTACTTGGTCGATTCAATTTTTTTTTATAAGGATCCAGTTTTAATACGTTGTTTTGAATAAAATATTTATTATAAAATTAGGATAAAATTGTTTTTATCCTACAAACAATTCTGCAGGATGAATTTAGTAAGATATGAAACACTATGAAAAATAGTATTTAAAAATAAATTGTGATACATTTTATTCATCACATCTCTTTCGTTGAGATCTAGTATATAAAGAAATCGTTTGCAAAAAAAACATTAGCTCAACATAAATATGTTTAGGCAATGAGTTGTATATAGAAAAATATGTCTTATATTGAAATGCGAGATGTGGACAACACATGACTTCCTTGTACGCCTACTAAATTATATATACACATTTTTTGCTGCAATTCATTTAAACTTATTTCATTTGAAACTGAGATACAATCCTCCAATTCTTTAATAAGGTGGACAGTTACACAATTTCTAAAATATTAGTTTTTATTAACGTCAAATATGTATACAATTACTAGCAGACCCGGCAATGCTTCGCTATTGCTCTCTCTCTCTCTCTCTCTCTCTCTCTATATATATATATATATATATAAATGAACACAATTTAAAATTTGATACAGAAATTAAAAACCTGAACTTCACAAATTTTACCTTTCACTTATTCTCCTTCCCCTTTTCCCTTTCCAACTTCTCCCTTTCACCCTTCTCCCTCGACCACTCTCCCAGTTTTCTTTTTACCCTTTTTCGTTTTCCCATTTTCTCTTTCCATCTTTTCCCCGTTTTCCATTTTCCCCTTTTTCCCTTTTGCCCGCGCGTAAATCGGTCCATTATTTTTTTGGTCTTTAGCGGACACACACACGAACATACCTTTTATATATATATATATATATAGAATAAAAAAGTCTGTTTGTATATTTGTTTGTTTGTTTCGTAAATATCTGGACACCAGTTCGACCTAGCGGGTATAGTTTTTGCAAAAATATTTCTTTTCACGTAACTAATATTCTTAATTTCAATATGAACCAAATCGGTCCATAAATATAATTTTTCTAAATATCTCAACCCCAGCGCCATCTAGCGGGTTCATTTTTTGCAAAGATAATTCTTTCCATGTAAGTAACATGTATTCTGAATATGAAGGAAATCGAACCATAAATACAATTTTTCGAAATATCTCGACGCCAGCGCCACCTAGCGGATCCAAACTAATTCAGAAACCTTCCCTGGCATGGTTCCAACCATTCCCCAAAGTTTAATCGCTATCGGATGAATGGTTTAGGAAGGCATAAGAAACATACAGGCAGATAAACATTCATTTTTATATATATAGATTAATTCAACAATCCAACCTTGAAATATTAGGTTAGAGTAAAAGTCCCTTTATTACTCTAAATAAATATGTCTTATATTTATCTAATACTACGTTTTTTTAAATTACTACGATGTAACCATAAAAAAAATGAAAACAAAAACGAAACAGGAGAAGGATACTAAATTTTATAGCGATATTTATTATCAAGTAGACTGAAACATATGCATAAATAAAAATAATACTATTCTAAATTACAATTTTCAATTAATATTAAATAGAAATCAGATGTTTCACTAAATCTGATGTGGACACCACATAACTTCCTTGCATGCTTACGAAATTACATATATACATTTTTAAAAGCACATAAAATTTTATTTCACTAATAACTTCTGATTTTTTTTTCATATGTATATTTTTTTTATTGCTATTATTGTATTTTTTTTTTAATCAGAGGTTAACATTTATTAGTAAATCAATATATATTTAAACAAAAAAAAATCGGAATTGAAGTCGGATTCGAACCAATGTGCCTTCCCCTTGTAAGATCCAGATTCTTAAACACAATTATATTGAAAATCATTCTTATTTATTTTATAAAATGAATTTGAAGTACCAAAAAAGTGTCGAAAAACCTAGTTTTAAAGATTATAGATACAGCGTGGCCGCCTCTCTGTGATATGTCATACTTGTCAGAATGAGCGCAAGCGACGCCTCTTGATGAGAGCCAACGGAAGATCAAAAGTTAATTTTCAACCTAGCGTTAGCGTAAAATTATAAACTCGTGTTGACTGAAGTAAACGTTCAAGAAAATATTTTTTAAATACTAATTCTTTACTGATTATTTGCTTAATTTACTGTTTAACATCATTCATAAATTTATGAGTACGGTCCAAGTCTACCCAAAATAATTTTTCTAGTACGATGTGAAAGATACGATAAAAATGAAAAAAAAAAAAAATAGCAAATTTTGAAGAATTATATTGCAAGATATTGAAAAATATTTGTAGCTTTATATATTCGAAAACTAACGAATCAGAATTTCCATAAATTGGTAAAAAACCAGGAAAAAGATGAAAGAGATAACGTTCCTGAAAAGACGCTTACTAAAAAATCTGTGTACTTCTTTCGCCGTATTGATGAAGAAGTTCGTTAGATCTTTGCCGGTAAGAGTCTGCAGAACTGGACGGCACGGCGAAGTCAGTGAATTACGTTTACAGTTCTAAACTTGACCTAACCTAAACGTGAAATGAAAATGGGGGGGGGGGGAAATTAATAAAATAATCGTAAAAACATTATATTTCAGTTCAGTTAGATTTGTAATAAAGAATATTTTCAAGAAATATCTCGAATTTCGTTAGACAACGCTTTTTCTTCCATTTGATGAACCGCAGGAATTGAATATATCACTTTCTCCTCAATACGGTTGGTTTACGAATCGTGCCGCTAGGTAGCAGTACTTGATAGTACTAGAAAGAGTACAAAAACTTGGTAATATACTTGAAATAATAAAATTTAAAAGAAAATATACTACAGCTTGTTTTAATAGTAAATGCTCTTATGTAAATGAAAGTACTGAAGATGAAACAATTTTTTTAATTCCCTTCACTTCATTAAAAAAAAATAAAATATCAGTTAACAACGGATTATAGCTGTTAATAAAACACAAAAACACACGAACAGTAGGAAAGTGTGGCAAATGTGGCAACAAAGATTTGTTACATAAAATAGGTTTGTGAATAAAAAAACTTCCGATTTTACGCATAAAAAAATGAACTGTAGCAAAATATAATCCATTTTACTAAAGTCACCGTTTGGTGTACAATAAAATCCTATGTATAGTGGGTTCATATTTCTTTCTGGCCAACGATAAGATATGCTTTTATATCTCAGCCGAATTATTAAACGATTTTTATTTCTTTAAATAATAGAGAAATCTGGAATTAACTGTGACAGCTGGTTTCAGCAGGATAGGATGACCAAGTTATACATGTAAGCAATCGATAAATGCGGTTAAAAAAATTGTTCCTAGGCACGGTATTTTCATAGACAGAGTTTGAGATCGTCAGATCTCATAATGCATATGATTTTACCTTGTCGAGCTATCTCAAGAATAACTATTTTGTGATTTACTATCACGAAAAGTTAAGAATTACAAAAATTGTTATAAAAAACAAATTCTTCTGTGTATGTTATGTTCTTTATGAAAAGCAAATAATTACGATGTTAAGAATCTGTAAATCGAAAGTTTGATAATTTTCAGATACTAGAATGTTTTTTTTTTTTTTTTTTTTTTTTATTTTTTTAGAAACAGCTAATTTGTAGTAAAAGTTTTTTCTATGAACTAATAAAAAAGTTACATTTTTAAAATCGCACATTTTATCGAATCATCCGTTATTCCTTAGATTTTTGTAGGCTCACTTGATAACACAACTCTACTTAAGATTATAATTAATAATTAATTTGAGAGAAGAGTGGAAGAAGTGTTAGAAGACCAACTTGGTTTCAGAAAAAATATAGGGACAAGGGAAGCAATTTTAGCGCTCAGATTAATAGTAGAAGGAAGGTTAAAGAAAAACAAACCAACATACTTGGCATTTATAGACCTGGAAAAGGCGTTTGATAACATAGACTGGAATAAAATGTTCAGCATTTTTAAAAAAATTAGGGTTCAAATACAGAGATAGAAGAACAATTACTAACGATTACAGGAACCAAACAGCAACAATAATTGAAGAACATAAGAAAGAAGCCGTAATAAAAAAGAGAGTCCGACAAGGAAGTCCCCTATCTCCGTTACTTTTTAATCTTTATATAGAACTAGCAGTTAATGATGTTAATGAACAGTTTAGATCCGGAGTAACAGTACAAGGTGAAAAGATAACGATGCTACGATTTGTTTATGATATAGTAATTCTAGCTGATAGTAAAAAAGATTTAGAATAAACAATGAACAGCATGGAGGAAGTCCTACGCAAAAACTACCGCGTAAAAATAAAGAAGAACAAAACGAAATGTAATAGAAATAACGAAGATGGACCACTGAATGTAAAAATAGGAAGAGAAAGGTTACAGAGATAGAAGAATCTGTTATATGGGAAGTAGAATTACTAAAGATGGACGAAGAGGAGCGATATAAAATGCCGAATAGCACAGGCGAAACGAGCCTTCAATCAGAAATATAATTTTTTACATCAAAAATGAAATTAAAAAGATTTTTTAAAGTATAGTTTGGAGCGTAGCTTTTTACGGAAGTGAAACTTGGATGATCAGAGTACGTGAGAAAAATGATTAGAAACTTTTGAAATGTGGTGCTGCAGGATAATGTTAAAAATCAGATGGGTGGATAAATTGACAAATGAAAAGGTCTTGCGGTAAATTGATGAAGAAAGAAGCATTTGGGAAAATATAGTTAAAAGAAGAGACAGACTGCCACATATTAAGGCATCCTAGAATAGTCGCTTTAATATTGGAGGTACAGGTAGAAGGAAAAAATTGTGCAGGCAGGCAACGTTTGGAATATATAAAACAAAATTGTTAGGGATGTAGAATGTAGAGGATATACCGTCATGAAACGACTAAATAGGGAATCTTGGAGAGCTGCATCAAACCAGTCAAATGACAAGGCAAAAAAATATATATATTTATACTATAATTAACTATCACGATGAACGTTAATAAGAATACCAGTTTAGTAATATTAGAAAAAATAATAAAAATAAATAAAATTTCTTCTACTTTTCGCGCGAATTTATCTACCTCCTAACTGGATTTTGTAGTATTACTAGTTTTCTAGTTACGAGAATTACAATCTTTGCAACGTTCCCGTAGATAAATATAGTAGAAGACATAATTCATTTTTTTTTCGTTTTTATTTTTTATGTATTCCAGTCCGGTTACATTTTGGATGTTTATGATTCTAGGAAATTTAAGTGGAAAATAGTCTTTGAAATTTCAAAAACTGGATATTGAATTAACAATAATAATTTTACTGTATCATTTAAAATTACCTTTTTTTACAATGCCGTTTTTATTTTGTTGCTACTATGCGTAATACAATTTTTAATCAATTATAATTTTATTATTATTAAGTGTAATTTATTATTATTTTTTAATGCAAATTAACACCGATAATTTTCTTCTTTGTTATTTGTGGTTAAAAACATTTACGAATCGATATTACACTATTTAAAATTACAAAATAGCACTAAGAAAAATTGTATTAAACTATGTTTTTATCGAACGATAAAAAATCATCTTTTAAAAAAATGAACAAATCTGAAGCAAGCAAAGTTATTGGTTGAATAGTGTATAGCAAGCCGTGTATAGATTACATAGCAGGAAGAAGGTTTCTAGACTGCGTTAAGTGAGGAAAAAAGTGAACAGGATTTGGCGGCTTTCCCCTTGTTGAGAAAGGAAATAAGGGTATGAGGGATATTAATTCCAGTGACGATAGAATAAGAGTAGGAGTAAAGAGGGGGGGTAAAGATATCGTTGTGATCCTTTATCTCGACCTGCACTCTAATCGATAGATCGAACACGCGAAGCGAACTCGACTCGGCTCAGCTAACTTGACAGTTAATATGTTAACAATTCAAAGCGACAACGATACTGCTTTATAAAGTTTGAAATAGTATATACAATACAGTTTAAACACGCTAGATAAAATTGCGACTATACACTCTATCCTTTACCGCACGGTTAATCTTTCTCTTTCCTTCCTTCCGCATTTTCTTTCTCCTAATTCCGTGTTTCACATTTTTTGTCATTTATTTTCTCATAATACCTTTTCAAATAAGCGTATATACTGAAAAAAGTGTCTGCGGTGTTTGTATGTTCGTATGTTTGTAACAAAGTATGAACATGAAAAATAGTCTCCCGAGTACATATTTTCATTACATATTTAATATTTTCGTTTTAACCTGTGAAATATCGCGTTGAATCATTATTTTATTACGTAATATTTATTTTTATGTAAAAGAAAATTTATGGAAGTGACATTATTTTTATTATTCATATCACGAGGTAGAAAAATATTTAAATAAGGCCAGGTATATTTAACTTTTATTGTTTTCTAAATGTTAATGAAATATAATTCTCCATTCAAGATTTATTAATTACCTGTTTTCCATACCAAGATTTTATAGATAATTTTTTATATATAAAAATCCTTTTCCCACAAGAAAATTTTGTACTTTGTCAGTAGATCTAATCGTATAGTAAGTAACTAAACATAGTAGCAAATTAACATATAATAAAGTTAACTAGATTAACATTAGATAAGTAAATCTACCGATGACCGTTAATTTTTATAGTGTTTTTTTTTTAGAAAAATGGAAAAAATTAAAGTTCAATCTGTTATTAAGGACTTTTGTTTTAATTTTTTTATCTAGATAACATACAAAAGAGTTCAAAGACATGCTTCAAAGGATACATCTCCTTCATTTTTTATGGTAAAAAAGAGGCTGTTGAATTTAAAGATGGTCGTACATCCAATGAAACAGATGATAGTTCGGGACACCTAATAACGTAGTGGTTATTCAACAAAATTTTTCAAAATTCCACAATATCGTATTAAATAATTGCCGACTAAAGATATGCGAGCTTGCTGTCGTCGAAAGCATCTCTGTAGACCGTGTCTACACGAAAATTTTGGTTCGAAAAAGCTTTCCGGTCGATGGTGCTTTGTTTTTTAACGGCAAACCAAAAAATCGATTGAACACTTCTCGAGGATGTTTTCTTTCTTTTTCCTGTTTAGCCTCCAGTAATTACCGTTCAGATAATACTTCAGAGGATGAATGAGGATGATATGTATGAGTGTAAATGAAGTGTAGTCTTGTACAGTCTTAGTAAGATAAGGTTAATTGAAACCTAACCACCAAAGAACTCCGGTATTCACGATCTAGTATTCAAATCCGTGTAAAAATAACTGACTTTACTAGAGCTTGAACGCTGGAACTCTCGACTTCCATATCAGCTGATTTGGGAAGACGCATTCACCACTAGACCAACCCAGTGGGTTTTTGAGGATGTTTAGACATATTTAAACGCATTCACACAGACGGATCATCAATACCGGAAACAGGAGCTGCGTACTACTACTGCCATTTCCAGGGGCATCTTGCAGTCGGTTCTCTACAGAGCAATTATGACGGAGAGATTGCCGCAATTCAAGCAGGCGCCACCCAACTTGAAATCCTTTCCACATGGAAGGCAGTTTTCTTCGTCAATTCGCAAGCAGCCATCCGGAACTTGTCATGTAGCACTATAACTGACTGCACAAGAACTTTGGAGTGCTGGAAGAACTTAAACGAACTGGAATGTCAAGGCTGCCAGTTAATATTCCGACGGGTTCCCAGCCATATTAACATATATGGTAATGAAATAGCTGACAAACTGGCAAAGCTGGGAACCTCTCTGTCTCAGCCGTCCAGCACTTCCTCTCTTGACTCAGCCAAAGCGCAAATAAACTCTGCAATCAATAAGTGGATTGGCGAAAACCGCAAAGGATCAGCGTCAGGCAAAACGTGGGAGAGCCTCGTCACATATGGTCCTATAAGTTACAGCCTTCCTCGAGCAGTCAGTGTTGCTGCATTTAGATTAAAAACTGGACATGATTCTGGCCTCGCACCTACTTCACATACGGGTTCCGACCTCTCCAGCATGCCAACTCTGCGGCCACGTAACTATGGATGCAGACCATCTGGGAACCTGCAGAGCTCTAGACCAATCGCAGAGAGATAATGAAGGCTCCGTCACAAAATGGCTCAACAGCCAAGAGTGGGCATTGGCTAATAAGTAAGTCCTTATTTAAACGCTATTCGCCTGAGCTTATTCAACGTTTTATAACTGTATATAAAAGTGGATTCACCATTACCCGCCAAAGACCAAACAACAGTCCAAGCAGTACGTAGGAGTAGGTAAAAGTGTGCGGTTCCATTTGCAGAAAAAGTCACGTATATAATTTTTTGGGATTCTTGTTGTGCGGTACTCATAGAACACCTGAACAAAAGAAAATACCATAACCAGGAAGAATAAAGCTTCATTGACTGGGCCGATTGAAGGGTGACATGCATGCTAAAGTCCACATCTGGCTAATAGAAAGAACCCTTTCACCGCTACAATGCTGGTGCACACACTTATTGAGTTGTTACAAAACTCAATGACCTACGCTTCGAATTACTTCCATATGCACTAATGTTCACTGGATTTGGCTACCAGCGATTAATTCGTCTTCCCAAACCTGAAGAAATGGCTAGCTGGACAAAGATTCATATTAAATGATGAGGTTAATGCTGAGCCAACAGTTATTTTGTATTAACACAAATCGCGTTATATCGATTTTAATAAAATACTGGAAAGTCGTTGATCTGAATGGATCGATTTACAAGGTAACTGCGTTGAAAAATATAAATATAGAATTTACAAACCTTGAGCTTTTTGCAAAATAAAGAATTTTTTGATCGGTCATAAAAGCAAAAGTTTAAATCTTTCATCAGAACGAAGAATCAGTTAGAATTATATTGTAACATATAAAAATATCACAAGCAATCTAACCTGTTGATTTGTGGAAAGTTCGGCTGAATATTATACTTAAATATTTAGTAGAACTTGACTGAACTTGAAAAATTTTCTCTTTTTTTTCGTTAAGGACCATATATCGTGAGTCCATGAATGTTTCGCCAATAATTCTAAATTTTAATCATTAACAAATCTTGGGTACATTCATTCATAAAATAATACCAAGATTTTTCCCGTAATACTTGCTGATGGCTTCTATTCAATTCTCACAGTATAAAAAAACAAAATAAATTTTGCTAAGTTGATAAATAAAAAAAATATATATATAAAAATTTAAATAAATTGAAAATTTTTAAGTAAAATAATAATTTATAAGCATTTAAGGAATTTACTTAATCTTTGTAGAATTCTTGCTTTACATTTTCATTGCTTGGCTAATTAGTTATATTGCATTGGTTTGCTTGGCATTTCTTCCGTCACCACCTCATTCGGTCGTCCTAAAGCATAAGATCGAATGTCTGTCCCACAAATGGCTACTCAGCCTCGAAACAATTTAGCGACTAGTGTCCTAAATAGCTCCTAGAGCTTATCTAACAGCGTGAGCGGACTAAGCGCGGTGCTATACACCACCGGCTTACGTGTCCCAACCGCTCACTTGTTATATATTTACTAAAATGGGTAGTCAACTACTAAAAATATATTTGTCATCCATGAATTGAAATTTACTTCGTCGAGACAGCAATTAACTGCCACGCCTAGGTCGCTGAATGCCAGAAAGTACCCGTCACCATATTAAAGCGCTTGGAGCCTTAATTGGCTGGTGGTCAGCCGTGTTCCTGGTACTGTATAGGTTGGTTAAAAAAAAAAGTAAACCAATAGTTTTTAGATTAGATTAGTTTTATTTTAAAGATAGCGCTATAATTTTACACTATTTAATACATTGTTTATAAAATAGATTTAGATTCATTTTCGGTTGATTATAATTTAGGATCTAATTAACTCATTAAATATGTAAGAAAGACTAAAACAAGAACAATATGTTCGACAAATAATTTTGGTTACAAAAATAATAAGACAAGGCTACGGATTTAGAGAACTTTTTACGTAATAATGAAGAAATCCATATTCCATATGATTTTTATATTTGAACACTCTTGTTACATAATATATTTTTAAAAATATATTGTTTTAATTATCATTCATGTAACCAATATATTTTATTTTCTTTGTACGTTCCGAATGTGAAAATTATTTCTATTTAAAGAAACTTCAGTTAATGTTTTCAAAGTGACTGTTAAATATTTTTATAGTTAATCAATAAAACATCTGCATAATTTTAAGTTAATTTATAGATTTTTATAAAAGAAACTCTATGTTATATTATTTAAATAAAATTAAACATTTTTGTTTGGTGAAAATTTTGTTTTTTCAGTTCTCAATAAATATTTAAATTTAATAAGATATTACAAAACTTTTTGTTTGTGTATGTTTTTTATAAAAAGAAAAAAAAATAACGATCTAATTCACTTGTTATTTATACTGTTGAGAAAGAATAAAAATTAAAATTTGATGTGCAGAGTTTGTTCATGCGAATAAGTATGGGTATTTTATATGTATGCCTGTGCAAGTGTATGTATGTGTGTGTTTTTGAATCAACTTTGTTAAAAGCAAAGTTTGCTTTTTATACTTTAACCGCATTCAGTTAGTTTATAACTCGCTAGTTTTATAACATGCTATTCTCTATATCCTAATATACCTTCCTTCCTTTAATTATGTAAAAGTATAGCGTTCACAGTTTAGATGTATTATCTTCTCTTTTTTTTTTTACTTAAATTATTAATATTTTTTCTATATCTGATCGTAAGAATACAGTAAACGATATATTACTATTTTATGTGTAGCATAAAATAATGGGAAACTATAACTGCATTTTTCTGAGAAAACTATTTTCTCATTTTAAAGTAAATTTGTAGATATACTGTAAAAAATAAAAATTATAAAATAAATTCATTCAAATCTATATCTTTATTTCTTTTATATATCTTTTTATTCATGTAAAATATAAAATATGATCCGACATCTGTAGGCAACATAAAAAGATAAATCAGTAAGCTATTTCACTTTATTTTTTTTATTTTAATTTAATTGCCTTAATATCTTAATTCTGTAACAAGAATATTCTGTCGATATAGGATTTATATTCAGATATGTAAGCGCAGTTGTACAGTCTAACGCCAGCTTACTAGAGGATACTTGGAAACACGAAATGAAAGTCATCATCATTAGTTTTATTACAACAGGTATGAAAAAATATTGAATATTTTCTAAAATATTTCGTATTGATTTCCTTAAAGCTTAAAACAAAACTTAACTGATTATAAATTATAATTTTGTTATATTTTTTTTCTTTCTGTAATCTATACTCTTGTATAAAGATGAAGAGGGTTTTCGTTTATTCGGTAAACAAAAAAGCAACTACTCGATAACTTGCAACCAAATTTTTATCCGTGTTTTTTGACATAACTGAGAAGGTTTTTAGATATATTTTACCTCGAAAAATATATATATGTTGTGGTGGAGGTTTACTACTTGAAGCACACATTTTAATGAATTGAATTAATGAACTGTAAACTGTGAGTCTCTATCACTGTGTGAGCTGGATTTGAACTGAATGATTCGAATCAATCGAATAAATATTAGAAAAATAGTAGAATTTAATTTACTTATTTATATCTATATTATTACATAAAAAAGAAGAGAATTTTTGTTTGTTCAAGATAATTAAAAAAACTACACAATTAATCGTAACCAAACTTTTACCCATATTTCTTGTCATAACTAAGAAGGTTATTACATATATTTTATTTCGAAAAATTTTGAAGAACCAACAGATCGATTGCTTTCAAATTTTCAGGATACATTTGTATCATACCATGGAAGGTTTTAAGCCACGACCGAGGGGCCCTAGCTCCCTTGAAGATTAAAATAATTTAAATATTCATTATTTCTCACCCTCGAAAAGGGTGAAGCTCTAAATTAAAGGATATTCATTAAGGAAAAAAAATAATCCTTTTACTTCATTATTATGTTTCTGCCTCCATGGCAAAGAAATAAGTTATGAAGTTTTCATCGTCAAAGTTTTGTGTGGCTCTAGGCCGTCCCAGTCGTAATAATAATTACTTTTAATTGCCATACACATTTCATTTTACATAGATACGAACATAAATAAATGAGTTTTTTTTTTTTAATGAATGTTCCTGCCTTAGTTACCATAGTAACTATTATTCTGTCTTTTGTAATTTAGTATCTTTTTCAGGTTTTTATAAAGCCTGAATTATTTAATTATTATTTATCAATATTATTATCACAATCATGAGGATAACGAACAGTGCGGGGGTTCAGCGAGCTGAGTCCTCTGGGAAGAGGGGACCGAACGAGCTCTGCAGGTGACCAAGGCGCCATCCCCCTGCAACACGAGAATAACGAGCAAGGCGAGTTCTGTGACCCTGGGCCTAGTGGTTCAAGGTCCCCCCTTTGGGCCTAGAGGCTCCAGACGTCCCCGAGGAGCCCCTGAGTTGGTTGCGGGGTTCGCCTGGGCCCTAAAGATCCAAGTTCTGACTGGACGGATCGGCTCATCTAATAAATAATGCGAAAGTTTGTGCAGCATCACGCAAGAACCAACCGACCGATTTCTTTCAAATTTACAGGATATATTTGTGTTATCCCAGGGAAGGGTGTAAATTAAATCACATATCGAGGCCCTACCACGCTGGAGGTTGAAGTTGTGAATTTTTATCAAAAGTCTGTATATTTCAGTTACTTTAGTTACTATTATTCTGTCTTTTGTAATTCAGTTTCTTTTTCAGGTATTTTTAAAGTCTGTATATTTTTATTTGTTATTTATCAGTATTGTTATCATAACCATGAGGATAACAAACAGAGCGGGGATGCAGGGGGCGGAGTTCCCCTGGCTAATCAGAAACTAGTATTTTATAATATGATTTCACTTATTTTTTTTAATAAAAAAACCGGTTTGTAGATACTTTCTTTAAGATGGATTGAAAGATTTGAGATTACTGAAGGAATCGTCACGTATAAAGAGATTTTTACAGCTGAAGATTAGATTAAGTATTTAGTGCCGCTGATATACAAAATTTTCTTAAAAATAATTTTATAAAGATCGATTCTTTGTAGTCTTGTTTTATCAGCTGCCAATCGCAATAATATTCGGCTAATCTAATAATTACAGTATGTTACTGTATATCATGACGATTAATCTGTGGTATTTAATTAAATTTTTTTTCAACCACTCCGTCCTAGTCGTAATAATAATTACTTTTAATTACCATACACATTTCATTTTACATAGATACAAACATCAATAAATAATTTTTTTTTTAATGAGTGTTCCTGACTGGTAAAACAAGTACAACTACTAAAAATATTTCTGATAACAGAAAAATTTCTCGTCTAAAGGCGTTCAAAATTTTCAAGGGCGGTGAGAAATATTATGTATAAGATCATTTAAAAATTAAATTTTTACTTTCCCGTTTAGATAGCGCTACAGTAGAGCTATAGCTTTAGAAGAAAATGTTTTGAAATCGGTCCAATTTGGTCGTATACCGTTTTTACCGAATCTTGCCGTTTTTACAACTAAGGACCCCAAAAAACCAAAAAAACCGATTGGTAATTTTCTGGATGTTAATGTTCGTATATACGTGTGTGTGTTCCGTGTTGGCCTCTAAATCACCTTATTCTACAAAACTACTGGACCGATTTTGACCAAACTTGATCAGATTACTTCTAAATATGGGGCACAGATGCCACTAAATTTTTAACTTAAAAGGTTTTGCTGTACCCCTCATTATATCGAGATTTTACTTAATTAAGATCATATTTTTCTTAGGCACATTTGTTAATAATTAATATAACAATATCTGCAAAAAAAAATTTTTGCAAAATCGCACCCTCACCCCAAAAATACAACAGCATTTTTGGGGTGGGGGTGCAACATAGAAGTCAACAACAGTTGTCTTCTATGTTGTGACGTCACAGGTGAGTGATAGAATTAAATGAATGAATAATAATATTTAAAATGTAAAAAAGTTAATTCGGTCTTGAACTCGATCTCCCTGGTTGACTCTGTAGCTTCTGCGTTAAATCTCGCGACTACACCAGACTGCCAACCTTAAAAGCAAAATTTGTTCTATGTAAGTTGCGAGATTAGTTAGTTCCGACTGTCGCCGCTAGTACCGCCACACCCGTGCGAATTAAAAACGGTACGCGTTCGCTCTTTAGTTAGAATCATTGAATTAAATAAACGAAAAAATATAAAATGAAAAATATTATGAATAAAGTTGTGTGTGTATGTATGTGTAAGCCGTATATTAGAAACAAACCACAGTTGTAACCTTTTTTTTATATATTTCACATGGTTTATAAATTCGCGTAAGTTAAAAGTAATTAGTAAAAGTGTTTTTCTTTAGCTTTCTACAATTATTTTCAATAATAATATTCAATTTCGTTTATGAAATAATAAATTGTATGAATAATGAAAAAGTAATTAAAGAATGACTATTCTCGATTTTTTTTATTAAATACGACTTGGTTTACTAATATTCAAACTCGATGAGATGGATACAAAGCGACCTTTCCTGTTTTTATCAATAATTGTAGCAATTTATTGATATAATTATTCCTTTATTGTCGGTTATTGTTTCAATTTATTATACATTAAATTAAAAAATAAACCGATAAGAAAATGTATCGTATATTTTACATCATAAAATTTTCAGGTTAAATGAACTGTTTTAAAAATGCCTGACGTATTAGAATAAAATTCATTGAAGTGTATAAACCGTTTTACTTTGTAACAGATTGAATATATGCTGAAGGTATCTATTTCAGACGGTTGTCATTGATAAAAATTCTGTCTAGACTATATATAAAGAGAAAATCCTTCATTATATTATAAATTGAAAGGTCAAAAAACTTTTATAAATTGGTTTGTTTGTTTTTTGTAAAATCAAATGCAGGAATTTTAAGAAGTATTATTTTATGATTTTATAAATTTAAAATTTAACCATTAATAAATTTTAATTCATGTAAATCAATTAATTAAATAGATTAATTTAAAATTATATATATTTTCCAGACGTATAATTTTTAGTATTTTTTAACAAGCGAAAAATCCAGAATAGTTTTTTTTTATATATAGTAACTAGCTAAGTTCAAATGGTATATGATGGAGCTAGGATTGCGTGGCCAAATTGATTAGATAATTTATTTTCATGCCTTACAAAATAGGGATAAAAGAGGGAAAATATTGGTATCGGATAAAATAAATCTCCTCCTTCTTTCCAAAAATATTCTTTCTCTTGATGTTTGAATACAATTTAAACCAGTTAGATTTTTGTATATCTGGTTTGTGATTGTTTATTTATTCTTAGAGTTCCGTACCAGAATCTAATTTAATACTTTAATTTAATTTATTATTTTATGTGCACAGTTATTTACTAAATAAATATATATATATATATAATTTTAAAAAATAATTGTAAATTGGATTTTTTTTTGTCATCAGTCATTAGATTGGTTTGATGCAGCTCTCCAAGATTCCCTGACTATTGCTAGTCGTTTCATTTCGGTATACATCCTACATCCCTAACAATTTGTTTTACATATTCCAAACGTGGCCTGCCTACACAATTTTTTCCTTCTACCTGTCCCTCCAGTATTAAAGCGACTATTCCAGGATGCCTTAGCTATATTTTTCCAAATGCTTCTTTCTTCATCTATTTACCGCAAGATCTCTTCATTTGTCACTTTATCCACCCATCTGATTTTTAATATTCTCTTATAGCACCACATTTCAAAAGCTTCTAATCTTTTCTTGTCAGATACTCCGATCGTCCAAGTTTCACTTCCATATAAAGCGACACTCCAACCATATACTTTCAAAAATCTTTCCCTGACATCTAACAAAATTCTTCTACCTTCACAATCTTTTCTCCTCCTATTTTCACATTCAGTGGTCCATCTTTGATATTTCTACTATATTTCATTACTTTCGTATTGTTCTTGTTTATTTTCATGCGGTAGTTCTTGCGTATGACTTCTTCCATGCCGTTCATTGTTTATTCTGAATATTTTTTACTCTCAGCTAGAATTACTATATCATAAGCAAATCGTAGCATCTTCATCTTTTCATGTTGTACTGTTACTCCGGATCTAAACTGTTCTTTAACATTGTTAGCTGCTAATTCTATATAATGATTAAAAAGTAACGGGGATAGGGAACATCCTTGTCGGACTCTCTTTTATTACGGCTTCTTTCTTATGTTCTTCAATTATTATTGTTGCCGTTTGGTTCTTTTAAATATTAGCAATTGTTCTTCTATCTCTGTATTTAAACCCTAATTTTTTTAAATTCTGAACATTTTATTCCAGTGTACCTTATCGAATGCCTTTTCTAGGTTTATAAATGCCAACTATGCTGGTTTGTTTTTCTTTAATCTTCCTTCTACTTTTAATCTGAGGCCTAAAATTGCTTCCCTTATCCCTATACTTTGTCTGAAACCAAATTGGTTTTCTCCTAACGCTTCTTCCACTCTCCTCTCTATTCTTCTGTATAGAATTCTAGTTATGATTTTTGATGCATGACTAGTTAAACTAAATCGGATAATTGAAAAATTAAAAAACCTGATGTGAGCATAACACGATTTCCTTGCACACCTATTAAATTATATGTACACATTTTCTTTAAATGAAAATTACATAAAATTTTATTTCATTAATAACTTCTAATATTTTTTTGTTGTAATTATTGAATTGTTATTTATTGTAAAACTTTTTCTGCTGTTAGATGTTAATAATTGTTAATAAATCAATATACTCGTATTGAAGGAATTGAAGTCAGATACGATCCGATGTGCCTTCCCCCTTGTGAAATCCAAATAGTTCATTAATTAAAATTTTATTTGGCTATAACTCTGGAACCAATGAAAATAAGTACCACCTATCGTTGAAAAGTTCGCAATGATGTCTGATTTCCGGAGTTAACAAAAAGTTCAACATCAAATCAATTTGGATTTTGGACTTTTTTGGTCCAGTCGATTGTAATCAAAAGGGGAGGTGCACAAGAAGATGTTACAGCAGTTTTAAATTTAAAATTTCAACATCCTACGCCTAACTGTTTTTGAGTTATGCGAGATCATTCTATAACTGAACGCACGTTCAGTTGTCACGCCGAAACTAGTCAAAATGGATTCAGGAATGGTCAAAATGGATATTCCCGTTGAAATCGGAATACCGTAATTTTTCGCGATCACAATACTTTCTTTACTTTGTACAAGGAAGTAAAAACATCACACGTGTTAAATATATCATTCTAATGTTTATTAGATAAAATTAAGATGTTTCAGTAAAATTAAGAAGATAAACAGAACACATACGTTCAATTTAATAAAAATTAATACAATTATACTTTACAAAAAATTCCAGTGAGTTGAAATTTGCGGATAAAAGAATCGGAATTTATAAAAATTATAAGATAGAAATTTAAATTCACTACGGTTTTATATAATTGTAATTTAAGGAAATGATGCTTACTAAAAGAAATTGAGTTAAATTAATTTTGTGTTAACATAATTCTTAAAAAACTGTTAATTTAAAAAAATATATAATCTCTTAGAAATTACAAAAAATCTAAAGCATTGCAGTTTGAACTGTAGGTTTTAAATTAATAAAAAAAATGAAAGCATTACATTTAATAGAATAGAACTTAATGCAGTCAATAATGAAAATATACCTTTAACTCCAATTTCTTCTTACAGAAATCTGTAATCTGTCCTTCCTAAATTTTTTTTTTTGTTGAGATGCAGGCATCGACTGCTTTAATAATTTTGCTCAATTTGAATAAAAATTTGTAGCGTATGAAAAAATTCCATGCTTGAATTCTAATTTTCGAACCCGGAATCTCCGAATGAAAGGCTTAAACTCTACCACTCTGCCTCGGTGATCGGCGGACTGGCAATGTCATATTTAACTAATTATGCTATTTTTTTTTATGTATCGGATATTTCTGAATGTATTTTAAATCACATTTAGGTATTTAAAAGAATAAACATACCCTATAATTACTTGAAAAATACGGAACGCCTAGATTCTGCTGGTTTATATGTCTTGCGCATGACAATGTCCACCGAGATCTCGCTGTCCGCTTGCAACGCCGCCATAGATTGCCGCATGTCATACTACTACTCAGTTTCGACGGGGTTCAACAAGTTATATGACACGTCTTTATTCTCCGATTTGTATCGACGTATGAAGTAGTCTGTACAGTATAATGTAGCTCTATACTGCTCTGTAGTCTTAATGAGTAGTGATCAGTAATAATAGTATTTAAAAAAGACAATTGTTTGAAGGTGACCAACCGTAACCGTTTTGAGAGTTAGTACAGGTGCACTACTTTAGTTAAATACATTTGATGATAAATTTTTCGTTTATTTTACCGATGTTAAATAATTAGTCGCGGAAAATATTTAACATGATTTTCTGAATTACGGGAAGAAATAGAATTTTTTATGACCGAAGAGAATGTGCCTGTTATTAAATTAAAAAATGAAGATTGGTTGTAAAACTTATGTTTCTTGGTAGAAATTACAGAAAAATGGAATCAGTTAAATATAAAGTTGCAGTGTTACAATAATTTAATTATTAATGTTTGCAATTTGATTAAAGCGTTCTAAACGAAATAATTTATTTTTTGGAGCAAACTTATAAATAATAATGTACAAAATTGTCCATTGTTGAAAGATAATTTTGGTAAAATTATAATTTTTCAAAATTTGTTGAAATAAGAAAACTTATAGAAAAATTTATTCGTTGTTTTATAGAATTTTTAAATTATGAGAAAGCATTTGAGAAGTTCAGCTCTCCATTTGGATGGTTGATGTTTTCACCATTTTAGAAACCTTACAAATGAATATTTGTTATTTAATATATATTCTCACGATTCCAAAAATAAAATTTTATAGTACGTACATATCGGCAAAAAAATTCCTAGTATCAGATGTTTTACCCAAAATATTGTTAGTGCCTTTGGATTCAAATAGTGCTTTTTTCCTAAAATTAAATATAAAAAAAAATACAGAGCTTGAATAACCGATGTAAATCTGGAAAATCAGTTAAGTTGGGAAAATTCACCTATCGAAATAGATTTAGAAACATTAAGTAAACGAAAAGAAATAAAATTATCACGTGAAAAGAGATAGCCATTTTATATAATATAATTTTTTATTTAAAAAAAGATTTGAAATATTGTTTGATTTATGTGACTTAACTAATAATTTTTACTGTTAAAACTGTTTTTTATTTTATTTTTATTACCATATACAGATACATTTTGTTGTCAGTTCAATGCGTATTTTCTTTTCGTATCTGATTGAAATATTGTTTTTTCATATTTATTCTTGATGAACACTTTCATTGTAATTCTACAGTCAGATTAATCACTTACAAAAAAATTAAAAGTACGAAATTCAGTGTAAAGCCATATTTCGTAAAAGTTATTCGAAAAAATTGCAATTATTCTTTTACCTACGGGTCTGTGATGCAATTTGTGTTGGCCAAACCTGTTTTAAACAAAGAATCTCTATATATTTTCATTCGGTAATGATGTAAGATATTTATTTCATTTCATCAAGATTTTATTTTTTATTTTAAATTCTTTTGTTTCTTCTGTTGCTTATTAGTTAAAAAAGCTGAAAGCAAAGTTGTTTACTTTCCTGGCATTGGTTGTTTATTCATATATAGTGGAAAAATTATGCATGAAAAAAATTCAAAAATTAGAATTCAAGATTTTTGTGCTTCTCCATCACCAAAATAATTTCCCAAAATGATTGATTTGATTTATTCTCGTATACTAAATTAAATGAAACAAAATAAAATAATAAAGTTCATTGAAAAATTTATAAATAAAAAGAAATAAAAAGTTACGTATGATTTCTTTTTAGTGAATTAATTATGATTAAATTTTATTATAATTAAAAATTTCAGTAAAAGAAAAAAGAATTAACTATTTTTAAACTTGATATTTTTAAACCATGATTGGCTTCTCCACCCGTAATATTCCCTCCATATATTTTTTTTTTTGGTCCACTTACTCTACTACTATGCTTAGGAAAACATAAATAGAATTCGGTTAAAAAATATTCCATAAATAAAAAGACAACTTTTTTCGATTTTTGGAGAAGGGGAGAATTTGAGGCAATTTTTTTTAAATGATAAGATAAACATGTATGCATGTACTGAACCTAATATAAAGTGGAACCCCACTTTTTGGGGGAATTCCTGGCAATAAAACGTCAAGAAATGCGAAAAATCTATCTCCATTGTTTGACCGATAACAATACTTTCCTTCTTGCAGCATAAATCTAAAGTTATGATTCCAGAAAAGTAAAATTGTTTTGTAATTGATCTTTTGTAATAAATTTTCCATTTAGTGAGTCAAAATTTATTGCACAAACATTAAAATTCCATTTTTAATAATTATATGAATATTTTAATCGCTGTTGTGACGTCGGCGACACGCCCTTGGTTAACAGCTTGCGGTAGATTTTAGAGCGAGGGTGAACTGCATGTGTTCATGAATGAAGACAGCACCTTGTTGATTATCGAAGGATTATTTAATTGTACGCCGTCTTGGCGGTTTAAAATAATTTTGTAACATAACACTTGCAACTTATAACTTAACGTTAAAGATAGCAAACATAAACTAAATAAAACTTAAAGTAATGTTCATCCGAACAAGAATTGAGAGTGTCCATCCGGAGCGACCGCCTTTGGTCATTTATGAGAGCAGACTGGTTAGAAGACGCTACGTTCAGTGCTCGAGGAAGCAGCTTGTGATCTAGAGTGGCGTGATGGTCTGGCGTCCATAGGTTGCCGTGGGCACCCTAGCCACCGCTAGGTTTCAGCATCCGACAGCAAGAGGGGGTGAAAACGTAACAATCGCATTATTTCAGTTAATTAAACTTTTAGGAAACATTGATTTTGTCTGTAATATTTATCACTGAGTTCGTTAGAACTTCGTCGGTAAGAGTCGACGAAGTCAACTAACTGCATTTACAGTACTATACATGACCAAACCTAACAGTGAAATGAAAATTGGAAAAAAATAAATAAGCGTGAAAACGTTGTATTTCAGTTCAATTAGATTATTAATAAAGAATACTTTCAAAAAAATACATCAATTTTGTTGGACAGCAGTTTTTTTTTTCATTTGATGAACCGCTGGACTCGAATGTGTAATTTTTTTTATGTGTCATTTTGATTTTACGAATCGCGATAGCAATACTTGATAGTAATAGGTAGTGTACAAAAACTTAATAATACTTGTAGTAATAGAATTTAAAAGAAAATATACTACAGCTTGTTTTAATTGTAAATGCTCTTATATAAATGATAGTACTGAAGATGAAACAATTTTTTTAATTCCCATCACTTTAAAAAAATAAAAATAAAAGTATTACTTTACAAGAGATTATACCAGTTTTATTAAAAAAGGAATAAATAAAACAAAAATAAATTCGCTTGGTAAAATCGAATTTAATGTTAAAAATCGAGGGTTACCCTTTCAAAGTAATAAGTGCAATATTACATCACGGATTTTCGATTCGTAAAGGTCATTATACTAGTTTTATTAAAAAAGGAAAAATATGGTATAAAATGAATGATATGACTATCAACAAAAAAATTAGCCGTGAAATTCAATTTGTTTATTCTAAGGCAATAAATATCAATAATGAATCCATAAGATAACAATCTCTAATTCATAAAAAAAATAAAAGAATAATCTAACAAAACGCAGTGATATCCAAAAAAATTACAATGAAATTGTTAACCGTACGGTAAGAGTCTCGCAGATATCATTTCTTCCGCTCAACGCACAAAAATTTCTGTAATATAAATAAAACTGTTTTTAAGAAAACTATACTGACATCAAAAAAGGTAATACACTACATTTCTATTATCAAAATTGTTATTAATTTAGAATTTTCTTTAAAATAAATACATGTTAAATTTCATTGTATTTTTTTTTTTGTTATTTAATATAATATGCATTTTTTTTAATTTTAACCCTACGGCATTTTTTTTTTTTTTAATTCTCTTATGCAGACAACTTAAGTAGCAGTGATATTATTCACTTACTGAAGAAATATTAAAATAGGAAAAATGCTGAATGTACAATATTTTCATCTGATTATCAAAGCCTTCAGGATACGTTGAAAGGAATTTAATATTCTACGTCACATACTACGTTAAATTCAAATGTGAAGTACGAATATTTGCTGCTTGGTTTTTAACTTTTAAAGTAAAATTTTTAAGAAAACATGTCTGATTTTTTATTGTATTAAGATAAAATGGTTTAAATATTTTTATTATAACACATAAATTCTCATGTTATATGATTTGAAAATAATTAATTAATTAATGAAAATCGTAAAGCGTTTAAAAAGTAACGTAATAATAATATTTAATTTTGATTAATCCTGGGTTAAAATATAAAAAAAATATTACGTATTTTACTTTTGAGATAATTATATAATGTAACAAAGAGATTCCTATAGGTAAAACAAATCATTCTTATCCGACTTTTATATTTTTTAAAGTCCCTTAACTTAAAGTCTTATTTTTTAACTTTATCATTAATAAGGGGTTATTAATATTCTTAATTTTCCGATTTTCTTGGCTGAGTAGGTAGCATTTCGGCATTTTGTGCGGGGATCCCGGGCTCGAATTTCATCTTTTCATACGCTACCAATTTCCTCCGGGCTAATGATCATACCTGTTGATACCTGCTCAAATCAAAAGAAGATAGTTTAATCTAAATTATGTTACTAAAATTGTAAACGTTAAATGTAAATACTTTTTCATTTTTTTCCGTATAAATTTAAGTTATTGGTTAATGTGATTAGATACGATGTAAGCCTTCTCAGTGTACAGATTAATTCATGAAAAATATATAAAACTTTCAAGATATATTATACAAGTGAAAATAATGAAGAAAGTTCATATAAGTGTAGGTTCGGAAACGCTTCGTTAGTATTAGTTGGCGAAAGATTTTGCTCTAATTTCTGTACCTTCTGTAAAATTAAGCCAAACTGAAATTTTTGGAATCCAAATTATCGGGAAAATTTAGTGGGTTTTTATTTTTTTATTAAATCTGGTATGAAAAACTGAAAAAAAAAATAAATAGATCCCAGAACTGTATTTTCAATAGTTATGAAGAAATGTGAGGTAAAGTCAAAAAATTGCGGTCGTACACACTATTTTATATGCGTCGTAAAATAACTTTGTTAAATAGGTGATTAACAAAGAAACGTTGCAAACAGCACTTAATTCTGAGTAATATGGTATGAATTAAGTCATAGAAACTAAATATGAGAAAATTTTGAACTGTTTTAAAAACAAAATATATCAAAATATAGCAGATTTTTACTAGGTACTAAACGAAATGAAAGTTTCAGAGTTGAATTAAATATTTAGAAAAATAATCAATAAAAATTAAAATCAAATAAAACGACATATCAACAAAATATTTTTTTAGATATCGTTAAAGTAATTAGAAATTAATTTTATCTAAATTTGGTTTTTCATTTTAAATTATATAATGTTAAAGGTAATTTTTATTTGTATTTTTGTGCAAATGGCATGCAATTTTTATTATTATTATATTAGTTAAAATATAAATGTCAGAATAAAAATAATTGTCAGTTGATTTATGTATGAATATATTATTTATGTATGTAAAAATGTATTTTTGTTAATGCACTGTAGTTTTTAATTTTAGTCTGAAAAAACTAATATGTGTCATGCACACTCATAAATATATACTTTTATAAAGTTAAATTAAATTAAATAAAAATCAAACAATAAAGAGAAAAAAATAATAATGTTTATTACTTTTTTTAAAATAATAATAAAACAAAAATATTAACAATATTAATAAAGTGTAATAAATTTATTATTTTGTTAAAAGTAATAAAAACAGTTTAAATTATTGTGTACATATACTGTTGATGGATACGTTAATCTAAAATCATCAATTATATTTTGAATCCAATTTTATATTCTTAATAAATTTTATAAAAGACTAAAAACAAGCAAGTTGCAGTTTTTTTTTTTGAAAGAGGCAATTGATGTAACAAGCTTACTTTATATATATGTATATATATTATCAAAATTTGGAAGATACTGCTAAATTTTCCTAGAATTTGCACAGAGCTTATAATTTTAGCGTTCTTCTTCGGTTAAAGTTCAAAATTTATTATTATTATTTTTTACTATTATTACCAGTAAAATTTTAAGCTAAAAAAAATTTATTACTATTTTTTTACTTCTAAGGTCGTCGTTATAAGTCCTCGTCATATTTTTTGTTTTTAAATGAAAGAAAAATCGCTAATAAGATAGTCAGATAATAGAGCATAAACGGATGTGACGTTTTAAATAAACCACAAAATTAAACATAACATTAAATAACATTTTAAAAATATACATAAACTGTTAGATAATACAAAAAATAGAAACCCTATGATCAAGTGTAAAGGACCTTCACACAGGGGATCGGCAGTAAATCATAACATAACATAGCTGTACGTTATTTCGCCAAAGGCTTACAAACTCGTTAGTAATCTGCTGGATGAAAATAAACATCCTTTGTTTCTTCTTTACTGTTTTTCTAATCAGAAACAATATCGCTTCCTCAATATCGTTATTTTCGTATCGCGCTTTCAGTTTTATGGAGTAACATTTATTACATATAATTTGATATTTAATATTCTCCTTGCTCCTTATGATTTTTTTTAATCCTACCACCGAATAGGAGCTACGTTTGTATTCTCACATTTGTTATCATTCTAGCGGCTTCATCTGCACTTCCATTTCCTGAGATACCAGCACTCCCTGTAATCGTATTTACGCCTACCGACGTGGGTGTAGTTGTGCTTCTCGCCTCAGAAAAAGCTGGAGGGCGTCCAAAACATCGCGTTGCGAGGCGATTATGCTATACGCAGCACCTATTTTGGCGGGGAGGCTAAAATTTCTAAGTTACTGATATATTTTACCGAAGACCCAACGACTTATGTTGTTGACGGTAACGGGTGGTTACCGAGCTATTTCACTAGAGACGATCTTGGTGATTGCATGAGTGATGCCAATCGATATTCTTGCCAGAACGGAATGGTAGAAATGGTAGAAAGCCAGGAACGTTATGCTGCTAGGAAGTTGGGTGAGTTGAATTCCGAAAAGATCCGGAAATCAAGCAGCATGGATTTAATTTACGGCAAGCTAGATGGGATGAGACAGAAGACGAGCGGTATACGCACGTTCTCTTCCCAGATATTAGGCGCTTGCGACGCGCCATCTGGATTTCCCCGAAGAAGTATGTCGCACAGTTTCCTTCGGGACACTGTGCTTTTTGGGACAAGCTGGCGAGATTCGGTCTGGTTGATAAAGTTTTATGCTTGCAATGCGGGGTGTGAGATGATGCTTTTCATGTGTTATATGAGAGCATAAAATATGATGAGAATCGTGTAACGAGATCATTTTTCGGCTGGACATTGCTGGGTCAGTGCTGAATCTGCATCAGAAATGAGAAATGAGTAACGAGGCCGAATGGTCTATAGTTGAGGAATTCATGGTTTATATAGTAAAAGAAAGGATAGCGGAAAGTGTTTAGTTCCGGCTAGGCTTCCTTCTTTCCTTAGTCTCTTTTGTTTTTATTGTTCTTGTTTCTTTGTTTTTGTTAATTCTTTGTTAGTTATGTTGTGGTTTATGTTTTGTGTGTTTTAGTTCAAGTTATGTGTCGAACTCAATTTTACCTCCTCGAGTAGGTGTAGGTGATTTCAGTTCCTTCTGTCAACGATTGCAGATTCAGTCTTCTTTAACACTAACTGAGATGTGTTTTGTTTCTACATGTCTATCTTTATTAGCAGTACACCAACGGTAATTTCGCTTGCGGCATTCACGTCGGTGACATCCTGGTCGAGGTTAAATTGCTTTATGTCTACGGCCGAGGGTTTTGAAAATGACCTCCGGTAAAGCCCATCAGGGCTAGGTAGGGGTGGCGTGGCGACTGGAGACATCACATGGTGGGTGTCTTCCCCTTCGGTGTCAGGATAGTCCGTCAGAAACGTCGCACTTCGCTACGTTGCAGGAATAAAAACCTTACCGAAAATGGGTGTAGCATAGGCGCGCAGACTCATTGGGAGGGCCACCACGTCCGAGCTCCGGCATCTCAGACACATCTGTTTCTGAGAGGATTCCACACCGTAGGATATAAGGTAAAGGCCTCATGCCGTGTTAGACGAACCACCGTGTGGTGGGATGCAGGGTTGAGCAATGATAAACCATTTCTGGAGCCTCTATATTGGGTAATCCTCAGAGTTAGTCGTGGCCATGAAAAAAAGATTCGATTAAAAGTAATGTTTTGTACTTTATATATATATATATATACATAAAAGTGAATAGTTCCAGTGAATATTAAACCGGTCTAAAGAATCGGAACGCAATAATTAATTCCGTCCATAAATTACACAAAATAAATATAACCGCCATTAAATAATTACCCGCCGGTAAAAGAAAGACACAGCGGCAAGGAACTTTTGTCCAGATTCTGCGATTATTAGGGAGATAATTAAATCTCCTGTTATCCTTGATTTCCGATCCTGGAATGTTTATAAACATTCCCGTTTCATTCGATATAATATTACATATGGAATGAGTAGGATGTTTTCGACGAGAGTATCCTCAGTATTTTTGCTATGAGGACAGTTAACGCGCTGAAAAAGTCGGAACTTATGAGCATTCTTCTTTTGCAAAAATGTTCTGTGAAGCGAAAAACTTGCTGTATAGAGATGATTATATCAAATAAACACTGGCCATATCTGGTAGTTTCCAAGAAAGGTTCAACATTAATGTATGTTGCTCATTCAACATCATGTTTTATTAGAACCGTCTAAATTAATTCTTGTACATTCTTAGTAGAATTTACTGACGATTGATGAAAATTTTAATGGATGATCACTGCTTAAAAGAGATCTAATCTTGTTGATTTTTTTTTAGTATTTTCTTGCAGAAATTGCTAATACATTAAGCAAAGAAATATCGGTTCCGTTTTTCGGCTGGTCTGGAGTAGGTTGCGGAGTATTCGTATAAAGCAACAAATGGATTATTATTAAAATATTTATAATTTACATGGATAGAATATGTACATTTATTTGCTGTATTTCTTAAAAATAGAATCTCTTTACTAAAATACAATGGCTTAATGTAGGTTTCAGACGACTATCGTCGGGCTTATTCGGAAAGCTCCTTTGGCATAATTTATTCCATTATTGTGAATGAGATCTAACTTTTTATATCCGACTTTCTAGGGGATGAATAAGCTATACATCTGTAGTGGAGTTTCAGTTGAACCATTGCTTTATATAACTGCAATAATGACTCTTTACCTCAGCCCCAATTGATATTGATAAATAGTATTGAGAGCTTTCTTACATCTAACACTCAATTCTTATATGTGAAATCCCCATGTAAGTGATTTATTTAGTAATATATCCAAAAAGTGTCTGTTATCTTTGTACTGAATTAAATGGCCATCAAGTGTCAAACCAGGGCTAGAATTTGGATTTCACTTCCTACAGAGGTATATACAGTACGTTTTCTCTAATGAAAATTTAAATATATTATTCTTTGCAATTTCACTGAGTGTGCATATTTCGTTGCAATTTAAACTCCACCATATACATTTTGTTACTGGATTACAATATTGAAAAATCATTGACGTAAACCCTTTTATTGATTTCTTCTGGCTAATATCAGTTTGTTAACGCCGATCGTGAACTAGGTACCACTCAACGGTGAACCTTGTGGTATGCCATTTTCTGAGTTTTTTTCCAGACGAGTACTCATTATAAACCGTACTTTTAAAGTACTCTTGATCGTATGGTTACCAAGCAATACCGGTAAATTTTCCCATTCTTGTATCTGAAGCATTATTCTATGACGTCAGCTCACATCTAAACCTTCTGCAGACCGTAGAAGACTGCAACATAATATTGCGCTATGTTTTCTAAACTGATCATTTGATCAGTAGTCGAATGTATATCGAAATCCAACTTGACGAGAGGAAGATAAAGGACCTCTTTTCAAAATCCAAACGAGAGAATTATTTATAGTTTTCTCAAAAATTTGACCAGTATCAAAGATGATAACTATTGGGATCTTTCGAGTTTTTATCCTTTTTTCAGATTGGAACAATATATGCTTTCTTACACTCTCATGGGTACTTTCCCTCCCGCCAGATCTGATTGTACAATTCCAGTAATCTAATTTAATAATAGTTTGATCATGATATAATGTACGAGGCATGATTTTAAAGTAAGTACCGCTTTGAAATTCCGCCACTGCTACGCTGCGGTCGGCATTCCAGACATGCGCACTGTGTACCCACATCTGTTGGCAATCCACAGACGCCATTAGAGAAATATTCGACTGTGTTTACGTTTTTTTATGAGTATTAAAATACCTCCGCTCATCGAGAATCACGCCGGCTGTGAAATACGTGGTGCGATTCGTTTTCTTAGTGCTAAAGGCGTGAAAGCGGCTGAAATTCATCGTCAGATCAGTAAAGTGTATAGAGAAAACATTATGAGCGATGGAATGGTAGCGATGGAATGGGTTAGAGCTTTTAAAGATGGCCGCCAGAATGGACGAGAAACGGAATGGACATTATTGAAGATTTGGTGCAGAAAGTTGAAGAAAAAGTGAGAGAGAACAGACGCTTTACAATTTCTTAGCTATCTGAAGAGTTTCCTCAAGTTTCAAGGAGCGTTATCAATGAAATTGCGACCGAACACTTAAATTATCGAAAATTGTGACCCGTGTTGCAGCGGTTATTAATTCAGGCGACAGACTTCTATGACGATGGTGTTCAAAAGCTTGTTGTACGATACAAATGCCTTAATATTGGTGGCAATTATGTAGAAAAGTAGATTAAACTTTCTCGTAAAAATAAAATTGTTAAGAATAGTGTACTTGTTTTTTTTTGTTTTTTTTTAAATTTCAAAACTGTGCTTACTTTAAAAACATACCTCGTATATCGTCTGGACTAGGTGCAGTATTGCCGGTCTTTTCCAACGCTTTCTCAAGTACGTCTACTTTAAAACGTACATTGTAGGCTATGAATGATTTATTTCTGTTCTAAAATTTAATTGATTCTCTATTTTATTTTCTGATTTTTAAAACAATCGTCATGTTTATACGTTTTGCTAATTCTTTGTAATCGATTGGATGGATAAAATTTAACAATTTCGTTTTGGATGTATCTAAAATATTGAACAAAATAATATTAAAAAATCTGTATAAAACTTTTTAAAAACATGCTTTTCTTTAAAAAAAAATATAAATAAATAAAATAAAAATAAAATGATTAAAAAGAAAAGCGTGGGTGTTCTTAGAAGTGGGTTAGAAGTAGTTCTATTTGAGAATCATTTTATAATTAGAGCGCGTCCCATGCTTTTCTTTTAAGTCATGCATATATAAAAAAATTTTTTAAGTAATTTTAGAGGTGCTTAGTTTACGACTCGTACGAATATTTCCACGTTTCGTCCCCTGTTAAGATGTTGTGTACGGATTTTGCATTTCATTATATTATATTCTACTCTTAAATTAACTCTAATTAATTCTAAATCATTGTTAAATTAACAATGGAATATTGTATTGTCATCCGACTTACGTCGGTGTGTAAAACGTTACCCTTGTATGACATCGGGCAAAGAGTTTAATTAAGTTTTCAAGTATTGAGGACACGGTTGAACCATTGTTAAAGAAAAGAGTGTAATAATAAAACCTTGATTGTCATTCGCAGAAAAATATAAATAAATAAAGTACTGTAATATTATAAATTTTGAAATTAAAACATAAGTATAATTTTTGAGGCTCATATAGACCGTGTCTTCTCAAAACCAATAAATTACAAAACAAAAAATTGTAATGATGAAATTAATTTATTTAAACAAATCAAGCAATTTAATATTACAAAGTAATAATAAAAAAACGAATTATGCTAAACAGTTATTTGAAAAAAATAAATAGTTATTTGATTATAATGATCTCCGTGGCGAAATGGTAGTGTCTCGGCTTTTTATCCGAAGGTCCCGGGTTCGAATCCCGGTCAGGTATGACATTTTTTTCATACGCGATAAAAAATTCCATATGCCTTGAATAAGCTTCAAGCTTATGTAAGTGATATCATCGAACTAAAAAGAAATTCAAAAAATGGTTATATAAAAATGATTATTAGAATAAAATAACAAAATGCTCAAAGGTGTTTGAATAAAGTAAAATTAAAAAAAATATTTATTCCTTTTGATTGTAAAATTATCATCAATCAATAATACAAAAACTAGTATAAATAATTTTTAACGCCCAGTTTTCTAAGGTTTGAGCTCCTCCTAAGAGCATTCTACAGTTATGTCGTGAAACATTAATTTGTAGCCAGTAAAAGTTAATAATCTTAACCAGGATTAAAATCGGAAATTTTCATATAAAAAGACAGAGACCACATGGATCGGAGAATATCTAATACAATTTGGCCATAATTAGTATAAACATAAATACAAATATAAAGATAAAAAATAACAGATATGTATAAGACACACATATGTATAAACAAATCGTTCATATGGACAAATGTTCCATCTCGTTTCATTTTTCCTGTATCTGCCATTTTTATTTTTCAATAAAAATAAATATCTTAAGAACGGATTGAAGTATTTTAATTAAATATTAGTTTTATCGTATTATATTTTATACATAAAATGTTAATCTTTTTACTTTGAACATAATAATTCTACATTTATTCAAATCGGTTGATGAATAGGTCTTTTAAATTTTTACAAAAATAATGAAAGAAAAACGTTTGTGGGAAAATCGTTTTATTGTTTTTAAAAATATTCGCCTATAAGATTTATTCACTTTTACATGTGTTTGAACCAATTCTTGAAACATTTTTTCGCTCTCAAGTTGGTACCTCAAAAACATTTTGGAAGGATTCAACGTGAGGTGATAAAGATTACTGTCCACGCATTTTTCGTTTGACATGCGGGAACAAAAAGAAGTCGTTAGACGATAAATCAGGCGAATACGGGCAATGAAACATTAATTCAATGTTCTTCCTCGTCAAATAATCAATTGTTTGACGTGCTGTGCCAGAGTTGATATTGTCATGATGAAGAATGATGCAACGTTTTCGATTGTTTTTCCTGATTTTATTAATGATTTTAAATTATAGTATACAATTCAACATTAACTGTTCTTCGATGCTCTACATCAAAGGTCCATGTCCAGTATAACCGAAGAAACAAGGGATCATTTTCTTGGAAGTGTATCGCTACGAACCGCTTTTGTTAGATTCGGTTCATCTTGGACCAGGCAAACGGTTTATTGTTGCTTAGTTTCCGGCTTGTACGAATATATCCAAGTTTTATCTCCTGTTACGAGTTGTATACGGATTTTGCATTTTCTTGGTCGAATTCTCTGAGCGTTTACTTACACCAGTTGACAAGAGCCATTTTTTTGAACTTCGGTCAAGTGATGCATAATTCATTGGGAACAGATCTTTTTTACAGCTAAATGTTCATACAAAATCGAATTTACTGTAGTGTTTGATATGCCTAAGGAGTCATCCTTAGGCATAGATAGAGTCATCTATCTCATGGTAAGTCGCATGCCGATCCTCTTTAATCATGTTACGCATAGCATCGATGTGTTTTGGAACAACTGATTTTGGTCGACCTTCACGAAAATCATCGCTGACGAAAGCACGACCACAACGAAATTCTGCAAACCAATTGTAAATAGTCTTTTCTGATGTTGATTCATTAAAAATAGTTAAACGAAGCTACTCGAGGAATTGTTGTTGAGTTAGACCTTTACTAAAATTGTAAAAAATCATCCAACGAAAACCTTCACGTGAAATTTCCATTTTTTCACCAAACTGTTTTTCACAAAACTACCCGGCCGATTTCTAAGCTATCACTGTTGCAACAATAAAACAAGTAAAATTTTACAATAGCCATAACACATCTCAAAAGTGCCGTCTAGTGGTCGTTTGTAAAAGCTAAAAGCGATCTCCGTAGCTGAAACATGACTGAAACTGTTCAAGTGGATCACAAAACGTGCAACATTGTCAGATCTTTCTTTAATGTAGAATCATAATATTATTTGTACTGACTTGACATACCCCGTCGGTGAAAATTAAGACCACATTTACGCGAAGGAGAAGAAAAATTATAATTTATTCTTACAAATAATAATCGTAAATTAAATAAATCGTACAGAATTTAACAAAATTTAAGATTATTACAACAATCAAATTGTTACCTAAATCCGAGATCAGAAAAATAATCCGTACGGTACGTAAATAAAGAATGAAAAAAGCAACCTACTACGCATAGGGTATTTCAAATTCAGCCTGCTTCTCAAGTGAAGTCCCATAAGAACAAAAAAATAAGCTTAGAAAACGATGTGTGCATTACACAAACTAAACCTGCATACGCACAGGTACGCTTGATATAGCTATTTAAAACTAAAAATATATTTCTCATATAATCACGAAATAAATATTAAACTATTAAGAAGCAAATATTTTGTTCGTAAATACTCTAATTACATAGTAGATTACAGATTTTTTTTTAACCTGCGGGACCACCGTCACGTATTGCTTCAGAGGATGAGATGATTGATTTGTAGCGTGTGTGAAAATGCCATGCCTGGACCTGGATTCGAACCCGGCACCTCTGGATGAAAGACAAAGACGCTACCATTCGCGCCATAGAGGCCGGCTAAATTTCAGATTAGTAAATTTTTAAATTAATTACTACCTACATCAATATTTTAACAGTTTATTAAATTAACTCTTTCAAATAATGAATATTTAACCAAACTGTCATTAATTAGAATTAATGGATTAGTGAATGCATTAGTGTATTTTTTTATATTGTTTTAAAATTCTCATTAAATTATGTTTTATTACTTTCCCGTCGAGATAGCGCTATAGTAGAGCTATAGCTCTAGAAGACAAAGTACGGTATTGTATTATAATTGGTCCAATTTGGGCATATGCGGTTTTCACCGGATCTTGATGTTTTGACACCGAAAAACCAAAAACCAAAAAAAACCAGATGAAAATTGTCCGGTTGTTAATGTACATGTGTGAGTGTGTGTTTGGTGTTGGTCTCTAAATCATCTTATATCTCCAGACCTACTGGACCGACTTTGACCAAACTTTGTCAAATTACTTCTATATATGGGGCACTGATACCATTAAATTTTCAACTCAAAAAGTTAAGGGGTCGAGGCTGTAGAGCAAGGTAACCTCATTATCTCGAAATTTTCCCTGATTAAGGTCTTATCTTTCGTAGGCACATTTGTTAACAATTATAAAATAACAAACCTTTGCAAAAAAATGTTTCAGAATCGTACCCCCATCCCAAAAATGCTGTTTTACTAGTCTGCTGTGTTATGACGTCACAGATGAGTAGTAGAATTAAATAAATGTATATAAAGTGTAAAAAATTACTCGATCTTGCTGGTTATCGAACTCGTTCGTCCGGTCGATTTCGTACCTGATGTGCGTGTATTAATGTTAATAGTATTAATAATATTTATCATTATATTATAGTAATATAAAATTATTAATATTTTTAATTAAGTTGTGTGTATGAGCCGTGCATCATAAACAACCCACAGTTCTAGGAATTACCCGTAACGCGGCATGCGTAAAATATACACCTTAGGAAGTACCCACCTTCCTACTGGAAGGTGTGAATTTTACACTGTTTTACTGCGATAACTTTCGTTAAATTTTTTTGGGACCGGCAGAAATTCTTCTTTGTTGTCTCCTATGTCCTCTGGAGTCCTAACGAAAAGACGCGTGTCATTCGAAGCCGACTCTCTTTGTACCCCACTTTTTCAACCTAATCGTTTATGTTATTCTTTTCTATGATACTGGCAATCGGAAATTTTTCCGCAAATATTTGACGCTTACTAGAAAGTATTTTTTTTTTCCGTAGGAGGAGAAAAAATCTCCTGAGAGAGTGAGGTGAGAGTGCGGGACTCTCACCCGCTAAAAAACCTCCCTTTAGTCACGCAGGGAACAGATCTAATCCACATAGTATGTACACAGCCCCTACGCATCCACCCGGGCGCTCTTGTCACCGAATTAGAATAGCCAGAGCGACGTTCCCAGGGGATCTTCGGCGAACGACGACTCCGAGGAGCCCCCGCCGACCACCCCCTAAGGCTGACCACCCATAGCCGTCCACCATCGGTCTCTCCGCCTCATGCCAACTGCAGTCTTCCGGTCTGCCTGCCCCTCTTCAACGCTGCCTTGTTTCTAATTATGACTGACACCGCAGTCGTCACTCTCGTCTAAGCATCTGTGTCAGCCAACATCAAACTTATTACATTATCCACGTTTACTGCGCCGTGGTTCATCATGGCAGCCCTCAAGTCTCTCCACCTCGTGCATGAAAACACTATGTGTTCTGCCGTATCCTGTTCCCCTAAATACTAGAAAGTATTTAGAATGTACATAAACTTCCAATATAGCAACCCTTTCCTAGATAAAAAAAGACATTTTAGAAAAATACATTGCAAAGAACGAAACTATTCGTGCCCTAAATCATCAAGAGTTTACAGTTGACAGTAGATGAGAGTATTAACAAACATTATCAATAGTGGTGATACTAGTAGCAGCAACAACGATAGCAGGATTGAGGTGACATTAAAATAACTGTAGTTCGATCGCGGGTAGGTTCCGTTTTAATTTGTTCACCCATATAAAACCGCTTCACAGATTAAAATGTTCAATTATTAATAAGCTAATACAGTTGAATTAATAGTCGACAGATTAGCAATAATCAAATTTAAACAAATAAAATAAATAAAATTGGATGAAAAAGCTTGAATAAATTTTATTTTATCTTATTCAGAAATATATAAAGAAATTTTTACATTTTCGTTATTTCAACGTTGTAAAAATAAATGTAGTATTAAAATGATTACGACAATTCTCGTTTTACTAATATTTAAAGAATAAAGATATAAAATATAAATATGTTAAATACCTTTTATATTTTTATAAGATTATATAATTTTATTTAAACTTTAAAAGCCAGGACATCAAAACTTTTTAAATAGAATAGTTATTATTCTATTAAGATCCTTTATTTATATAATGTTGTTTGTTACTTATATCTAAAGGATTGTCTTATAAATATATGCATTTTTACTCTTGAAACATGTTTTATATATAATTTCAGCTGGTGACATGATAAACGGAGACAGTCCGAGCGGTTGAGTATTATATATGACGTATCTTGTATGCATACTAAACAGGCACTTGTATAAGGATCTGTCAAGGCGTCCCTATTGGATTTCTCAGTTATACTATATACTTTACACATACACAGAAAATGCAAGTGTTTGTGTATGCGCGTGTGTGTGTTTAAAATATGAACATCTACAGTGTTCTGCCTGCTCTATAACCACACAAATCCCACACATCTACACACATACAAATACATAAAGTTCTCTTACTCTCTGCTTATATTTTTCTCTCTCTAGAATAAACTGAAGAGGAAGTTTTTTGTTTGTTGAAATTAAAAAAAAAGATTATGCTTTTCTTTTTTGTACCTGGATTATGGGGCTGTTTTTTCATATATTGATTTAATTGCACTTAAGATCAGTAAAAAATTAAAATCAGATGATAGGTATAAGTCTACGGTATATTATTATAATACTACGGATTTGCATTGTACATACATTTTCTTGAATTTTATAAACATTTTACAATGGCTTAAAATCAATTTTTTTTTTTTTTTAATTTCTTAAACATTATTTTAAAGGATAGATGATTTTATTATAAATACATACTTGCAGAATTATACGATTTCATCCTTCTGAACTAACTCATTGTACAATTTAATAGTTATTTATAAAATCAGTAAATAGTATACTCATAAATAACATCTATAATGAATATAGATTAAAAATACGAATTAATTTTTTACACAGATTGGTGATAGATTGTTCGAAACTTAAATTATTTTTTCATTTTCTAATTAAAATTTGTTTCACAGGGTTTAATTAACCTTTAAAGGTTTAAGACAAAAGGGTTCATTTACTTTAGTTTTATTTGGGATGGCATGAAAGATAAAATATAATAAGAGAATCAACCGTATATATTAATGTATTTCTATAAATATTAATTTTATATTTTACGGGTTCAAGTACTGCAAGTAGTAAAAAATCTGATTTTTTTCTTTTAGTCGATAAATATATCAAAGAAATGTAAAAATAAATACCCACTAATCGTTTGAAAAAATTTCATTTTTCAAAAATGCTAGTAGGAAAAAGGTCAGGATTCATGATTTTATTAAAAAAAGTTGGAGTGAATCCTGGGGGCGATACGGAGAGGGAAAATTCTCAATAAACCTTTTTGATTATACAGTAGTTTTAATAGACAATAGTAAGTTTTAGAATGGGTCTACCCTTTTTTATTACGGAATCCGAAAAAGGTTTCTTGGATTCTTGAAACTCTATGTCGTATTTAAATAAAATAGATATTTATCTTTACGGAAATATTTTTTTTTTAAATGTGATATAACTTTTCGTTGATTCAGCGATTGATTCCAGAACTAATTCAAATTTCAAAGGATTGAAACTACCTTGAGAGAATGTTTGTTGAATTGGTTTCGTAGATAACTTGCAGCCCGTATTTGTGAATACGTGACCTTATTACAACTTTTAGACTAGCATGTGTTGTTAAATATAACCCAATAACAGAACGGAGGCTTGGAAACTACATCGTGACATATGAAGTGTATACTCGCACAAAGTTCTCTGCATAGGTACTAATAGAAGTAAACCTATGAAAATGTTTAAACAATTGGGTGAGATCTTAGGTAAATATTGAGGAGTTTCATAGTTTTCCCCTTAAAAAATAACCCTTAAAACCCTTAAAATCATTGGAAAATAATCTCGTTTAAATATTAAAAGTATGTGTGAAAAAGAGAATATGTGTTCCCCAAAAGAGAATTTTAAGCAACATTTAACTGTAATATTTCAACATTTTCACTTGAAACATTATAAGTTAAATTTATTTTTATATTCTTATTTTAAATGAGGGTATTGTCAGACATAAGGTATAGTTTTAATCTTTAAAAAAAAAATTATTTTTAAAAAATATAATATTTTTAATCTTTAAAAAAATGTTTTAAATGTTAAAGTGCGAATTGCTAGAGCAAAGGAAGCATTAAGCAATATAATGAGAGTGCTATGTAGCAAACTAGATCTGCGACTATTGAAAAAACATGCAAAATGTTTTGTTTGGAGTGTGGTCCTTAATGGGGCAGAGGACTATTAGGAAGGGAGAGGAGAGAAGATTGGAGGCCTTTGAATTGTGAATTTGGTGGAGGATGGAAAAGATCAGCTGGACAGAGAGAGTTCGGAATGAGGAGGTGCTTCTTAGAATAGTAGAAGAGAGGGCGATTATTGAAATAATAAAAAGAAGAAAATGCAGTTGGTTAGGACACTCTCATAGACGTGACTGCCTGTTGGTGACGGCATTGGAAGGATTTGTAACGAGGAAGGAAAGAAAGAGATCGGAGACGAATGAAAATGATAGACAATATAAAAAGGGGAGGATGTTACTATAAAATGAACGAATGACGCAGAATCGAGCAGAATGGACGGTGGCCATGTGAAAAACTGCCTTTGGGCAGAACACTTATTATTATTATTTATTATAGAAAACTTTTTTTACAATCAATAATTATTAATAAATAAATATATTTAAATTAAAAAAAAGTTAAAAAGAAAGGATATTAAGTCTGATTCGAACCGATGTGCCTTCCCCTTATAAGAATCCAAATATTTCGTTAATTAGAATTTTATTTGGCTATTACTCTGGAACCAGTGAAAATAAGTACCACTTATGATATATCGTAGAAAAGCTCTCAATGAGGGCTTATTATTGCAGTTAAAGTCAAAAATCCAAATCTTTTGGTTTTTGAGTATTTCTGAACACTTTTGGTTCAGTCAATTACAGTCAAAAGAGGAAGTGCACAACTGCATGTTACAATAGTCGTAAATCCAAAAATTTCAACATCCTACGGTTAATCGTTTTTGAGTTATGCGAGATACCAACCCCGTAAGGAAGACACCCGCCTTGTGACGCTTCCGATCGCCACCCCCCCTTGTTCAAGGCCCTGATGGACTTTAACGGTAGTCGTCTTTCGCCGTCTAACTTTTTAAATCTCATAATAATAAGCCAGGTTTCGTTGTGATGCCACCGATCCAAACGCCTCGGTAGACATTTGCATCGGTGATTTTTAAACTCAGCTTTTGTCTTCGCTGAAGGCTTCATCCGGACATCTTGAATGTCCTACATCGTATCCCTCTAAATTAGCTAACCGAGTTTGCGGAAGCACACGGAACCCCGCCTCTAGTTCTACATTTTACAGAGCCAATTATACATACGTACAGACGTCACGCCGATACTAGTTAAGAGGGATTCAGGATATTTCCGTTGAAATCTGATAACCGAAATTTTTCGCGATCACAATATTTCATTTACTCGTACAAGAAGTAAAAAAAAAAGGTTGATGTAGATATTTCCTCTACAAAACCATGTATTTCTAATTGAAACATGTTTAATTCTATTATATTATTCAGTGTATTTTATGGTGTTAAGTAGAAAGAGCTAATACAACGAGCAACAAAGCACCAAATGAGTGAGGCTGGTTACTGGGACTAATCTACTCAAAAATGTAAGTCTTATTCCTCAAAAATTTCAATAAAGAAATTAAACATTTTTATTGTTAGTCATTCTAACTGTTAATAAAATTCAACATTTACATCCATTCGCATATTAAAAATACATCTTATACACTCTAAATTTTTGACCGGATTTGTAATCAATAAGGAACAGTTATATAATATAATCATGAGGGAGATCGTTCCAAAGTACGCTATGACTTTTGACGCAGGAGCTGGTAGGTTAGTCTATACGTGACGTAACGGATGGTGTCAACCGTCGCAGATCAAATAATACATTGTGCCATACCTCGATTTCTCAGCAAAAGAAGGGTAATAGTCAATTATAAAAAATAAAAATATTTGTACATATATGTCTCATACATATGGGTCATGCAGTAGGAAGCTGTGTCGTATGTGCAAATAGTGGGTGAAAACTGATTTTTTGCCATGGAGTGGAAATGACTAAGATTCACTTCTTAGATATACATTTAATTAGCCTGGAGACCGGATGGAAATAACTTAGGCTTCCTAAAAATACAGTTTTCGCTATTTTAGGTATATTTCATAAGAAAACTACTTGATGAGTACTTAATGAGTACCATGATTCGACTTCCGGAAAATTTCGATATATCTTCGCGTTTCACATCTCCTAGATCTCAAAACCACCTTCAGTTCAAACGTTTAAATATATATATTTTTTTCTTTCTTATGGACACGATAACTGCCGTAATTTTGCGCCAATCACTTTCAAATTGATACATAAAATATAACTACTCAAAAGCTCGATCGAGTTCGTTAATGGACAAAATCGGACCATGGGGGTGGAAATAGGGGAACTTTTTCGAAAAAAAAGTCGCTATAACATTCTTATTAATTAAAATATCGAATTCATTTAAAGTTTCTACTATTCTTTGAATGAGGGCCTAAACCCAAAACTACGTAAATTTTTCTGGTGTCACCAACCATTGGCCCAGCGGGTGGAATTGGCCCAGCATAGGGTTTTGAAGACAAACCCACCGGGTTGGTCTAGTGGTTAACGCGTTTTCCCAAATCAGCTGATTTGGAAGTCGAGAGTTACAGCGTTCAAGTCCTAGTAAAGACAGTTATTTTTACACGGATTTGAATACTAGATCGTGGATATAGGTGTTCTTTGGTGGTTGGGTTTCAATTAACCACACATCTCAGGAATGGTCGAACTGAGAATGTACATAAGACCACACTTCATTTACACTCATACATATCATCCTCATTCATCCTCTGAAGAATTATCTAAACGGTAGTTACCGGAGGCTAAACAGGAAAAAGAAAAGGGTTTTGAAGACAAAAAAAAATATCATACCTTCCTTAATAAACACAGTATCGAATCGGTTTAAAGTGGTCTTTAGTCTTCTAAACATTACCTAAAACTTTTGTCTGAAATAACATTTGATATGACCCACCTTTACCGCAAGGGATCACCAAAATATTGCTGGGATTGTAAGAAGATGAGGCTTATGGTATGCTAAACATATGAAACTTTATTTCACATGCAACTATTGTCGTATTGAGTAAATTTTAAGTTTTTCTTTACTTTAAGGTGGAAATCTTTTTTATCCCCGACTTAGCACCGGTGAAATCTACCTCCGCCTTCCGGCGTGCCGAAAGGATTTTTTTTATTTCAAGAAAAGGAATAAAGTTTATCCCTTTATTCTAGAGAAAAAGATAATAATTGTGTGCGTGTGCTATGGGTTTATACAAACAATAGAACACAAAGCATTTAGCTACGGTTATTTTAATTTTTATAACCCAGATTTTTATAATTTACATAAGAAAATCTATTAATTAATGTAGTAATGCGAAAAGTTATTTTAACTTTATCATTACGGTGAAGGATTAAAAATTATAATCATATAATTAAATTAAATGTCGAGAAGACATTTTCTTAACATTCTCTTTTATTTAATTTTTAACTACGGGATTTGAAACGTTTTATGTAAGTTGCAATAAAAGCCTATACCGTTTCAATTTTGAAACGGTACAGGCTTCAAATTAAAAAAAAAAGTTATTGCTATTTTAATTTTAATTTTGCATAATTATATTACACCTATTTTGATGTCCACGGCAGAGAGATAGCGTGTGGGTTTCATTGGGAAGATTATAGGTTCGAATAAACAACTACAAAATGTAATTTTCTACGGTACGGTATTCATAACTGAGCATCGCCTGTACTTTACAAAAAATTATTATTAATTTTTGAAAAAATATTGTTTGCTTAACTATAATTTAGAATATTTAAACTGAAAAACGCCTGGAAATTATTATTTTTTTAATATGTGCTGATTAAGTATAATACATGTTATATGAAATATTTCTTTCTTGTTTAATGAAACGAATATTATAAACCGTATAGTGAAATAAAATAAATGTGTAATATTTCTTTAGTAGTACATCGTCAAAGAAAAAACTTTATTCCATTGTAAGACTATCCAAGCCTTTTGTTTTTTCTTCCTGTTTTTGTTTCAGTTTTATTCTTTTTTATGTTTTGTTCTGTTTGTACAAACCTCTGCTGATGGATACTGGATAGTTTGGTAGAACAATACCCCTATCCCTCGTGTGTTGAATCTTTTTTCTGTCTCTTCCCCTCCCACTAATACGCACACAATATCCGTGTATCTCTTTCCATTATCCCTCTTATACTGCAGCAGAGGTGCGATTAGATAACTGGCACACATCCAGACACGAAAGCTAGTACATCCTTGCCTTTTGTTTATTTTAACGAATAAAGTTTGTCATAATTTTCTATTAACTATAATGAATTTTGTTTTTGTATAATTATATAATCACTTTCTAATTAATTAGTTACTGATATAAAATAAAATAATTAAATTAAAAAAAGAAGAAATACTCTTCATTTTCGTAAATTTTACATGAACCGTTGAATAGCTTAGTAGCCTTAAACCTCCAAACCTACCGGTTTGGTCTAGTGGTGAACTCGTCTTCTCAAATCAGCTGATTCGGAAGTCGAGATGTCCACAGTTCAGGTCCTAGTAAAGACAGTTATTTTTACACGGATTTGAATACTAGATCGTGGATACCGCTGTTCTTTGGTGGTTGGTTTTCAATTAACCACACATTTCAGGAATGGTCGAACTGAGACTTTGTAAGATTACACTTCATTTACACTCATATATATCATCCTCATTCATCCTCTGAAGTATTATCTGAAAGGTAATTACCAGAGGCTAAACAGGAAAAGGAATGTCTCATACCTCCGGTATTTCGCAAAAGAGTAAGAATAAATCAAAAAGGTTTAAAATAATTAAGAAAATATATTTTTGAGGATCTTTTTACTGTTTTTACTTCTATTTAGTTTGATATATTTTACTTAATCACACCCTCGATGAATAAATTAAATTAAAACAAGAAAGAATGCTTCAATTACCATTAGTGAGGGATGGAGTCCGATTTGAAACTAAAAATCTTTCTCTGGAAATGTTATTTTAAAGTAGTTGTTTTCAGTGTAATATTCTGACAAATCCAATCTACCGATATATGTATATATAATATATAATACTTATATGCTTTATATATACTATATAAAGCTTTCTTGCAGTGGAATGTAAAGCGACCTTTTAGTTTTGTAAAAAATGTTACTAAATAGTTTCAAGTTCAGTTTTGGTCTCGTAGACGTTTTTAATAAGCTACATTTTTATGGTTAAATAACAATAAAAAAAATGTATTTTTTTATTTTTTAAATCATGCTTTTCTTCAAAAAATAAAGTAAAAAAAAAACAAAAATTATTGTTTTCAAGAAAATTACTTTAAAAAATTTTTCTGTTTATACGTGACTAAAAAGGAAAGAGTGAGGCGTGCTATAATTGTAAAGTGGTTGTATATGAGAACGCGTCCCATGCTTTTCTTCTTAGTCGTGCAGAAATAACTTTTTTTTTTAAAGTAATTTTCTTGAACGTAATTTTTTAAAGTAATTGTCTTGAAAACGAAGTTAGTGCGAATTGTTTTTTTTTCATTTTTTAAGAAAACTAGCTTTGAACTATTTAAATTGTAATTTTTTCATTTTTATTTATTTGCTCCACAGAAATGAAATTGTTTGTAATCATATTTGAACAAATTAAATTCTCGTAACTTATATCTCTTCTTAAAGTGTTAATTTTATCATTATTATTTCCTTGAACGAAGAAAAGGAAGTATTGTGATAAATTTCAACAAATGGAAATATCCATTTTGACCATCCCTGAATCCATTTTGACTAGTTTCGGCGTGACGTCTGTAGATGTATTAATCTTGCATAAAAAAAAAAAAAAACGATTAGCCGTAGGATGGTGAAATTTTGGATTAAGGACTGCTGTAAATCTAGTTGTGCACATCCCCAATCGACTGGACTAAAAGTCTCCAAAAAAAGCCCAAAATCCAAAAAAATCGGATTTTAGAATTATTACCTGCTGAGTAATAAGCCCTCATTGACAGCTTTTCAACTGGTAACTGGTAATTATTTTCATTGGTTTCAGAGTTATAGCCAAATGAAATTTAATTAATAAAATATTTTGACCGATCTTGTACGGGTACGGTTCGAATTCTACTTTATTCCTTTTTTTAACCTTTTTTTTAATCTAAATATATTGATTTATTAATAATTATTAACCTCTCGTAAAAAAAAATTACAATAAATAATTCAATAACAAAAAAAAAAATATTAATGAGAAATTATTAATGAAATAAAATTTCATGTACTTTTCATTTAAAATATATATATATAATGTCATTTAATCGGCGTAAAGGAATTCATGTGGTGTCCACATCAGAAATTTTTAATTTTTTTTTTTTAATTTTGTAATGTTTTAGTTTTAGTTTTTTTAATTGTTTAGCAAACAAAAAAAAACCTTTTTTCAGTTTTTCAAACAGAGCACCGTGGTAAAATATAATTATTGCAAATATAATATTAAAATCAGCGTACAACGATGAATTGTTACGTTTCTAATTTTATCTTGTGAATTTTATATTTTTTATATATTTTAATTCTAAATTATTATAAATTACTCCTGATAATGGCAGAATAACCGAAATATTTGAGAAAATCAAATAATACATTGGTTAGCTGTTTTTAATATTATAATAAAAAAATATTTATATGCAGTTTTATCTATACTCTAACCTGGATAACTAGATTTCTTTATTATAAATAATACCAGTTATTTATAACTAAATCAGATGATTATTGTAGAAGGTTAATTTACATTAGTTATGTTAAAATCCGCTTCAAAAGCCATCAAATTATACTTAATCGACAGTCAAAATCAGTCTTATCGATTCAATCTCTTCCTGAAGATAATTTCCTTGTATCGTCGACAATTTATACATAAAGGTTCTATATGTAAAGCATACAGTATATTTATATAATTAACGATGGAATATTATATTGTCAACCGACTTACAATGCTGTGTAAAATTTCACTATTTTATGACGTCGGGAAATGAGTTAAATTAGGGTTACAAGATTGAGGAAATTTTAAGTTAAAGATAAACGTGTAATAAACTGGACAAAAAGAACTAACTAAATAAAATTAATTTCATAATCTTCATTTAAAAAATAAAACTACTCAAATGTTCTTTAAATTAAAATTTATCAAAAAGTAAAAATTTAAAGACATGAATAATATTAACTTTTATTCTTGAGTAAACTTTTTGAAATCAGTTTTATTTCTTTAAAAAGTTAATTATCTGCTACGAAACGTGAGTTACGGTTCCTTAAATGCGGGAATACTGTTTATAAATCAATTTTCTTTCAACTTCGCGCGAAAATAATTTTGAGTATCAAAATAACCTTCAGGCTATGAGTAATACCATGATAAGAATCATTATTTATACGTAATAATGATGACAACAAATATATATATATATCTTCAAATCGCCTACGTGAACCACATAATTTTTAGTTTAAAATTCTTCCTCTGATGTTTTTGGAAAATTGATCGTATAATAAATTTTTAAGCAAGTTTTGTGGCGTTTTAATAAACAAAACCTTATACCGGTTGTACAGAAAAGAATACACGTGGTTTTAATTTGTTATAATATATGTTGGATGAAATGTTTAATGTTGATTTAAAGCTACAATCAAAGAACTAAAAGGGCAGTTTTAGTTGCATCCAAGGCCGAGGATTGAATTCCTATTTTTTCTCTTAACAACGCCATTACTATTGACTCATGAACAAAAAGCCTTTGTGTTTTGTAATTTGCTAAATGTGATTCTGTAGTTACAGTTTGACGCACATTTTGTAGACAGTTTAATTATGATTCTTCAAGTGTCAATAATATTTGTCATGACATGATCGGTTTCCCTTCACACAAGTGTGAAGGGAAGAGTACAGGATAACCGAGGATATCTAAAGAAAATGTTCAATGTTTTAGGAACTCTTTCCTGCCTGCCCAAAAAAATTGTTAGGAAAGCTGTCCGCAAACTAGTAATACCGGTGATGACAATGTGGTATTTTTTAAGAAAACGCTTACATATGCGTCAATACTGTTTTCAGCTGTTATAGGCTTCAAAGCTTACCGACTACGCTGTAGGTGTCGACTTCACGATTGAAATGTTAGATTACTCTACCTTTTTGATCGTTTTATATATATTGATGAGTCAACATTTCATCATAGTGAAAAAGTTAGGACACATAGTTTCCATATCTAGAAGAAAATCTCCATGAAATGGACTCCTCAAAATTAAATGTTTTCTTTGCGATATCCCGATGGAAACTTTACAGGCCGTTGTTTTTCGCTGAAGCAAGGGTAACAGAATTTTTTATTCGGTTATGCTGCATAGTTGGCTCTTTCCTCAATGCAAGATGTATCAGATAATTTTATTTGGCAATAAAATGGTGCATCTCGTCACCGGCATGGAATAGTTCTTTACGGGATCCTTGAATGATGTTTTGCCCGATCGCTCTATCGGGACCCGGTGAAAAAACTTGTTTGCGATGGTCACCCATCAAAGTGATTATTTTGGGGGGTTTTAAAAAAGGATTTTTTAGATGTGCTTCCATTACCTACGGAGGTACAGGATTGAATCAGCTTTCCTTTGCATTACTCCAGATTAGTTAAAGTGTGGGACGAAGTCTCACATCAGTTGGATTTGTGTCGTGTGACGAAAGATGCTTACATTGAATCCTGTGAGGGAGAAAACTGTGAGAGGTTTTCACTTTATTTGAATTTATTACTGTAAGTAAAAATTATGAGATATTAAATAGCTATAAATCGCCGACAACTTTTTTTGTACATCCTGAATATTTGTTTTTTTTTCTTTTTAAAGTACATGATCAGTTCAGAAGTAATAAATAATTACCACATTTTACGGGTAAAAAAATATATAATTTTATTTCTAATTTTGAATTGAAAAAAATATATATTAGTTCGATATTTACTCTCTTGATTTAACAGTTGGGATCAAATGCATGATTAGATTTGTCCTCATTATTTATTATTGTCAAATCAGATGCGAATGAAATATATTTTTTTTTTTTTTTACATGAAGGGGAATATAATGCAAACGAGAGAAATTTTCTTTATCTTTTATCAGTTTTTTTTTTTTTTGCTGTAGAACAAATATTCTAGATCGGTTTCTTCTGAAGAAAACCGTAGCGAATAAAATTGTTTGAATTTTGAAATATAGGATTAGACACCTTAATCTAGCCAATCTACATTTAGGGTAGGTTAAAGGAATGAAACTAAGCCTAAAAGTTTTTCCTAGTTTTTTTTTTTTTTTTGAGTAGCTAATTAGTGAAATTTTTATCGGTAAATATTTAAATGAAAAACAGTATTAATTAGTTCACCTATTATATACAAAACAGCAATCGTCCAATAAGCTAAACAGCAAATTTTATTTTTGATCAAATTTAAAACTTTACTTGCATTTCATATATTCTATAGGAATTATAGATTATGATTAATTTAATTTATAAGTAGAATTTTATGAATGATCCTTTTTTCGTAGTTTTTCTAGAAGAAAAATACATTTAGATTTTGTGTAGATTAGATTTGTTGCTAAATAAATAATGAGGTAACAAATTTATTATTGTAATAATCTAGATTATTTCTTAAATTAAGTATATGGTTGAGAATAAAAGAAAACTGTATTTTATAATGTGTTTTTATTAGTATCTTAGTTAGTCTCATTTCTCTAATTATAAATCAGCAGAGTATCCAAGCACAACTAGCTGTAGTTTAATTTCATTTGTTGAATTAAGGGTTAGGAAACTGTAGAATAGGGTAAGTAACCCTTCAATATTAAGCTTCTGTAGGTATAAACGTCATATTTATCTTGATATAAATGTTTATATCAAAGCAAATTTAATTAAATTGTTAATCCATTTACAATTAAGCGCTTTTTGTTAATCCATTTACAATTAAGCCCTTTATACATAATTTTACTTGATATATTAATTTGTGTGAATCTTACTATAATAAATAACGTAAATTTTATAATTTTACTCGGAAAAAATGCGATGGAAAATTAAAGTGACGGGTGAGAAAACATTAGCAGACCCATTTATTTATTTAAAAAATTATATGCTAGATTAATTCTGAATCTGTATTAAATGAAAAAAACGGAGATTGAAACCATTTGGGCTTGAAGAAAGAGGCCAAAATAAGAACGGGAGTCAGGCAAGATTTCCCACTGTCACAGTTTGTGTTTAATTTGTTTATTGAAAAAGCTATGGTAGAAATGTAAGAAATAACAAAAGGAATCAGAATTAATGGAAAATCCATACATTGTATCCGCTTTGCAGATGACATTGTGTTACTGGCGGAATCAGCAAGAGGAATGGAGATTATGTTACAAACACTATCTAAAATACTAACAAAATTTAAACTGAAAATTAATAAACAGAAGATTATGATTGTAGGAAAAACAAAGGAAGTACAAAGGTTGATATTAAATTAGACGGTACCGTTATAGAGAAGGTTGACAGTTTTTGTTATTTGGGAAGCACCGTCAATAGCGATAATAAATGTATCACAGAAGTAAAAAGAAGAATAGCGCTGGCAAAACGAGCTTTCCAGGATAAAAAGAATTTACTGACTGATAATCATATATGCAAATAAGGAAACAGTTCGCTAAAACTTATGTCTGGATTGTTCTAACTTACGGATAAGAAACATGGACGCTTCGGGAAGTTGTAAGAAGAAGACTGGAAGCATTGGAAATGTGGATTTGGAAGAGAATAAAAAGAACAAGCTGGGTGGATAGGAAAAAATGATCAAGTGTTAGCAGAAGTGAGTGAGAGGAGGTCCTTGCTAAATATTATACGAAGAAGAAAAGCGAAATTGATAGGACATGTACTACAACATGACCAGTTCTTGATGAATATATTTGAGGGCAAGGTTTTGGGTAAAATATTTAGAGGTAGACCGAGAGAAACCATCATCAGTAATGTTAAAGAAGGATGGGCTTTGGTTCATATAATGAATGGAAGAGAGAAGCAGAGATGAGAGTGACTGGCTAAATCGACAACGCATAGCCTTTAGTGGATGATGATATGCTTATCAGACCATAATTTACAAGCATTATCAGTTCTTAACAATTTTAATCAAACGAAATTTGCCAGCTTTAAATTGGAAAATTTGAAGACAGAATGAAAAAGTATGAAGAGTTGTAAAAAGTATACGGGAATAAAAGGTTAAGCACAGAAATTCAGAATATAAAAACTAATCGACTAGGGCACATCATGAAAAGAAAAAGATTTATTAAACCGATACAAAAAGGTACAAATAAGAAAGAATGAAAAAGATTAAAAACAGGTGAGGGTTGTAAATCATGGTAGGTGGTCGAAAACTTTAGTGTTTTCGTATGTTGTGTAAATATACTGATGGAAATGCCTCAGCAGGCATCCTGATAAAAGCTGGCATCGTAAAAGATAACTTCCAGTAGAACCCATCAGGACGAGGGGGTGCTGTGGCGACCGAGATTGTCACAAAGCGGGTGTCTTCCCCTACGGGAGTCAGGATGACTAATTTTGATTTTATTGTTTCGGGCCTAAACCCGGATTTTAGAGTTTATGAATTGCTGACCATTTGCCCCAAGTACGAGGCTGAACGTACTAGGCTTGTTAAGAAACTCGAGAGGATTAATTGTTTTCTTGATTTGCGAGTCAGCTGGAAAACTCGTAGAATGGAGAATATTTGCTGGCTTTCTTAAGTTTCTAGTCCTGCAGAGAGTCACTGAAGAGGTTTGATGTTCTAACAGTTAGAATAGCAGCCTAACCCAAATTAATTTAAAGTTTTTGTCACTGAAGACTAGCTCTTTAAAGTTAGATAAATAATTAGTTATTCTTGTTCGGTGTTAGTGCGAGGTGCAAAGATTACATTTCCATGTACTCGGATAAATAACTGCGAGGACTAAGATGCAGGATAGAAGAGCAGAACGAAGATGTCTACAGCGAAGGCAGAAGCTGTGTTAGCAAATTGATGGAAGTATTTACTGAGGCATTTACATCGGTGGTATCCTGATAGAGGTCTAGCTTATGACTGTGATATGTAATCAGTATTTTAGAGTCAATATAATGGCATCTGATAAAGCCCATTAGGGCTAGGAACGGAGGGATAGTGTAGCAACCCAAATCGCCAGAAGGTGGGTGTCTTCCGCTTAGGGGAAGGTCAGGATGTTGAATTGTTGAATGACCTACAACGACCTGTAAGAACTCAAGGTTCAGCGAGAAATATAAGAGAGAGGAGAAGGAAGTAGTACAAAGGACCTACCTCAGGTCAGATAGCCACACACGTAACATATATAGCCACACACGTAGCAGTTTTATATATATATATATATATATATATATTAACTATAAAGTTAAAAGTTTCAAAAGTTAATTTCATGCGAATAACATCTTAAGTTTTTAGTAAAATATTACATTCTATTTTAAATATAATTCTTAAATACTAAAACAAAAAAAAATGTTTTATAAGAAAATGATCAACCCTCTTACATTCCCTTCGAAACCATCGCTAACACAACTATTCATCACTTACTAGATAAAATGGTTTAAATTTTTCTCAGTGAACTGACATCTCTGTTTCATTAATTTAATCGAATAGGAAACCGTTTTCTATTTAAAACTATTTCCCCTCTTCTTTCATATTTGTGTAGAGACAAACGACATTTTTGAATCTCCATGTAATAAATGACGGATTTCAGAGTACAAATATTGAGACCCGTTTTTCTCTTCTTTGGTTGACACATTATTTGAAACGAGAAAAAATATATTCTCGAGAATAAATATATATGGTTGAGTAGACGACAAGCGACAGCCTGTTGATTTTTTCTCTTTTTTTATAATGTTTTGCAAGGAAAGGAATACTAACTTAGCGCTTTCATTTATTGTTTTTTTTCACAATTTAAGTAAAATTTTGAAAGCGTTTCTTGATTTTCTGTCTTTTCTTTTCTTTATCGTTTTGTTCTCATATTTTATTTACTTGCAAAACTCTATATGATAAAGAATTCTGAATATTTTAAACAAAAACATATTTTAGATTTTTTTTTTGAAAATTTCTAGAATTAGAAATAGTTTTGTTAAAGTTATCAGTTGTTTTTCGAATAATAATTAAAATTCTTTAAATTAGTATTTTTAGACAAACCTATACAAATTGGCTTTTAGTAGACTAATTTGATTCCCGGTTAGATTTAAGCATCCGTACAATTTTTAATTCCTGTCTACCTCGTTAAAACACTTATAATATCACTCCGAAGTAATATAAATATTATTATTATAATTATTATTAGTATTACTATCATTATAAATTTAATGGTAATAAAAGAATGTATACTGAATAGTCTTCATTTAATGAAAATACCTGATGATTGGTATCTTTTTAAAGTTTAAAAACAGTTTTACATTTATTTATTTTTTGTAAAAACGGAAATACAAAACGAATATTCATTTACGTACGTTTTACCATAAATGAAATAAAATATTTTTGGAACGCAATCCAAAATTTGGTACTTTCCTAAAATTAATATTTTAAATTTATACTCTATACATCATCAGTGGAAATAATTCAATGATAACTACTGCCAACTGTCTGATGCCTATCGTTTGAATTACCGTATTTATTCAAAATTAATTTTTTGATACCTTTAATGGAGTGCTAATCGAATGGTTTAGATTTATTTGAATACTTCAAAATGCTGCGCAATTTAATTTTTTTCCTTTAGAAACCTTCTATTTATTCTCCATATCTGGAAGAGGTCATTTTTAACGTATATTTCATTTACTCAATATAAAAACAGGGAAACAATTGTTTCCTGGGGAAAATTCACAGTGATATCCCAAGGGATTGTGGTCTATTGTCTGTAGACTGATTTATGTTATTTTCTAGGGATTGTTTTTATTTTCCCATGGTGGTTCATCAGGATATAGAAATCGTCCTTTCTTCTATCCACATTTTTTCCTTAACCTTTATCCATCCGTTTTCCCCTAATTTTTGTTTTTCTGAGTATAGGACTCGATAGATTAGGGCTGATGATCCTAGGACCTGTAGAGCCAATGCATTCTAGGTATATCTGGTGCTGGGAATTTCGTTTCTGTGAACTTTTTCCTGTATATAGACTGCGTAAAAAGTCCGTATCTCAGATAAAATAGGGCTACCTAATCTTTTCTATAATACAGAAATATCTTCGGAAAACTAAAGCTGTAATATCCGGGTGGCTCATAAGTAGTAGACAATATTTTAACGCGCCGTAATTTCTAGCAGTGTTGGCATGAAAAGAAAGCAGATGGCTTACTTTGTGATATAAACACTTATCAGTTTTCCACTGTGTGATCAACTTGCATACCATTAACGTCAAACAGGTCTGTAATCGCAGACACATTTTCACATGGTTTTTCACAGTTCATGAAAAACAGCGATAAATTTCTCAGCAATTACATCTTTCAGGTCCTGTAGGGTGTTGATATTGCGGGAATAAATTTTGTCTTTTAAATAACCTCGGAAGGAAAAGTCTGGTGGGGTGAGGTCAGGAGAGCGGGCCGGCTATTCGACTGGCCCGCGACGTCCGATCCAACATCCAGGGAATGCCTGGTCCAACCGGTTCCGTACTGTTGAGGAATAATGTGGTGAGCTTCATCCTGCTGCCACCACAATCTGAGCTCCAGGTAATTTTCACCATTGACGCCATCTTCAAAGAAGAAAGTGATTCCGTGGTACGTAAACCTCCCCAAACCATGACGCCGGGACTTATCATCGTATTCGACCCCCACATTTGGATTCAGCGTACACCAATAAACACCATTACGTCTGTTTACATTGCCAGACAGGTGAAATTTGACTTCATCAATCCACACCACACTCTGTTCCAATTCTGGGTCCTCTTCCAACTTGGTGAGCCATTCTTCAGCAAACTGCAGACGGCGATCAGTAAAGTAAAACCCTTTTGAAATATTGGTATATAACACCTCTGCTAAATATTAAAAGTTAAACCCGTTAGAAAATGCACTGTCGCTGGATGTATGGTGATTCAAAATGTAGCCAACTACTTATAGGCCACTTTGAATAACCTTTTTTTTAACCTCCGGCACCACCGTTAGGTATTGCTTCAGAGGATTAGATGAATGACAATTTTTGTAGCGTGTGAAAATGCCATGTCTGATCGGGATTTGAAGCCGGGACCTCCGGATGAAAGGCCGAAACGCTACCACTTGCGCCACGGAGGCCGGTAAGTATAATTTTTTTTTTAAATTCTATTTTTGTTTGTTTTCTTTTTTATTGTTATTATTTTATTAACTCAGTTTTTCTATTTTATGTGGATACCCAATAAAGAAAAAAAAAATAAAAATGAAGTATTTTCTTTAAACTAGAAAATAAATGTATTTTTTTTCTTGATGCTATCTCTTTAACTTTTCTCCTTACTGGAATATTTCATAAATTTTTTTATCCCAAATTTTCGTTAGTATTTATTTTGCTTTTTCATTCTTATTTTTATCCCAGACACTTTAATAAAAAAATTCATTAATTTTTTTTACTATTACGTTACATAAAATTTTTTTATTAATATAGAATATACTGCTTGTCAATTTTTATTTTTTATACAGTTCTGATCAAGTCGAATTTTCAAGAAAATGTTGAAAATATTAATTATTCATGAAATAGTACATCTACCGTTTCTGACGCGAGATCTATACAGTAGATAATAATTTTATCTGAGTGAAGTGTTTATTTAATACAGAGCTCAAAAATAGTTGTTTAATATTTTATGTACTTAGTTTTATTTGATAAAATGTTTACGTTAACAGATATTTTAACCTTCGTTTAAGGTATAATCAGAGTTAATCTATTTGTAATATATGTAAATAATGTAGATATAGAAATCGAATGAACTTGACGATGTGAAAATAGACGGATAAATATTAAGAGTTTGACGATTGTGGTAAAGCAGCTAGGAGCCGATTGACGGAGTAGAATGTAAGTGGAAAACCGGTAGGGGGATAAGGGGGAGGTGAACAGCAAGAGAGAAGTGGTCTCAGTTTTTGAGTTGACTAGTACGGTACCCCCTTTGCCGTAGAATTATTTAAGGGGTCGGGAAAATCGATAAGCTTTGGTTGTAGTCCCCCCTCCATTCCCTTTAATATTCTCTCTCGCTCTTTCTCTTTCCTCCCTCTACTCTTACAGTACTCTATCCTGCTCTGTATTTTCTCCCTCTATACGACTGCTAACTCTCTCTCATACCCACTCGCTCTCTCTCTCTTTCTCTCGTAATATCGCTGTGCACCGCATTGCACTCTCTTGACAACTAAACTCTTTGTATACTTCTGGTTAATACAGCGCTCGCTAATCCAAACCGTTCTTTGTGAACAAATGTGTATCAGTTCAACAAAATATTTATAATCTTTTTCATTTTTTTTTATTATTATTTCCATTGTTGCACATTCTGCTGCTGCAAAACTTAATACAATATTTATTTATGCATCAAAAACATTCAGCTGTATTTTTCTATTAAATACATACAAATTATATATAAATGAATATTATATAGGAATTTATTATTTTTCGTTGAAACAAATTATTTTATTTTAAATATGTAAATATCAATACGTTTTTCTAAGTTTGTTTTTTTGTTATTATGAATAATATCATTTTTGTATAAATTTATAATTTAAAAATTGTTAAATAAGCTTTTCAAAAAATTGAGCTTCTTTGAACTTAAAAAATAATAATAATAAATAAAAAGTAAACAATAATTACATTGTTAACAAATAGTACATCGGATATAAATTTCAATAAAATAGAAAAATTCTTTATTTGGATTAGAACATAATTATAAAAATCATATGAACAGTAAATTAAAAGGAACTACATTATCATTTTCGAGAAAGAAAAAATACAAAGAAATAATTATGATTATAACAGGATTACAAAATAAAAATTAATAAATAAAAAATATAGGCTGGTGTTTTTATGGTAATCTATTATAATTGATGTAAATGACTCCATATTAGTCAAAAATCAGTTTTTAGAAGTGAATAATTAATATCAAGAAAATAAAAAAGTATTTGTTACATTTATTAGGAACAGAACAAAACAGAAAAATTTATTCAACATACATATTTGGATCTCGCCAAGCCTTATCGGCAAGTGCCCACTCAACACAGTATAAATACATTAACAATGAAAAATAAAATATATTAATAATATTACATCAAAAAAGAAAGTTAAAAAATAATATGTACTACTAAATATATTATAAAAGAAAGACAAAATAAAATTGTGTACTGCTAAGTTTATAATAAAAATAATATTAATTATGAAAATTATTTAGTGGTGTCGTAAAATAGTCGCGGTAAAAATATATATTTCAATCGTAATAAAATATTAAAGGATTTAAACGTTTATTGCTTTGTGATTAACAGGTATTCTAGATATTTACAGTTTCAGAAATATTTACCCATCGAAATACTTTCTTAAAAGGAAATAAGAGAGAATTTTATTTTCTTCTCTAGGGTAAACATCTTGTATTATTATAAATCAATTTTCCAACCCTAATCTGACGTAATATTATTCTTAGGCTAAAAATAAAGTGTTCATTTTATTCACTGCAGAAACAGTTAATATCATTCCATAAAAACCACCAGTAACTTAAGAATTATTGACGACCTGACATCTAATTCATGTCATTCACAGAAATGTCATACCGATCCTTAACAATAACAAGCATCCCATGTTAGACTTACTAAATAAAATTAAAAGTGTAGTGGTTTCTCCTTATATTTTCTCCGAATTAAATATTCGGTTACATATCATCATTCAAAGCTCACCGATCACTGGTGATATTAAACCTTACAAATGGCAAGGAGTATTGTTAATATTATTATTCTAAGAGAAAGAAACTTTAACTGATCTCTCTTTACGTCCAGTGTTTTACAAACATCACAGTAATCAAAATGAGTATGACAGATAATATTTTCTAAAGTAAAGCAATACTTCATATACCGTTTTAACTTAGAAGTAAACATTATCATTCACAAAGAAAGGAATTCTGATGACGCATTAATTGTGTTGTGTATCACATTTGCATTACATGTATCACTAAGAAAGACTGGGGAAAAGAATGTAAAACTATAAACTATTATTGTTCTGCGTTTAAATAGAGGCGAAGTAATTTTTATTTTCTCGACGGAAAAGTTGCATTAATTCCTTGTTTTATTGTATATTTCTCGCGACGCAATCATTAAGTGCATAAAGTAAGCTAATTAAATTTCCTTTTTCTGAGAGTATTGATGTTTACCATAAAGTTAGTCCTCGTGGTAAGAGAGGGAAAATATCACTTATACTGCTGAAAATATCCATAATTTCTATAGACGTAATATACCGGTATGCAACAGCATGTTTATAACAATAGAAAATTATTTTCATTACTACTTTATTTTTCTTACTAGCGGATGGCATGGGATGCTTATTATGCTGAAATTAATATATCAGTTTTTGGAGTACCAACTGTTTTACACTCTATTTAGTTATATTACCTGACCGATATACGTGCACATACATATGTAACGTTTTAAAAAGAAATATTTTAATATAATTTTAAATAAATTGGTAATTTATAAAAAAAGTCTACGGAAATATAATAATATCGTACATGACAGAAGAAGAAGAATATCGTCTGTGCAGTAGAAATCCTAAAACTGTGCAACAAAGGTCCACAAATAAATCTATAAAAAAATAAAGAAAAATTATAAGAAATATTTTAGATCCTAAATTTCAAAATAATCAGGTAAAATTAATTCCAAATAAACTTTATTCTAAAATTGAATAATTTTATTACCGATAAAAAAACGACGAATTGCATTTTACTCCCATTTATTTAGAATGAATAACAGTAGATCAATTAAAAGGTTTTTGATTTCTTCCAAAGTAAAAAAAAAAAAAAAAAGCTAAAGACAAACGGTTCACACAAATCCAAAAAGAATTAAAAGAACTGAAGTAACAATAAGAAATAGAAAAATGTTAAAGTAAAAGATGAAAATAAAAGGTTTCAGGAATGGCCAAATTGCAAGAACAACAGAGCTGAATTTTCCGAAGAACAAAAGAAAGAGATATCAGAAAGAATGAAGAGGTACTGTGAATAAAAAAACAGAAAAAAAGAAACGACCAAATAAATAAATGATCTAACGCGTTCTAAGGTGAAGTATTCGGAAAAAAATATCCTGTATGTAGAACGAAATACTGTACTGTATAATACGAACAAAACTTTTTATGGAGATTTTATTTTAACATTGTGATTATGACTTCAAAATAATTGTTATATCTTATGAAATTTTTGTTGTTAAAGTTGAATTAACAGAAATGTTCAATGATTAAAATGATGCAAGCCTACCATATATATATATATACCAGCCTACCTACTCAGTAATTAGACTTGAATTAGCTAAAATTAGCTAATATTATAGGTAAAATTATTATATTGAATTATCTTATTATATCTTATATTTTATATTATATCTTATCTTACTATATTAAATTATTAAATTGAATTATAATTATTATATCGAATTAGCTAAAATTACTTATATTGAATTATTTTAACTGGAAATTTATTTCATAAGACAAAAGTGAGATGTCATTTTACTATATATTTAATTGCAAATTTTTTTTCTAAAAAAAAAAAAATAATAATAAACCTAATGATTTATCATTTTATAAAGTTTTCCTAAACGTAATATTTTAAATTAAGAAAGATAAAATAATGATCACATTACTAAATTTTCTATTTAGTTAATATTTTAGAAAATATTTACTGAAAATAAAAAAATACGGTAAAACACAGAATGTTATTTAAATTTTTTTCTTGAAGAAGAAAAGAAAGATAATCTGGCTATTAAACATTAATTACATTAAATCTGATTTAGACTACAGTATAAATAAAGACTAAAATTCAGTATCAATCTCTTAAAAAAATATAACTAATGTAATTCCAATCCAAAGAACAGTTTTATAAAAAAGATGTGAAGAACTTTCAAGGAAGAAAATAGGAAAAAGAAGATTTTACCAGATTGACCCTCGGTTCTCCACTTTATGAGCTAGGCTTTCAGAAGATTTAGATGGTGCTGTAACTTGAGTGATACTTTTTCTCTGTGCCTTACCTGATGATTTATGACCTTTTCATCCGTAAATGTAGCAATTGTCGTAAAAGGGGATATGGAAGGTCAACGGAGTAAATGTTGTTAAGGAACGGGAGCAATATACACTCACTCTTAGATAGCGCCGTACATATATATCTCTTGACTCTAAATAATCAGAGATCTTTACTCAATAGTATTATTGTATAATAATTAAAACAAACATTTACAAAATCATGAATCTCTATGGTTGGAATATGTAATGTAAATGTTTGTTCCTTTTGATAGGACTCTTCAAAAAATAAATTTTAACCACTTTTTTTATATATAAAAGATAATTTAAAATTCTTGCAGCAAGTAGATTATTTTTACTTAATACTAGTATTTTTTCCTTTGGAAAATACTTTAGGAAATTAATGTGAAAAAAGGTAAAAAAAAAATTTACGTTAAAAAACTTTCCTGTATTACAGATTGTTTCTTCTTCTTAAGTAATTTCCGAGAAAATTTATTTACAAAGCCAAAAATTTATTTTTTTTAGAAAATTTAACTCAAAAATGTCATAATAATATTATTATATAAAAAAATAAAAACAATCAATTTTAATGACCGGAATCGTAAAATGGTTATATATGCAAATTTTCTTTTCTCTATTATGCTAACCTCTGTGGTGGAGTGTCAGCATTTCTGGCTTTCATTCAAAGATTTCAGAGTTCAAATCCTAGTAAGATGTTTTCCATAAACAACAAAATTAACGTTTCATCATTATCATGTTACATAATTATAATTGGGCATCATCCATTGTTTCGTACAAAAAAAGCAACTTTAACATTGATGAACAATAAATAATTAAAAGATTCTGATTAAACATTTTTTTCTGATTAGAAAACTTTTAGGAAGGCCGGTCGCGAACTAGCAATCCCAGTGAAGACAGTGTGGAACGTTTTAAGGAAACGCATACGTATGCATCCCCACATTTGTAACTATTACAGCCTTTGAAGGCTATCGACTATACTGAACGTGCCGAATTGATGATCGTAAACGATGATTTGTGAAAGTAAGACTTTCGAAAACCACAAATCAGTTGTTTTTTATTCACGTCAAAAACCTCTTATTTCAGGAAATCTCTAAAGATAGAAAATCGAAAAATAATTGAATATCTAAATTGTCATATATATATATATATATATATATATATATATAGGCCCATTTATAAACTACCAGGTGATTCAAAAAGGACTTCACAAGTTTAAAAGCATCTAAAAATTTATTTAGATAACTTACAGGTTCAGTTGAGGTTTGATTTTATAGCAGGACACATCACATTTTAACTCAAGTCGTCATTAGTATCTAATTTGGCCACCAGCATTGTCACCAGTGGTGTTAAAAATGGATACATTTACTGATAACGAACGTGCTCGCTGTGTGTCTTAGCTTCACGATTTGCAGTCAGCAATTACAGGTATTTTTTCCTAAAACTTTATTTCGTATAATACGAGTATTTAATCCTAGTAATGCATCCAAAACGTAAGATCTAATTTAAAAAGTTCAAACAAGGATGTTGTCGTTTCTTTTCAATTTTTACATAGAAGAAATAATACAGGAATTAAAGGAAAATGTTAAAACATGAGTTACTATTCAAGGAAAGAAAGTAAAGATACTTATGTCATTTGTCTTTTGACAGACATAAAATTCCACCTATCTACTGTATTTATTATTAGGGGAAAAACTCAATTTGAACAAAAATAATATTAAAAAATGATTAATAAATTGTAACATAAAAAAGAATAATGAGTTAAATATTAAGATATGTAAACACAACGTAACTAAAACCGGAGATCTTTTTTTTGTAATTTAAGTTGTAAAACTGCAAGAAATTCTTTGAAAATATCTGTATGGAGTTTATCATGTTAAATGGTTGAAAAATTGGTAGTAGGGAAAACGGAAAAAATCTAGTGTACCTATGAAATTTAATATACAATAATAGCAGAACCGGGTGTACAAAAAAGAATATCGCGGTTTTCATTTGTTATGTTATAATATCAAAGAGAAAAATAAACGATTTCATTTGAGCCCGTGTCAACTGACACGGGCTCTAATAGACTGATTCACTATCTTTCTGCTTTACAACGCCAGTAGCAGAATTGGCGACTCCTGAACAGAAAGCCTTCTGTGATTTGCAGATTGCTAAATGAGAATCTGTAGTTACAGTTAGACTTGTATTCCGTAGAAGATTTAATCATATACTTCGAGTGACAATAAGGTTCATCGATGGAACATCGGTCTGAAAAGACCGGATGTCTATGTAAAGAGAAGATTACGGGACGGCCAAGGGTGTCCGAAGAAAAGTTTTAGGAAGGCCGGTCGCGAACTAGCAATCCCAATGAAGACAGTGTGGAACGGTTTAAGGAAACGCATACATATGCATCCCCACATTTACAGCTATTACAGCCTTTGAAAGGCTATCGACTACACTGAGCGTGCCAAATTCATGATCGAAATGTTACAGCATGAAGATGATCCTTTGCTAATACTTTTGTGTTTAGTGATGAGTCAACACATCATCATAGGGAAAACGTTAACCCACATAATGTCCGTATAAAGGGGTTAGAAAATTCCTACGATTTCTTACAATGAGAAAAGGACTACCCAAAATTAAATGTTTTCTTTGCAATATCTCGATGGCGAGTTTACGGGCCGTTGTTTTTCTTTGAAGCGTAACAGTAGGTCCTTATTTGGATATGCTGTTTATTTTATTTGGCAACAAGGTTGCCAAATAAATATGCCTTCTCACGGGCAGCATTCTGTTTGGAATCGATTGAATGATATTTTACCCAACCGCTGGTTCGGTCGGCATGGACCCGAAAACAGAGTTTTTTTGCGTTGATCTCCAAGGTCACCCGATATGACTTCCATGCTAATTTTTCTTTGAGGTTTTATGAAGTATCTTGTGTATACTTTCTTATGATCTAACCGATTTAAGCAAACGATTGATACAGTTGTCGCTTCCATGTTTCCTCATATTTTGGTTAAAGTTTGAAACGAATTTTCCTAACGAATGGATATGGGCCACGTGACGAAAGATTCTGAACACTTGTAGAAAAAAACTATAAGAATTGTTGTTTCATTTTATTTGTTATTCATTAATGTTGAGAAATATTAAGTATTTTTAAAAATTCCGAAATTATTTTATTGTATAACCTGTTTGTTGAAAATTAGGAAGGTTTATAAAGTTAGAAATTAAAGAACTTATGAGGAATAGGATAGAAGAAAAACTTTTGTCAAAATTTAGAAGACGAAATATTGGAGTACTTGAAAAAGATAGTTGAGGCTGTAGGATGAAGTGATAATGTTGAGATTAAAATATTAGTACACAATAGAAAAGAGTGGAAATGTATATCTAACTGATAGAGATGAGAAAAAACCCTTTTGGCTCGCCGGAAGGCGGAGATAGATTTCACCGGTGCTAAATGGGAAAAAAAATGTCGACCTAAAAGTTAAGAAAAACATCAAATTTACTCAGTTCGACAATGGTTACACGTGAAAAAAGTTTCACATGTTTAGCATAAGACAAGCCCCATCTTCTTACAATTCCGGCAACAAATTGGTCATCCCTTACTGTAAGGGTTGGTCATATCAAAAATTGTTTCAGACAAAAGTTTTAGGTAATGTTTAGAGGAGTGACCACTTTAAAACGATTCGATACTGTGCTTATTAAGGACGGTATGATTTTTTTTGTCTTCGAAACCCCATTTTTTCACCCCCTGGGCCAATAGTTGATGATATCAAAAAACAAAAAAAAAATAGTGGGAACTTTAAACGAATTCGTTATTTTACTTAATAAGAAAGTAATAGCAATATTTTGTTTTTTTCGAAAAAGGTCCTCTATTTCCACCCCCATGGTCCAATTTTGGCCGTTAACGAACTCGACCGAGATTTTGGGACGGGTTATTTTTAAGGTAGTGATTGGCGGAAAATTGCGGTAGTTATTGTGTCCACATGAAATTGAAATATATATATTTATGTTTATATATATATATATATATATATATATATATAAGTAAACTTTTGAGCAGACGATGGTTTTGGGGTCTGTGGGATGTGAAACGCGAAAATATGTCGAAATTTTCCGGAAGTCGAATCATGGTACTTATTATTATTATTACAGTAGGTTAATTCAGTTAATCAAATATACTATTATCTTGGATTTACATGTAAATTGTACTATATTTAAATAAAAATATTTATTACGAATTTTAGGCAAGAGGAAAGAATTTAAATAGAAAAATAATAATTTAATGCTTTACGTTATACACTGCAATAATAATAAATTATTTATTAATCCTTAAATTAAATTATTTAATTTAGATATAGTGCAAACAATTATTGTACGGAGTATAATGTTAATGTGGTATCATAGAATATTTTAAAATAGCAAATGGATTTTGTGTTGCTTTGTTGTATTTTTAATTTGTTTCATTCATTCTCTTATTTATTTATTTATAATACATACAGTCAAAAGCATCATATTAATGAAAGTACTAATAACAATAATAATAGTAGTAATAATAATAATTGATAATTATATTGATATTCTGTATTAAACTGAGTTATGTAGGCAAAGAGGTAATGAGGAATTAGAATGATTGTGTCGGGCGAAGAGTAGAACGTGGGGATATGTGTGAGAAAGAGAGACGAGTGTGAAAATACTTTAACTAATTGCTATAATTATCACAAATTGCGTGGCAGTGGCGGGAGGCTCCCTTCTTCGTTACATCGAGCAACTGTGATAAGGTTGTAGCAGTGGGGGGATTGTAGCAATGAATGACATCACCACAAGGACGTGATAAATACGTTCTCGACTCTCAACAGCCTATCAAAATAGACAATGATTATCTCTCTCCGGTATTATCATTCGCTCTCTCTTGTTAGGAAACTGCACGAACATAGCCACGAACTCATTTCTAGATACTATGCTTATTGAATTTATATATATATATATATATATACAGTACAGGTAGTGTGTAGGTCAACCTACAATGTATGGAAAGTTTGCTGTTGGCTTTTGTAACAAATAGGAATAAAAAGTTACTAGCTTTATTTTTATTTCAGAATAACATGTTAAGGAAATCCGGAAATAATTATTTAAATTATACATCAAATTTCTAGTCAATAACTCGGAGAGTCTAACAAAAGAAATTTATTTTCTGAATTGTGTAGATATAATTGAAAAATTCTCTATTTTCCCCGATTTTTATAGAATAACAAAAAGGGGGACCTAACGATAATATAAATATAAATTTCTTTTCCAAAGTTATTTTTAATTTATTTTTCTTTAATTATTGTTCCCTTGAATCTTTTGCTACAAAATTTAACAAATAAATTACAGCTTTTAAAATCAGGCTATTTAAACAGTTTTATTTTCGTATTGTAATTTTCTCTATAGAAGTAGTTTTTTTTGTTATTAATCTTTTGACTGTTGAAAAAAAATTCACCAAGAGAGAGTTAAAGGCCCCCATATGAAATTAAAAAAAATCCTTAAAAAATGAGCTTTATGGTTTAAAAGAAATATTTTTACTCCTAGTACCCATTTATTGTAAAACTTTTTTTATAATCAGTGGTGGTTAATTTATTAATAAATCAATATATTTAAAAAAAAAAAAAAAAAAAAAAAAACAGTTAAAAACAAAAAAGAAAAGAAATGCAGTGGGATTAAAACTTAAAACCGATGTGCCTACCCCATTGTAAGATCCAAATATTACAAAATTAAAACTTTATTTGGTCACAACTCTGGAACAAATGAAAATAAGTACCACTTATGATATATCGTTGAAACACTCTCAATGAAGGCTTATTACTGCAGTTCAAAATCCAGATTTTTAGATTTTGGGCTTTTTTAGACACTTTTGATCCATTCGATTGCAATCATAAGGGGAGATGCACATCTAGATATTACAACAATCCTAAATGCAAAATTTCAACATCCTACGGATAATCGTTTTTGAGGTGCAAAGATACATAGGTACGTACTGACATCTCACTGAAACTAGTCAAAATTGATTCAGAGATGATCAAAATGGATATTCCCGTTGAAATTTTAAAACCGAAATTTTTCGCGATCACAATACTTCCTTTACTTCGTACAAGGAAGTAAAAATCTGTAAGTGAAGTAAAAATCTTGATCTAGATATCTTGGTGGCCAAATTTTTTTTTTTAAATGTACCTATCTCCAAAAATTTTGCAAAAAATTGACGGTGTACGCCGATTCTCCATCTTTTTGGAAGGATGCTCCAGCTATTTCGTTTGTCTTGTAGTTAGCTAATGATGTAGTTAGCTCTAAATGCTTCTGTTTAAATACACAGTTAATTATATCTGGGTTACTACAGTGTTCAGAAAGTGATGCAACCTTTCGGTAGAATGTTTCCTTCTTTTATTGCATGTTTAATTGAGGAAAAATGGGTTACACTATGCAGCAAAGAATATTCATGGTTTCCCAATACATTAGATGTGCCATTTTGTCCAGATCCAAAATGCCTTCACAGAAAATTATGTTGTGTGGTTGTACCAAACAAGTCCTGACAAACTGTATACAACCAATATCAAACGGCTGTACGACAAATTCCAAGAGACAGGAAATGTGGCAGATGCAGCAAAAAGTGGTTTGGTTTGCAGCCAAAAACGGTTTGGAACACCAAAAAGGTTTATCGACGTGCAAACTGCATATTCATTTAGTCCCAAGAAGTCTGTGCAACGCCTATTTAGCCAATTTGATCTCTCCGTTGGTAGTGCTCACACGGCATCGCGTAATTGCTTAAAGATGCATCCATACAGAATTCGTGTTGTTCAGGAGTTTTTATCTGCAGAAACTGGAAAAGGTGTAGCTTTCTGTCAGTAGTTGATGTCATCTGTAACGCCAGATGGGAAAGAACTCAATGATTGGTTTTGGTCTGACGAGGCATGGTTTCAATTCACCGTTGCACGTAATTCACGCAACGGCGTACGGAAAATCCACATTAGCTGCACCAGTCTCCTCTGCACATACTAAAAGTGGGTTTTTCGGGTGCAATTTCACGTAGGCGAATCTTCATAGCATTCTTTCATGCCACAGTGAACAATGAGAGATACATACAGATGGTGCAACAATTTGTAATCACTATACCTGCGGCCGGCTAGAGTACTCGTAGTTTCAGGAGTACAGTGTTACGGCTCATACAGCCAACAACACTATGACTTTCTTAGATCAGTGTTTTTATTGACAAGTGATTTTGAAGTGGTTGTGGCCTCATCGGTCTCCTGATTTATCTCCTCTTGAATTTTTCTTGTGGGACTACCTGAATGATGCTGCTTACAAAACCCATTCTCACAACATTCCTGAATTGCAGAGAGAAATTGAACGATGTGTCGCTGCAATTTATCAACCAACATTACAGTATGTGTTTAAGAGCACGCAAAGTCGTATTCAATTATATGAATCGCATAATGAAGGCCACTCCCAACTACTGTACTACTGTTGTAACTTTCTCATTTTCCCATAAGGTTGCATCACTTTTTGAACACTTTGTAGTTAAAATAAAAAACCTACGCCTTATAATTATTTTAAAGGTTTCTTATTCAAAAACCCATCAAGGTTCTCGTTGATACAATTTTAAGTATGCAAATAAAGTCTCAGGGATATAATGAATTTCTTAACGGGCATGATATATTCAAGAATCATGTGAAAAAATATAAATAATTTCAAATATGGTAATAGTCCAATAAGCCTAAAAGATTTATCCCTGGAATAATGCAATATGCTCAAAAACTAAATAAATATCCATTATTTTCTTTACCTGATAAAGAGATACCAGGTACAAGTACCGATTTGTTAGGCCAAATTCTTTATCTTAGTCGGTAGACATATAACTTGGTAATTAAAATAAACACTATTCTCTACCTAAGAGTACCAAAAAATCGTTTTAGAATGAGGTGAATAGAATTAATAATGAATAACCTTCTTTAAGTCTAAAATCTTAAATGGGTGTGAAGAAGGCAGAGATAGGAACGATGGATTAAGCTTATACGAACAGTATCACAGATGTAGTAGTAATAAAATATATAAATTTATTTGATGGTATATGAGTTTAATTTGCTTCAATAATTCACTACTCATAACGAGGACTAAGATCATTTCTTTATCAAGAACTAGCTTAAAAGTGTAGTATATAATTTCTGTACTAATTTCAACAGAAAACACCTTTTATCTTGGGAATTACTTTTGCCAAGTCTACAGACAGCTATTCCATCTTCCTCAATAAATGATACCAAGAATACATTGGTATCATCAGTAAGTATAAACCTAATGAGATCGGTTCTACATCTACATACCCAAAATGAAGAAAATGAAATTTAGAATATAGCAAAGAGGAATGATGATATAGGATGATTTAACATTAATTAGCTGCACTAGACAAAAAAAAACTTCATCCTAAGTATAACTTTAAGTTAGACTAAAACAGGAATCCATTCTTATGGGAGGAATTATATTTTTTGGAAAGAATGGGGTATTTTCACCCTAGATGGAAGAAGAAAAACATTACCGAATTAAAGTTGATGAATAAATAAAGTGCAACAAGATTGTTTTTCATCTATAAATTAAGGAATTATCCAACAACAGCACCGTGCTTTCTATGGTGGGTACCTCCATTTTGGGATTTGTACGATGGCGAGTGAAACAACCAACCGAATGAACTATCAGCAGTTCAGCCAGACGGCTGAAACTTATCCCACTGGATAAGTTTGAATTGTCTTTTGTTTTTTTACAAATTAAACGTGATTGAAAACATTCATTTATATCAATTTCTGTTGAACGTATGCAGGCAAATTCGTTTAAAGATTTCAGAAGGTTTTTAAGCAGATCAACGATTTTAAGCAGGATTCAATCAATACGATAACTTGGCTGAATTCTGTACCTATTTATTTATTTATTTTTTTGATACAATCACAGAAATTTAAAAATAATAAAATTTCCTTGAAGGCATTAATAATAGAACGAAGCAGTACTTATATAAACGCATATTAATGTCATTTTATTTCGTAATTGAGAACATGTATTTAACTAGACACTGGTTATTATATTTATCATCAAATATTGATTCCCATCAAGGTAATCGGTAATAAATTGTGATAAATGACATATCTAGTAGAACTATTCAGTTGTTATGTGCAAATGGAAATCAATATTTATTGAAACTTATTAAATACAGCACCAAATCAAACGGCTTGAATTTCATATACGTGTATGTATACAATAGCAGTTGTAATCGTTCAGAACAGTAGAATTATTTTTAATAATATTAAATATTTTTAAAAAATCCGTTCAGTTATTTGCTGTGTACTTTTCACAGTGTTAATCTTTTTTCATAATAAATATTAAATAATTTTCTTTTTAAACTTTTGTTGACATAGTTTCTATGTTTAGTACTGCCTGCCTTTCTTAGATTCTTTATTTTATCACTTGTTGACGCATTTCGGAACCACTTCATTATCAAAACTTATTGTAGTGGTATTTTTAAATATATTTTAATCTTTATATATGTCCTTATATTAAATTCGTTGTACAATCAGAATAATTTTTTTGATTTTTAAAAGATCTCGCGTGTTGGTAATTTTAATATTCATCCTGTTTCCCCAATGTACGAGGTGTGTGAGAAAAGTAATGAGATTGATAACACTGCGAGTGATCTGGCAACGCTGTATTTACCGGTATGTGCTAGATCGGTTTGTTCATCCCATCCACATACTCAGTACGAGTTAACTCTGTTCAGCCAACACATTATTTTTGACAGCGTCATCAGTGAAGTTGTATTTTTGTTGTGTGTTACGAAAATGGAGCATCGGAATTTAGAGCGACGTTCTGCAACCAGGTTTGGTGTTAAACTTGGGGAATCCGTGAGTGGACCTTTGAAAAGTTGAAACAGGGCAACGGGGAACATTGCTTATCAAGAGCACAAGTTTTCCGCCGGCACAAATATTTTTTGGAAGGCCAAGAACACATTGAAGATCAACCTTGCTCAGGGAGACCTTCAACTTCAAAATCTGACGAAAACGTTGAACGTGTGAGAGTTCTTGTGAGATCAGACCGTCGTTTAACAATAAGGATGATAAGTGAACAGTTAAATTTAAACGCTTTCACCGTACATCAAATTTTGACAGACGATTTGGACATGCGAAAGGTTTGAGCGAAATTGGTGCCAAAAAACCTCACAGCGGAACAGAAGAACAATCGAAGAAACGTGTGCATAGATCTTCTTGAGAGGATTGACAACGATCAAGAATTCGTCAATCGTGTGATCACAGGTGATGAATTCTGGATATTTGATTACGATCCTGAAACAAAGCGGCAAAGCGAAGACTGGCACACTCCGTCATCTCCTCGACCGAAAAAATGTCGAATGAACAATTCAAAGATCAAAACCATGCTGATTTGCTTTTTTTGATAGTAGGGGTTTTGTGCATAAAGAATTTGTTCCTCCTCGACAAACTGCCAACCAAGTGTTTTACAAAGGTGTCCTTGAAAGGCTCAGGAAAAGAGTGATTCGCGTGAGACCAGACATTGCAGACAGGGATTTCCATCAGGGAATTTTTGACCTCAAAACGCATTCCTACGGTCCCTCAACCCCCATATTCACCTGATTTGAGTCCTTCTGACTTTTTCCTTTTCCCGAAATTAAAAAAATTCTTAATAGGACATCATTTTAGAATTCTGGAGAACATTCAAAAGACTGTGACCGACCAGTTAAAAGCTTTACCAGTTGAAGCCTTCCAGTGCTGATACCAGGAGTGAGAACAACGACTCCGCCGGTGTATAGCTGCCCAAGGGAACTACTTTAAAGGGGATAATACTGTTTGAAAAAAATAAAAACTTTGGTAAGTAAGAAGTCAGTCTCATTACTTTTCTCACACACCTCGCATGTTGCATTGCATTTACATTTTATTTTTTATATACCATTACTGGTATTTTTTTCTATATTACTATTTCTTTTTCTTCTACTGTTACCTACTTTTTCTTATATGTTACTATTAAAAATCTTTTTTATTGTATTATTTGTATTTATTGCCACTTTTCTGTTATATTTACTAAAGAGGTTTTTAATCGGCTAAGTTTCTTTCCCAGTAAATGTTAATTTACTCCATTTAAAGGTTTCTTTATTTTTTATTGTTTTAATTTATTTCTATTTTTATTGATTTTTCTTATCATTTATTTTTTATACCCTTTATTTTCTGCTATTTGAAAAATAGTGTTTAATTCTTTTTTATACGATTAAATGAATAGGTCAATAATCAAGCGTCCTTTTCAAGAACCTTAATTTATTGAAAACATGAAATAGATAAATAAAATGAAAAGATAAGTACAACCATTAATAACAAATAAAAAAAAGAAAGTCAGATAAGGCATGACGTCAAATATAGGGAGACGCGTTGACTAAATGCTATATCAAGATTAACAGATATTTAAAACTACCAGTACAATATGTTTTGACAATGGAATGGTTCCGAAACGCGTCAACAAGGGATAAAAAAATGAAGTGAAGGAAGGTAGGCAGTACTAAGCGTAAAAACTAATAATAATTATTATCTTAATCACAACAATTTTTTTGATTATATTTAATCATAGTTCAGTTAGTTATAGAATGGAATAATAATAATTCAGTGGTTGTTTTTTTATATTGTTAATTTTAATATGCAATTCGTTCATTTTTATTAAAACAAATTAAGATTAAATTATGAAACGTTTTTTCTGTTTTAAGATAAAAAAGTTCTTTTTTCTTTATAAACGAAATTAGTAATCTATTTATATTAAACATGGAAGCACATATAAATTAATTTGTTATTGAATGATGGAAAAATATTAAATTAATATAATTACTTAAGTGATTTAATTAATTACGAAATGTATCAATCAATCAATTAAATCAATCAATCTATCAATCGGTTAACAGCATATGTCTGTCCATCTTATTAATAAATTATATTATTACATCGTTTAATGGGATTAACCACCAGGTAATATAATTAATAATCTTAACTAGGGACATACATATTATTCTACTTTGAATTTATGACAGGTATAAATAATTAATTTAATGTTTATTATTATTATTAAATATTATTTTATTTTTTTTATTATAAATTTTGTGACATAATAAAATAATTTCTGAAAATTTTTACCTAAACCTGGAATAGGAATTTAAACAAATACTACTTTAAAAAAAAAAAATTAACTTTAATACACTCGTACAATTACTATCATTATCATATTGAGTAAAAATTAATTATTGATTTTGTTTTTTTCTTCCAATCTGATAAAGAAAATTTAAATTAGATCATTTATTTTCGTCATCCGAATCCAATAATTAAATAAAAAAATTTTTATTAATAAATCTAAACGATTTTAAGTTACTAATGGGTAAATCTTAACCTTTCATTTTGTCAAAATATTGTGGGGTGTATGTTTTGGTGTTTAATTAGTCACAGTTTTAATTCTTGATAAAGATTAAATTATTTTTTATCAATTTATACATTTGTAATTAGTTTCTTAATTATTATATTTTTAATTGCCGATCTTGGTCATGTATTTTTCATGTTCTAAAAATTTTACAAATTTTCATTTTCATATTCTCACGTTCAAATTTCTTTGTAAGCTTCCGTGGTGAATTAATTCATCACCAACAAAGAAAACATACTTTTAATCATTACATTTCTTAATTGATAATAAATATATTTTTTTTAATTAATTATAATTACAGATTGTACCACAAAGAAATAAAAATAGTTTCAGGATTTTTTTCTTACTGGTGAAAATAAATAAAAGAATTCATATAAAACTTCTCACGAAATATTTTGTTGTCAAGTTATGGATAACGAAAAATTTTGCCCTGATTTCAAAATGAACCTATACAGATATCCTTGAGTAAAAAATTAAAGAGTAAAATTGCTCTAAACTAGGGGTTATGTGGGAATACTGCGTCAGTAGTACCCTCTCTCACCACAAGGAGCGCTACTGTTTCAGATAGCCATCTTGGAATTTCCCTTTTTCCTGTGGGAAATTCCCTTTTTCTTCGTACTCCTGGACCGGGAAATTTGAAATTTCACGGGGTTGCCAACCAAATTATTTTCTAAACATTAAATATTAATTTTTTTAATTTAATTTAGTTAATATTTCAATGGTTGGTAGGACTGACGTACAGCTGTTGTAATCGTCTGCTGTGTTGTGACGTCAGAGGTGAGCGTTAGTACTAAATAAATTAATTATATTTAAAGTGTAAAAAGTATCTCGATCGGGTAAGTTTCGTATTCGATCACCTGGTTGATTTTGGTACGTTAAGCCTCACGGCTACACCAGTCTGCCGACCGTGTAAGCGAAATTTGTTCTATGTAAATTGTGAGATTACATTAATTTAGTTAGTGCCGATCGTCGCCGCTAGTACCCGCTACGTCTTGCGCGATTAAATTCGGTATGCACGCGCGCTTTAGTTGAAATCATTAAATTAAATAAAAAAATATATTTAAATAAAATGATAAATATTTTAAATTAAGTTAAGGGTGTAAGCCGTGCACCAGACACAACCCACAGTTGTCAGATTTTTTATATTATATATTTATTTATTTACTTATTTATATCTCCAGTGGTTTTCAACAAAAAAAAAAAAATTGCTAATATCAGTAATAAAAAAATTATAAAATAGGTTTAGCACAGATTAGTTTATTAAATTGAGAAAAAACTAAACTTATTTATTTTCAGATGTTAATTTTGTCAATTATTTTATTTTTAATAAATAATCGATTTTTGTTCGGTTTAAAATTTAAACCTCTTTACGCCTTGTATTGACCTATTTTGTTTTAAATAAAAATTGAAATTCTTCAAAATTTATTTATTTTCAGTTGAATTCATTTATAACAATTTTTCCTGACATAAATTTCACAGATAGCCTATTTTATTACAAATATATATTTGCTATTGTCAATATAAAAAAGTTATTTACACATTTATTAATAAAAATATAATTTTTTTTGAAATCACAATAACTTTTGTTGGATACTACTGCAGAAATAGTTTGAAAACTTTTTTCTGACCAATTTGGTTCCATAATGTTACAGGGGAAATATACGAAGTAATTTGACATGATTTGTGACTCAATCAACGCCAGTTGTCGTCGAAATGACTTTACCGCAGTATTAGTTTTATGTATAAGCACGGTTATAGCTTATAGTTTTAAGTTGAACCCATTTAGAAATTCTGATCTGCAGCAAAAGCTAATTTCCAAATCCATTCAGTGTTCGATAATAATAGTTGAAAAACTATTATTATCGAATGGTAATAGTTTTTCTCGTTGTGAATAATTTCAATCTCTCTCCTCTGAGTTTAAAAAAATGAATAAAACTTTATCATTGCTGTACCATCAAAAGCTGTTTGGTGGGATAAGTCCGGATATGCAGCTTCTTATTTCTGAAAAAAATTCAGAGCAACTGAGAATGGTAAATGTCACGCGAGAGCGAATGAAGTTTACCGTTAACAACACTGGTTCAAAAATAATCCACTAATAAATTGCTTTCCATTTTTGAGCATTGGGCATAATGCCCAATGCCGTTATATACACCAATGGATACGCCGTTTAATATAAAATTTAAGGTTCTATATATGTCCACTAACACAGCATAACATATGGGGCTATATGTCCACTAACACGTTATCTTACTGATGCAGCTCGCTGCGCTGTAGTTAACGATAGCATTAAACTCCATGCGTTACGAGACTTACCAATATTCAATTTTTTTTGATCCTCAGTCATTTGACTGGTTTGATGCAGCTCTCCAAGATTACCTATCTAGTGCTAATCGTTTCACTTCGGTGTAACCCCTACATCCTACATAGCTAACAATTTTTTTACATATTACAAATGTTGCCTGCCTGCACAAGTTTTCCCACCTACCAGTCCCCCAAATATCAAAGCGACTATTCCAGGATACCTTATATGTAGCCTATAAGACTGTCTTTTCTTTTAACTATAATTTCCAAATGCTTCTTTCCTCATCAGTTTGCTGCAACACCTCTTCATTTGTCACTTTATCCAGCCATCTGGTTTTTACCATTCTCCTATAGCAACTCATTTCAAAAGCTTCTAATCTTTTCTTCTCAGGTATTCCGATCATCCAAGCCTCACTTCTACATAAACCTACCCTCCAAACATATACTTTCAAAAATGTTTTCCTGACGTTTAAATTAATTTTTGATTTAAGCATATTATATTTGTGACTGAAAGCTTGTTTTGCTTGTGTTATTCGGCATTTTATATCGCTCCTGCTTCGTCCATCTTTAGTAATTCTACTTCCGAAATAACAGAATTCTTCTACCTCCATAGTCTTTTCTCTTCCTATTTTTATATTCAGTAGTCCATCTACGTTATTTCTGCTACGTTTTATTACTTTGTTTTTATTCTTGTTTATTTTCATGCGATAGTTCTTGAGGAGGACATAATCTATCATTGTTTCTTCTAAATCTTTTTTACTCTCAGCTAGAATTACCATATCATCAGCAAATCGTAGCATGTTTATCTTTTCACCATTCATTGCTACTCCGGATCTAAACTGTTCTTTAACATCATTAACTTCTAGTTCTATGTAAAGATTAAAACGTAACGGAGATAGAGAACATTCTTGTCGGACTCCCTTTTTTATTACAACTTCTTTCGTATATTCTTCGATTATTACCGTCGCAGTTGGTTCCTGAGAATGTTATCAATTGTTCTTCTATCTGTATAATTGAACCCTAAATTTTTTTAAGTTGCTGAACGTTTTATTCCAGTCTAAGTTTTCAAATGCCTTTTCTATATCTATAAATGCCATGTATTTTGTTTTTCTTTAATCTTCCTTCTACTATTAATATGAGCACTAAAATTGCTTCTCTTGTCCCTAAAAGTTTTGTGAAACCAAATTGGTCTTCTCTTAACACTTCTTTCACTCTCCTCTCCCATTCTTCTGTACAGAACTTTAGTTAAGATAGTATTTAAGCTAATTGTTCTGAATTCTTCACATTTATCTTCTCCTACTATCCTTGTTATCATGACAACAACAATTCTTTTTGAAGTCTGACGGATCTTCCCCTTTTCCATAAATATTACACACCAGTTTGTATAATCTGTCTATCGATTTCTCACCTGCACTGCCCATTAATTCTGCAGTTATCCCGTCTATTCCAGGAGCCTTTCTCCCATTCAAATCGTTTAATGCTCTATCAAATTCAGATCTCAGTACTGTATCTCCCTTTTGTCCTCTTCGACTTCATCTTCTTCCTCTATGACATTAGTTTGTAATTCATTTCCTCCGTATAACTCTTCAATATATTCCACCCACCTATCAACTTTGCCTTTTTTATTATAAATCTGTGTACCATCTCTATTTAATATATTATTAGATTTTAATTTATGTACCACAAAATTCTCCTTATTTTTCCTGTATGCTCTGTCTATTTTACCAATGATCATTTCCTTTCCACTTCTGAATACTATTCTTTAATTCACCCTTCTTTCGCTAATTTGCACTTCCTGTTTGTATTGTATTTGTTAATTGTCGATAGTTTCTTTTACCTTCTTCATCACTAGCATTCTTACACTTTGTACATTCATCGATCAGCTGCAATATATACTCCGATATCCAAGGTTTTCTACCAATTCTCTTTGTCCCGCTTGAGTTCACTTCTGATGATTTAAGAATTTCCTAATTAACATTCTCGATTCTTTTTCTATATTTTCTACGTTATCGTTTTTACTCAGACCTCTTGCGATGTCCTTCTCAAAAATCTTTTTGACCTCCTTTTTCTCAAGCTTCTCTAAATTCCACCGATTCATCTTACACCTTTTCTTCAGGTTTTTAAACCCTAATCTACATTTTATTATCACTTAATTATAGCCGCTATCAATATCTGCTCCAGTACATGCTTTGCAGTCGAGGAGTTGATTTCTAAATCTTTGTTTAACCATGTTGTAATCTATCTGATACCTTGCAGTAACACCAGGCTTTTTATATGTATGTGTATATTCTTCTATTATGATTTTTAAACTGCGTGGTGGTTTAATATTTAATATTTTTTCTATAAACCAGATTACCATTACAACTAACGACAAAGTAAAAATTCTAGAATTATATTAATAACGTTTGTCTGTTATTGATACTAATTATTTGAGAAATATAATAAAATATAACGACATATCTACTCGGAAACAATAAAAATATCAATTGATAAAAAAAAAAACACTAATTCAAAGAAAATATTAATTAGTTACTTATCTCAACCACTATATTGATTGATGAAAGAATATTTTGAAAAATATAATGAAACAATTATGCTTGCAATTCACACCTAAAAAAAATAGCAAAAATTGCAATAATTAATTCAGAAGAACCAGTTTATTCCATTGTGATTTTTGAGAAAAATAATGGTAGGCTAATTCAAAATAATTATTTAAAAAAACAGCTTTGATTTTATAGGGTAAGTTTTGTTTTACGTTAATGACATTTAAAATATATCGAATTTTTTTTGTATATATATATATATATATATATATACTCGTCATTGCAAATCACTTGTTTAACAAGTGATTCTTGTTAAACAAGACTTTAACAAGTAAAGTCGAAGATTCTGAGAGTGAAATCCTCGTAAAAGCTAGTAATTTGAATACTAGACAGTGGATACGGTTATACTTTGAAATTCAATTACCCACACATCTCAGGAACGGACGAAAAAGACCGCGACCAGGTGTGAGTGCACTGCACTGAGTGCTCTCACTAGAGACATTGGCGTCAAAAGACCGAGTCCCGGCTTCTGGAGTGTGGTCCAGGAACGACATATTCGGGCTTAGATACTCCGTCCTAGGGGTTAGAAGGTGGTAATAAAAAGATCTAACCGGCGAGCTGACCTGTAGGACTAGACTTATGACCGGTGGACGGGGAGACCCGTTTGAGTAAACCCCCTGAGCTGTGCTTTGCTTTGTTGTGGATCCGGCGGGGGGGGGGAGGGTGAAAAAAATATATAATAAAACCACTAAAACTTATTTATAAGTAATAAATATCATTCGGATTTTGGGTGGAGGGGTTGCTTATTGTTCACTAATTGATCAGATTGCAATGTATATATTAGAAAAATAAATATACTATTACTTTAAGGAAAATGTAATCTAAATACTATTCAATGTATACGATCAATTCCTTAATATGATGTTATTTTAATTCTTCTTTTGCAAAATCGACTTCTATTTTTCATCTTTATTTATGTCACAAATAAATGTATATTGCAAAAAGAATTTCACGAAGATTCTCAACTGTGAAATAGACCTATTCCAATATGATGCTATTTCTAATAATAAAATTATTGTTCGCAATTCCTTTTTTCCGTGAATTACGATCCTATATAGTATTTCAGTTATTATCTTTATTCGTTACTCGTATTAATATTAATCAATTCACATTTATTATTCATCTTATACACGACTTCCTGATTCTTTTTTCTCAACCACATATTCGTCTTTGAATCAATTATTAAATACTACTATTCTCTATATGTCTTCTTTCATCGTAATCCATCACTACATTTAAAATATAAGGAAAAGAAAAACTTGTTTATAAATAAGGTTAATAACTTATTTTTTTTTTTTAACTTTTGAAATTTCATAAATAACGTATACTTTGTACATATCAGTAACACTAAATACTACAGGATAAGTAAAAAATGGTATATAGTTTCCTGTTGATTATGAATAAGTAAATATTGTTTTTATTTTAATTTTATTTTTACTTCGTCGTATAAGGAAGTATTGTTATCGCGAAAAATTTCGGTTTTCAGATTTCAACGGAAATATCTATTTTGACTATCCCTGAATCCATTTTGACTAATTTCGGCATGATGTCTTTACGTACGTATGTATGTACGTACGAACGTACGTTTGTATCTCGCATAACTCAAAAACGATTAGTCGTAGGATGTTGAAAGTTTGGATTTAGTACTGTTGTAACATCTAGCTGTGCACCTCCCCTTTTGATTGTAATCAACTGAAACAAAAGTGTCCAAAAAACCCCAAAATCAAAAAAAATTGGATTTTTTACTTTTTCTCAACTGCAGTAATAAACCCTTATTGAGAGATTTTCAACGATATATCGTAAGTGGTACTTATTTTCATTGGTTCCAGAGTTATAGCCAAATAAAATTTTAATTAATGAAACATTTGGATGTTACAAGGGGAAGGCACATCGGTTCGAATCAGACTTCAACTCCTTTTTTTTAACTTTGTTTTTAATTTAAATATATTGATTTTTTAATAATTATTAACCTCTGATTGTAAAAATTTTTTAAGATAAATAATTATTCAATAATGACAATAGAAAAAAATATATATATATATATTTGAAAAAAAATCTGAAGTTATTAATGAAATAAAATTTTATGTACTTTTAAAAATGTGTGTATGTAATTTAATAGGCGTACAAGGAAGTCATATAGTGTCCACATCAGGTTTTTTTAAATACGTAAGAGTTGTTTATAGGAATATTTTAGACATAAAACTAAAATATTTCAAATAAATAACAAAAAATGGAATAATAAAATTCATTTAACTTGATTCATAGAAGTCAGAAAGCATTTTACATAAAAACAGATCTCTAAAGAAGAAATTCAGTATAGAGAGAGTTTTAAAAAAATCCAAATTTGGAAGTTTTCCGAGTTAAAATTAAAAATAAAAAAGAAGATCCAATAAGACATGTTTTATAATCAAAAGAAATTATAGAATGAAATAATAAAGGAGATTAGAAAAAGAGAAAACAATAAAAGGCTGAGGTGAAATAAAAGGTTTTAAAAAACAATTTTTAAAAATGCGAAGTGATAGAAAAGGTAGTTAGACAATAGGGAAAAAATATGGACAAAAATAGCTGAATAAGACTGGGAGCTAAAGAATTAAAAATTAACTGTTTAGCTTTCGCTGATGTATGGCATTATCAGCAAAACCGGAAAGAAGCTGAACAACAAATAAAGTATTAGAAAAACGAGTTGCTAAAATGGGGCTAAAAATCGATTTTGAGAAAACGAAAATTTTGACTAAAGATAAATGACGAATTTCCTTAGAATAGATAATAAAAAAATACAGAATGTGGATAATTTCAAATATTTTAGAGAAAGGATCAGTTGTAATTCTTTAGATAAAAAAGCGGTGCCGGCCTCCTTGACGCGAGTGGTAGCATCTCAGCCTTTTATCCGGAGGTCCCGGGTTCAAATCCCTGTCAGGCATGGCATTTTCACACACGCTAAAAATCATTCATCTCATCTCATCCTCTGAAGCAATACCTAACGGCGGTCCCGGTGGTTAAAAAAAAAAAGAAAAAAGTGGTAACAGTTAGAGCTAATTAAATGGAATTAGCTTTCCAACTGACTAAAAACACATATAACAAACGGTCTTTACTGTGGAATTCAAAATTTCGACACTATAAAATTATGATAAAGCCAGAAGCATTCAATGCAACAGAAACCCTAAGCTGTGCAACAAAGGTCTACTAGAAAATCTAGTAAAAAAGAAAGGAAAATTATAAGAAAAGTTTTAGGTCCTAAATTTCAAAATAATGAGATAAAATTAATTCCAGATAATAAATTTTATATTAAAATTGAAAAACTGTGTCGGACACGATAAGAAAACGACGAATTGCATTTTACACCCGTTTATTTAGAACGAATAACAACAGATTGATTAAACAAATTTTTGATTTCTTCCAAAGTAAAAAATTGATGGTGAACGGTTCACACAAGTCAAAGAAGACCTAAAAAAACTGTAGATAACTGTAGAATTTGTATGAGAAAGAGAAATTTTCAGGAGAATATTAAAAAATGAAAATAAAAGTTTCCAAGAATCGCCAAAATGCAAGAACAACTGAGATGAAGTTTCCGAAGAACGAAGGAAGCAGACATTAGAAAGAATGAAGTATTGAGCAGATAGAAAAGCAGAAAAAAAAGAAACCACCGCAAATAAAAAAAAAAAATGATCTAACTTGTTCCAAGGTAAATTATTTGGGGGATAAAAATAATTAAGTTATCCATTTCGATTTAAAATTTTTAAAGGCAGAAACAAATTAAGAGTTTGTAAATTGATATCGTTTATTAATTTAACGTCGATTTCTAAAAGTAGAATATTTCACGTAATTTTAGTAGCTTCTTTTTTCAAGTATTCATAATTGAAAGTCAAATCTCTCTCTCTCTTTTTTTTTCTTCTCCCTCTCCCTCCTCTCTCTCTCTCTCTCTCTCTGTGTGTGTGTGTGTGTGAAAACGCGCGCGAATTTACACGTACAATAGCAAAAATTAAAGAAGTGAATTTTAAAATACACTATATGTGATATATTTAAACAATATTTAATTTTTTCACATAAAAAAAAGCATTTATATTATATAAACAATATAAGGGAAAAAGACCGGCTGGCCCATTGACCTCTTGTAAATATCACCAACACCAACCAAGAAAGTATTTTTTAATTCTTTTTTTTTTTTGAATTTGTTTTTCTCTTATTTCCTCACTCCACGACCAGTCTTAATCTTACTTCATTTCCTTTTTTTATTTTCCAGTTTTTCATTACCTCTATTAAAAGCAGCCTACAGCATTCTCTCGTAGCCCATTATGCTTTTAGCAAAAAATAGAAGTATTCATCATCACACCTTTTTTTTTTCACTCGTTCCTTTTATTCATTCTTTCATTCATAAATTTCTTAATATTCTTTTTTGTCTGACATTTATATCATTGCACTTTCACTTTTACCTTTTTTTCTTTCATTTTTCTTTTTGTTCCTTTCATTCTCGAAATTTAGTATCATTTTCTTTTCATTATATTTATATTTACCATTTTATCATATCTTTTTAATAAAATATAACCTTTTTGAATAGTTTTATTTTTTATTTACAGCACTTGTTATTTAAATCATCTTGATAAGCTAATCTTGTAACTTAAATTTACTACTAATATCATTCTATTAAAAACCTTTTTTTTTTAAATATAAGCTGCATTTTTTTAATCGATTTTCATGTTTGTAATATGATAAATAAAATATTTAAAACATTTACATAGATAGCTTAATCTTTTGCTTTCTATTTTTTTTTTATTAGTTAAATTGTTTTTTGTTCATTACTATTATAGGGGGTCTCCTTTTAAGTTTTTACAAACGACCACTTTTTTCCTGTTCAGCCTCCGGGAATACTACTAGATGGCTACAAACGACCGCTAGATGGCTCTATTGAGATGCGACTTACTATTGTTGTAAAATGACTATTTTTATTGTCACCATGGTGGCAGATCAGAAATCGACCGAGTAGTTTGTTTACAATAACCGTTAAAAAAAACAATTTTGTGAAAAAATGGAAATTTCATGTGAAGGTTTTCGTTGGATGATTTTTTTACGATTTTAATAAGGATCTGAACAACAGTGCCTCGAATCGCTTCGTTCAACTTATGGTAATGAATCAGCATCACAAAAGACTATTTACAACTCGTTTGGAGAATTTTGTCGGGGTCGTGCTTTCATCAGCGATAAATGTCTTGAAGGTCGACCAAAATCGATTGTTGTTCCAAAAAACATCGATGTTGTGCGCAGTATGATTGAAAAGGATCGGTGTGTGACTTACCGTGAGATAGAGGCATCCTTATGCGTACCAAAGACTACAGTATATTCGATTTTTCATGAAAATTTAGCTACGAAAAAGATCTGTTTCCGATGAATTCCGCATAGTTTGACTGAAGATCAAAAACAGTCTCGTGTCAATCGGTGTAAAGAAATGCTCAAATAATTCGACCGAAGAAATGCAAAATCCGTAACAGGTGACGAAACTTTGATACATTTGTAATAGCCGGAAACTAAGCAGCAATCAACTTTTTGGGTGTTCCAAGATGAACTGAATCCAACAAAAGTGGTTCTTTAGCGAAACTGTTCCTAGAAAATGATCGCTTCCTTCTTCGGTTATATTGGTTATATACTACCATCACTTTAGAGGATCAAAGAACAGTTAATGCTGAATGGTTTATAATAATGTTTTACCAGAAGTCATTAATGAAATCAGGAAAAAACAGCCAAAAACGTCGCATCATTCTTCATCATGACAATGCCATCTCTCACACAGCACGTGCTATGTTTAAAAATAGTGACAGCTCAGAAATTGGCTGAGTAGTTTGTTTACAGTGAGCGTTAAAAAAAAAACAGTTTTGTGAAAAAATGGAAATTTCACGTGAAGGTTTACGTTGCGTGATTTTTTTTTACGATTTTAGTAAGGGCCTAACTTAAGAACAATGCCTCGAATCGCTTCGTTCAACTTATGGCAATGAATCACCTTCAGAAAAGACTATTTACAAACGGTTTGCGGAATTTTTTTATTTACAAAACAATTGATTATTTGACGGGGAAGAATTAACGTCTTAGTGCCCGTATTCACCTGATTTATCGCCTAACGACTTTTGTTTGTTCCCGAATTTCAAATAAAAAATACGTGGGCAGCCATTTTCATCGCTACAAAATGCTGTTGAATCCTTCCAAAACCATGTTTTTGAAGTACCAACTTCAGAGTGGAAAAATGTTTCGAGAATTGATTCGAACGCTTGAAAAAGTATTTAAATCTTAGACGAATATTTAAAAAAAAAAAGCCAAAATGATTTGTACCGAAAGTTTTTTTCTTCTTTTTTTTTTTTTTGTAAAAAGTTAAAAGGCGGCCCTCGTAAGAATCAGATTTATATTGATTAATTATTTATGACGTATTTTTCATATGTTTAAGCTTATTTATATATTCTGAGCTGCAAAGTTTCTAAGAACAATAAAAAATTAATTTCTGTTTGTTCGTAATCTTTTTCAGTTTATAATAAATAATCTATTAACGCAGATCAATTATTAAAAAATAAAAAATACAATTTATTGAACATTCCAAAATTAAAAATGTATTTGCTTTTTTATTAATATTTTAAGTTTTTTATAATGAGCAAATTCTAAATATTCAAATATATCCAAATGGATAAAGAAATTCCTCTGCAAACAATTATTTAAAACTGAAAAAAATTCTAACCATATTATCGTATATGTTCAGCAAACAAGATTATAAATTCACTAGAATATTATTATTTTTTAGATCCATAAAGATTTTCATATATATTTTTCAACAAATAAAATTACTATTTTAAATGATTCACATGATTAATTATTTTGAAAAAAAAATAACAGTTTTTAGACGTGAGATACTCTAATAAAATGCCAAATAATATCAAAGAATCAAAAACTAATGTTTTATGTAAAACAAATTTAATACAATTTTTAAAATACTGTTACGTTAAAAACTGCTCAACTATTTATTCAATAGTTGAATGTTTGTGTGCGCGGCTCTACACACAAATATAAAGTACAAGTCATCGTCATTTGATGACCCGTCTGTCGGCAAGTCCTTTATACCACTACTATCTCCATCCATTTATGTCCCAAGCCTGCTCTTTCGTTCTCTTATAGTTAACAATATTCACCTCATCTATTAAATTCATTCTCCCTCTTTTTTCTTCGTCCTTAAGTTGTCAACATTCCATTTCCTCAAACCGTATGTCCTAACTAGTTTCCTTTCCTTTTGTGTACTTCCCACACAAGTGCTCTTTCCTCTTTATCTGTTCGTTACTTCCTCATTTCTCACTTCATCTGTCCATCTTACGTTCTCCATATCCACATCTCAAAAGTCTTAATCCAGTTCCTTTCCCTTTTTCCTCCTAGTCCATGCTTTATTTCCAAACAAGATATTCCATACTTAGCGTTTCGCTAATCTCTTTTTAAAATCTAAATCCAGACTTTTACTACACAATAATTTCCTTTACTGAAGACATCTCCAGTGCCATATCCTTTTTGAGTAGTGTTCAAATGAAAAATATTACATAAAAAAAAAAATAATAATAATTAATACACAGATTTATACAAATCCAACCATATTTGAAAAATATAACAAAAAATCAACGGGGTAAATTCGCAAAAGTGATTGAAAAGCATTAAAAAACAAAATTATTTAAACATATACCGAAATAATTTTTTTCGTTTGTTTAACTTTTTATATTCATCAAAGAAAAGTCATATCTAATAAAATAGTAAGGAGATATTTTAATAAAACTGGTATACTTTTGAAAAATATATTATAATTATGAAAAAAAAATTTTTTTTTTAATTTTATAACGACAGTCATACCTAACTTTAAAATATTAATAATAATTTGATATCTATCAGTTCCATTAATATGTTTTATAAGGTAAAATTGTAAACTATTTGGAAACAAATGATACCTCACTTATTCAAGTAATCAGTTTTGGACGGAAACCGTTACAGCATGTATATGTTCAAATTTCAATACGGAGAAAAGGCCAGGTTGATTTCTAACTGTATGGATTTATTCTCCATGTAAAACAATCAAAAAATAACAATTCGATTAAATTAGCTACAAGCTAATTAGTAGCATTTATTACTTCAGGACGAAGTATAAAAAAACCAATGAAAAAATAGTTTATTTAAAATTTTGTTATCTATGTATAATAATAAAGTAGATTTTTTAATATTAAAGGTCATAGGAATGTACATGAATTTAACATACCTCTTTGTTCATTTAAAAAGATTTTTTTTCAAAATTGTTTAATCTGGTGAAATATGGAAAACAAACATGCCGTTTTCAAGATTTTTTTATAAATTAGGTAAAACTGTTTTATAAAAATATAAAAGTGTTAGAGAATTCCTCGTACAAATTCAGCTGGATCTACGCTTTATTTATTTTTTAATTAAACATGTTTTTCTGCACGAGGTTTCAGTCATTGCTTCATTTAGGCGTGTAACAAAATGCCTAATTTCTACAGCCGTAAGTGTTTACACCTCATTTATAAACTACAATTATTTTCATAACAAAGGAAACAAAATCTGGTTTAAAATTTTGTTTCACATTTTCTCCGTTTTGAAATTAGTGTTATTATACGATTTTTCGTTTTGCACACTTCCTACTTTAAATTACTTAACTAATTTACTATAATAAATTAGTAACCAATTACTGTTGGTAGCTAAATTACTTTTAAATAATTTAGATGTCATCATGTTATAAATAAATTACTTCGGATATTATTTGACAAAATATGATTTACTTGAACAATGGACAACAAAATTATTAAAATGATTTAAAAATTATAATTTCCATTAATGTAAACGATAATATTTCTGTTACCCACAAAGTGAGATTTTACTAGATAACAAGTTCTCATGGGATGATCAAATTGATTTCGTTTCTAACAAAATCAAACCGTACCGTTTTACTCTCAAATGTTTTAATAAAATACTAAGTTTGAGATAATTATTAGTATATATATTATGTTTACATATATATATATATATACTTGTAAGGTGGTTATAATATTTATTTTCAGTTGTTTTTCTAGATTAAATTTCACAAACATTTTATGTTTATAGAAAATCTCTATTAAGCTTAAAAGTCATATATTCTCTTCCTAGTTTTAATGGTGTTGTTTTTTTTTACATTTAAGGGAAGGCGGAATTCGTATCTAATTAATGTTAAGAGAAGGAACATTTTCTTAGAACTCACTGCACCAACTTCGTTTCAAATTTTTACAGGAGGTTTTTTGGACTTTACTATACAACCTGAGTTAATTTGTTAAAAAAAAAAAAAAAACTGTAGAAACTGAAAAAAAATTAGGATCTTTAATTTCTTCTTTTTTTCAGTCATTTGACTGGTTTGATGCAGCTTATATTAAACCCCAAAACGTATGAATGAACCAGGATGACGATTGTAAACTAGTGCAAAGTATAATGTCATCTATTGTGGGGACCCCTTTAAAAATTAAATTAATTTTTAACAATAAAAATGATCTGTTAGATAATTTTCTGGTGCCCATAAGTATTAACGTGTACTAAAAATAATTTTATTTCATGTGTTTATATTTAAATAATAATTAATATGGACTTAAATACATTTATTTTATATCTTATAAAATGTATATATCGTATTATTATGTCTCGATCAGAATAAAATATATTTTATTTAGCAATTAAAACGTATATAAAGAATTGACGGCAAAAATATGTAAATTAGTTTACTCAAACGTGTGAAAGAATGCTTTAATGGCCCATTCACGACATGTTTGGCTGATGTATTCGAACGATCAACTCTCATTAAAATTTACTCGTTTGAAAACGCAGCATACAATTTCGTATATTTGAAATAAATAAAGAATTTGAATTTAGAAAAAAACTGCATTTAAATCGTTCAATTAGTTTACAACCAAGAACAGAGCTTTTGCTTAAAATAGGCACACGCTTCACGCTTCGGCAGTGATCATCCTAGGAGAGGGGATAAGATTAAAATAGCTTTAATTATATTAATTTATATATCATTTTTAAATGAAATAATTTTTATTCTGTTATAATTTGAATACGATTTAAAAAACAAAATAGCGTAAGGAAAGTAGTACCAAATTTTCACACGTAGCAGCACTGTCCTTCAAAATCTCATTGTATTACACTTTCATAAAATAGCAAACGTACACGATGATTAAATGAAGGTTTTATTTCTAGCTTTATTACATTAATTTCATTCCGGGAGTTGTCAGGTGCGATGGTGGTGTAATGGTGAGCATAGTTGCCTTCCAAGCAGTTGATCCGGGTTCGATTCCCGGCCATCGCACAAATTTTTTTTAACACTTATATTTAAAAAAATGAATTATCAGTGATAAATTAAATAATACGTTCTAAAACAATTAATTATAAATTTTTTCTGTTAGAATAAATAATTAAAAAAATAAATTGTAGCATTTTTTAAAAATTAAAAATTGGTTACTTATTACGATTGTTTTATATAGGATTTACACATTTTCTTTAAAAAAAAAAATATATATATATATATAATTTTGAAAAAATAATGTATTTTTAAAGCGAAAAAAAATCATAAATGAAAATTGTATAAATTGAATTTCCACTTACCAACAATTTAAAAAGTGTAAATTCTAGTACTTTCGGAGCTGTTACTCCATCTTCAGGGATGATAATTTAAATTCAAATCAATAATCGTTTTATAATAATAATGTAATGTAATGTTTAATAGTCGCAAACATCTTACAAAAATTACGTTACTGACTTATTGATGTACGAATTTTATTCTGACGACCGACTATTATAAACATAACAGTTTAATTTTAAAAATGACTTTTGATTTGAATTTAAATTAACATCCCTGAAAATCCCTGAAGATGGAGTAACAGCTGCGAAAGTATTAGGATTTACAATTTTTAAATTTTCGGTCAGTGGAAATTTAATTTATATAATTATATTAATACCAACGGTGCCAAATACGTAGCAAATTAAATATAAATGAAAATTATTAAAAATATTCAAGTAATATTAAAAATTAACGAAAATAAGAATTCGAAAAAATCTATATTTATTAAATTATGATAAAATATCTGTTTGAAAGAATAAATTAATTAGTTTTATAACTAAAGAATAGAAAAAAAGAATCAGATTTATGGTGCAAGTTTGGATTAGAAATGACTGCAGAGACAAAGAGGTATCCTGTAAAACAAAAAAAATATTCTAGAAATTACAACAAAAAAAGTTCTAAAATGTTCTATGAAACAATATTTTAAAAAATTTTCCCAAACAGTATTTTGTTCAAATTGACAATAATGGTTTCCATTAATAGGTCACAGGCGGCACACAGTTTGTTATCTCATTCATAAATTTTTTTCCTTTATTTCTATAAAATCAGTCTTTAAAAAAAAATATTTTTTTTTTTTATTTTTGTCTGAAGTGTTTGGTGTTTAAATAATTTTTTTTTAAATATTTATTTCAAAAGTTTCTCTTAAGAATTTCATTTAATTAAATTTAAATTTATTTCACTTTTCATATTCATATTTAAATTTTAACAATCTTTGAGTTCTTTAAATAGATGAACATATTTATAAATGTATTGATTTAATTCGTCTGACAACTAATTTATTTTTGTTAACGACAGGAGGCAAGGAACAACGGAACAAGTTCCTATCATCGCTGTGATTGTACAAGTGAATTTATCGTAGAACGATGAAGTGAAAACTGTATAGCGAGATAAACTAAATAATAGATTTTTTTTTTAAATTTGCTTTGCTCCAAAAAAATAATAAATAAATAAATAACAAAAAAGAAAAAAAAACAATTCGTACAAAAAAAAGTAAAAAATCATTTTGTTTTTAAGAAAATTACTTTACAAAAAATTTTCTATTTTGCATTGCTAGAAAGAAAAGCAAGTGGGCACGCTGTTAGATACAACGATTTTATAATTAAGCGAGCTTCACGATTTTATTTTTAGTTATGCATAAATGGAAAATTATTTAATTTTTTTTTTTTTTTTTTTTAAGTAAAGCATGATATTAATTATTTTTATTCTCTACTTTGTAGTCCTTTTAATGTTAATTTTACCTTTACTTCCGTGAGCGAAGTAAACAACTTTCGGTTTGCAGATTTCAACGAAAATCTAGTTTTGACTAGTTTTGAGGTGACCTCTGTACGCGGCTACTTATGTATGTATCTCGCGTAACCCAAAAACGATTAGCCATAAGATGTTGAAATTTTGGATTTAAAACTGTTGTAACATCTTGTAGTGCAAGTTTTGATTGCAATCGACTGAACTAAAAGTGTCCAAAAAAGGCCAAAATCCAAACAAATTTGGATTTTGGACGTTTTGTTAACTGCAGTAATAAGTCTTCATTGAGAGCTTTTCATCGATTTATTATAAGTGGTACTTATTTTCATTGGTTCGAGTTATAGCCAAATAACACTTTAATTAATGAAATATTTGGATATTACAAGGGAAGGGACATCGGTTCGAATCAGACTTCATCTCCTTTATTTTAATTTATTTTTTAACTTTTTTTTTAATTTTATTATATTGATTTTTTAATAATTATTAACCCGTGATTATGAAAAGTTTTACAAGAACTAATAATTCAATAATTACAATTAAAAAAATATATCTATGAAAAAATCAGAAATTATTAGCTAAATAAAATTTTATATCTTTTAAAACTGTGTAATTTAATAATGTAATTTTTAATAATGTAATTTAATAGGCATTATTACATATGTGTATATGTAACAAAATTGGTGAAACATCTGATTATTTAATATTAATTGAAAATTATGATTTAGAATCGTATTATTTTTGGATTCTCTAGTTTAATTTTATTCGATTATTCTGGAATTTCTGTTTAATTTTATCTACCTTAAAGTTAACTTCAGTGACTGAAAAATAGACCCTCACAAAAACAACATAGCATACATGCCCGATCTTTAATAAACTGCAAAAAATTCTTATCGTTTAATTCATTATTTCTCTGATATTGTCGGACAATATTCTCCCTAAGTCGAAGTTGATGATCGTGTCGTTTATTTGTTTTTTGTTGCAAATCATTTAATTGCTTTTTGGTTTGATGTAATTCTTCTGATCTTAATTTGGGTACAACAATTCTTTAGTTTCAGCAATTGTGTAACAGTCCACTTTATTAAACAATTGGAGGATCGTATCTCACTTTCAAATGAAATAATTCTAAATTAAGTGCAACAAAAAATGTGTATATGTAATTTAATAGGCGTACAATGAAGTCATGCGGTCTCCACATCATTTTGTTTCTAATTGTATAAGTATTTAAACTGACAAGTAAGTTTTTATTTTAGTTGTTTTAATTCCTTTACAACAAAAAATATATTTATATCCAGTTTATTATAATCTGGAGGAGTAGTTTCCATTATTATAAATTATACTGAGTATTTATAATTAACTTAGATGATTAGCGTACAATATACATTTAAAATCCGCTATAACAGCCACCTGATTTTTCTTTTTCTCTTAGCCTCCCGGACCACCATTAGGTATATTGCTTAAGAGGATGAGAAAAGGGAAATTTTGTAGCGTGTGAAATTGTCATGCATGACCGGGATTCGAACCAGGGACCTCCGGATGAAAGGCCGAGACAGCTCCATTCCTTCAGATGTTCTTATATCTCCGACAAATATAAATGTTCTATATATATAAAATACAGAAATATATGAAATCAACAATTGATTATTGCATTGTCACCCAACTTATGCGCTGTATAAAATTTCATCATTGTATGACGTCGAGAAATGAGTTTATTAAGTTTGCGTAAAAATACGTATGTTTACAAATTATACACAAAAAACCACGTGCGCGCGCAATCACACACAGAGTACAATAGACGCTCTATACTTAGTCAGTGTGTGTATTGACAAAAAATACGACTCAATATTTTATCGGCTGTTTTCAAGCATCCCAGAAACAGTGAGTTTAACGAATAATGTTCAGTAAAGTATTTATTGTATTATAAGTGTACTGTGTTTAATTATTTCTCTTTTTCGTTAATTTCTTTCAACTTTATTATCACAAACTGCAATTATAGACTATATAATCACACTTAATGATTGGAACTTCTTCCAGTTGCAAAAATTGCAAGACGAATTTAATTCATGTTATTCGCAAAGTTTTTAATTTTTTTTTTTTCGTAGAATACGTTTACAATTTCGTTAGAGTTCGGAATCGACGGTAAAAATCCGTGTCACAAAAAAAGGTGGTTATCGATATCCTTCAATAATTTCAAAACTATAAAAGAATACAAAAATATAATAACCGATAAATATTTTGTTAAAGTCCAGTCTGTTATAGGTCATAAGTCTGAAGTATTATGACGCAAAAAATTCTTCACTAAACAAAACAAAAATATCTGATGTGAACACTACATTACTTCCTTGTACGTCTATTAAATTACATATATATATATATATATATATATATTTAAATGTAAAGTGCATAACATATTATTTCATTAATAACTTCTGCTATTTTTTCATAAATTTAAAAAAATAAATAAAAAAAAGATGAACTCAGATTCGAACCGATGTCTCCCCCTTGTAAGATCCAAATATTTCATTAATTAAAGTTTTACTTGGCTATAACTCTAGAACTAATCAAAATAAGTACCACTTATGATATATCGTTGAAAAGCTCACAATGAGGGCTTCATACTGCAGCTAAGAAAAAGTCCAAAATCCAATTTGTTTTTGGACACTTTTGGTCCAGTCGATTGCAATCAAAAAGAGAGGTTTTGGATTTAGGACTGTTCACAACAGTCCTAAATCCAAAATTTCAACAACCTACGACTGATCGTTTTTGAGTTATGCGAGATACATACATACACGTACGTACAGACATAACGCCGAAACTAGTTAAAATGGATTCAGGAGTGGTCAAAATGGATATTTCCGTTGAAATCTGAAAACCGAAATTTTTGGCGATCACAGGAGTAAAAAAACTGCGCAATAAGGCAGATAAGTTTTATTATCACACTTATAAATAATTAAAATAAATATTCCGTATTCTGAACTATATTTTGTACAATAATTTTAAAATATTATATTATTACCACCGACTGAACCAACAGAATTTTTTCCTTTTTACTTTTGAAATGAGTCAGTCATTCATTACGTCAATTGGTTACAGTACTTCCTTAAGTAATGGTATGTTCTCTACTATGAGGGTCATTGAAGTATTACTAAAACTCTTTTCCGGTAAGAGGGGAAAAATGAGTCTTATGATTTGTTAGGTAAGGGTTGGGAGTTACATCAATGCTTATATAAAACAGTTTTGATTTAAGACCATTCTGCTTCCCTTCTACATGTATAAAGTGCTATTATAGTAAAAATGATCCTTTCTGACTTTTTGAATGATTTTTATGGCCGAAAATTTATGTAGTGTACTATTTACATATGTTATTGTACTATCGTATAATATCTATTTTTATACTCAAATCGCTATTTTTCTACTACCCTTCTGCACTGAAAACTGCTTTATGCAGATTAATGTAGTGTATAACTCAAACAAAACATACAAATTTTGAGTTATACTCATCTTATCAAGATGCTATACTATAAATGATAATATTTTCTGCTATCTTTTGGTATCTTTTTTTTTGTGAATTATAAAGTAGAATTTCTAAAATTATTGTTTGCTTTCTATTGATCTAATTTAAATAAACTCTCAGAATTAAATTATATACAAAGTTTGTTAGATATTTTTACTTTCTTATTGTCAGTTAAAAAATTTATGGAGAACCTAAAGAAATTAAAAAAAAAACACTTCCATAATTTTTTTTGGGCCTTTACAACAATTTTCTCGGAAACTATTAAAGATACATACAGTTCAGGAATAGTTTTCAAAACTGCTTTATTGTATACGTAATTTTTAAGGTAAAAAGACTAAATGAACCACAAAATTTTCTCTTTAATTCGAATATAAAAATTTTCAATACGGCTTTACTTTACACTTGGTTCCGTAAGAGCAAAATGTTTTCCTAGACATGATACGAAAACAAACTGTTTCCAGGATTTTTATAAAAACAGTTTAATTTACATTAAAATCCCGAAATTTTAATTTACATCTAAGACCCAGAAGTGTTTGCATAAATGCCCCTGAAGTATTTCCAATCGGTTTTGAATCGAATTACCCTCCCTCACTCTCTCTCTGTGCGCGCGCGTGCGCGTGTGTGTATTTATATATATATATATATATATTATATGCTCATATGTTTGTCTATTATACACATATTATACTCACTTATGCTCAGCTTCTTTCGAACAACGTTTTATTAAATCAAAAATTTCAACATTCTACGGCTAATCATTTTTGAGTTATGCGAGATACATTCGTACAGACGTCACGCCGAAACTAGTCAAACTGGATTCAGGGATGGTCAAAATGGATATTTCCGTTGAAATCTGAAAACTGCAATTTTTCACGATTACAATACTTCATTTCGTACAAGGAAGTAAAAATAAATTTTGCCGGTCTAAAACAATCTGTTATGTGATCAAAACAAAGCGATATAAAATACAAATATTATCGTAAGATTATACATGATTTAAATTTTAAATTGTATTCTGCAACGACTGTACAACACCTTAAGAAAACATACTAACCGAAAGATCTTAATTATTACGATTAGTTTTTAAAAACCATTATCAATGTTAAACAAACTCTATGCCGTTTTTCATATCAGAATAGGCACTATTTCAAATATCTGGTTACGTTAATTAGCATAACACCAGCCATCGGGTGACTAGAAATACCTCAACTGAGATTTGAGCGATCACTTCACATAGAAAATTGATATGTGGTATGGGTTTTCTGGTAATCGTATAGCGAGCCAAATATTTTTGACCAGACTGTCAATGCATAACTGTATCGTACAATTACTGGTGAATTTTACCTCGGTTTACAGATCTTGATAATGATTACGGCTTCTTCCAACAAGACGGTGCAACATGTTACATTTCAAAGCGGCTTTTACAAAAGTACGAACTGCCAGCAGCCTTCGCGTTTCCTCATATTTATCTAGATACGATTTTTCCTTTAGCGCTGTTTGAAGAATAGAGTATTAATTGAAACCCCGGAGTATCGAAGAACTGAAGACGCACATTTAACGAGAAATCAACGATATTAACAACGGTTTGCGTCAGTTGATTCTCAGTATGATCACTACGAGAACAAAAGTAAGTCTCTGCTCATAACGCTCACATCTTTTGTAAAAATATAAACTCTCTTGGTAATTTAAAAATAGAATTTAATTCACGTTTACCTTTCATTTATAAATGTTACACGTCACATTTGTATTTAACCAGTAGAAATTCGGTTTTAAATTACGTTTTATTACTCGCTAAACATTTTACCGTTAAACTATCTAAATTCCTTTTATTACTGAAAACTTTCTTCACAAAATAACTGAGAAATACTACTGTAAAATTACCTATTTTAAGTTTATTTTGCTTTATTCCTGTGAAAAAAAGTACAAAAAAAATTTTTTTTTAGATGTTGACTGTGGTTTCATAACATAATAATCTATATTTTTCTCGTCTACTTGGGCGGTTGTAAACCAATATTTCTTCAACAACTAGCTATTTTTAAATAATCTCTATATCAATCCGGAATGATGAATTTTAAAAATTAAAACTCAGACATGTTTATTTAAAGAACTCAAGATTGGGTTGGTATTAATTTTAAGCTCTACATTGATATCAGGATAATTTGGTTAGATTTTAAATAAAAATAACGTTATTAGTTTATATACGTGATAAAATTTAAACATTTAATATTAATATGTATGTTTTTTTATTAATACCATACTGTAAATAAAATTAAATGGCCTTGGGAACAGTTGCGTGCATTATGTGTGATTAAGATAATGAAACGATATTCTCAGTGGAGCCGGACGGGTATTTAAAGCAATATATATCTAAAAATAGTATATAAGAGAGATATTATTAGTCCGCAAAATAATATAAAAATAATAAAATTACATTACTGTAATAACTGATGTCATAATAATATAACTAAACGTATTTTAACATCAGTCAGGTAAGCAATTTCCTTTATGAAGTAATCTAGAAGTGGTGCAATAAGTAGATAGATGCTCATTCACCTTTTGACGTAATACACACATATTATAACAGTGTGTGTGTGTAATTTACACACGCTCACGCTAGCGCACACACACACACAAACACATATATATATTTTATCTAGGTACATTATCATTTATTTTATGACTATTTATTTGTAAATTTATTCTATTATCTTAGTTTCATTATACAGAATATTTCTTGTTACACTTTTCTTCAAAGGTGAATTCGGTGTAGAAATTTTCCGGCGTTTATACAAATAGTTTCATTTTTTCGTAACTAAAGATTTGAAAATTCGTAAGATGCCTACTTATTTTCTTATTTATTTGTTTTCTATATCAAAAACAAAATTAAACATAATGTTCGATGTTTTTAACCTGTTAAATTTTTTTAAATTGCTTTAAATTGAATTCCTTGCTTAAGTGTCAAAAATTTATTTGAAATATCTAAGATGATTATGTTCTTTTTTTTTATAAGAAAGTATAAAAGCTTGTTGAAATAATTTGATTATTGTAACGGTTGAAAAGTGCTCCCATTTTGAATTTTTTTTTTTTATAAAAAAGAAAAATAATTAAAAAAATTTTAAATTGATAAATTAAAAAGTAAAAAAAAGTTAGAATTTATAGAGCATCATTATATAATGAAAATTATCTACTAGTAAAACTGTTATATTTTCCGTCTGCCAATACATTCTTTTTTGAAATAAAAAAGTTTAAAAAAAAGAGGTTTTCAAAATGTGTCTATTTCAATTTTTTAATGTAAAATTTCTTAAAATTATTTTCTTGCAGATTTTGAAAACATTTTTCAGCTGATTTTAGGTATGTTAATTTTTTGAGTTTTTTAAAAATGATAAAAATGTAATTTTTAGTGATTATTGTTTAAGGTTATATGTAATTGTAGTGTATGTTCCCACCAATCGTAAGAATAAAATTTTATAGGCCAACTCCATTTGAGATGTTTAATTATTTTCTGGATTTTTTCAAATTTTTAACAGGATCAGTTCTCCAATATGACTTTTAATTTTAATCATTACCGAGATAAAAAGGTAAATAAAGGCAAACATTCTCACATTATTTTCTTCTAAATCATTACATTAGTATTTCTGGTTTCAAGGGACTTCTACTTCATTGATTCCTTATCGAACGTTTGGGCAAGGGTGACCTCGGAGCCAATTTGTTGTGGTGGGTGCCGCTGTTAAATGAGGATTGTGTACGATGTTTTTTCATTGTTTCCAGGCGGTAGCTGCGAGTTTCGCGTCAGCTATATTATTTTTAATTCGTAATTTATTGTCGGCCACCGTAGGCGAGTGGTAGCGCCTCGACCTTTCATCCGGAGGTCCAGGGTTCGAATCCAGGTCAGGCATGGCATTTTCACACGCTGCTTGTCAATCATCTCATCCTCTGAAGGAATACCTGACGGTGGTTCCGGAGGTTAAAAAAAAAAATTCGTAATTTTTTGAAATCCGTTTAAATTTTTTAATTTTTATTCTTTAAAAGCACATATTTTTAAGATAATTAAATACCTTTTTTGTTATTTTCCGTATAACTTTAAAGACATAACGCAACTATGGTTTGATATTTTAATAAATGGGGATTGTTGCTTAGAGCTTCAGCAATAACAAGCTAAAAATAATCTTTTAATCTGAAATTAATGTTTTTAATATTTAATTATGGTTTATTAACAAATTAAAAAAAGTATTTCAAATTAATAATTTAATTTAAAAATCAAACAATAGTAGAAGAAAGCGTACTTGAACATTCTAAAGTTACTCCATTTTTCCGCCATAACCCGACCGTAAACTTCAAAAATAATATTAATAAAAATTACCAACAATTAAATTAAATATTTCACCTAAATATCTTCTTTTTTGTCGAGAAATCTATCTTTATAATCGGTCGTCGAAAGGGTTGCTACCATAAGTAAATTTATTTTTCTAAGAGTAACGTATCAGGGACGGTAAAAGATAGCCAATCTCAAGTACAATATTAGTAATATGCATCATCTCTCATGACACAAACGAAGAAATCACAAAAACAGAGGTAACAGATAACAAATAATAGTGACGAAATATTAAAGTCATCCAAGCAAAGTCACAAATATTAAAGTCAGATAACAACAATAGTCACAAAACAATAAAGATACGAATTCTCAGGAGAGATCTGACCGCCAATTCAGAGTCAACGAACAGCTTCAACGTAGTCAAATTTCAGTATAGATTCTTAAAATTTAAACTATCTTTGACATAATAACTATTGTATCATCCCACGGGTCATGCACTTCAGTAATCATCCATGCCCTCAAAGATCAACGAGGTGCAGTGCGTGTAGCATGTAGCTCTCAATCGGTTTTATTCCTTGTTTGGGTTACATTTATTATTTTTTATTTAATTATGGTTATTTTTTTATTCGAATTTGTTTATTTGGTTGTTTTGTATTAGAATATTTTGCATAATTCAGAGAGATTTAAGGGTTTCATTTCCTTATTCTTCTGTTTATCATATAAGTTTGGTTATTTGTGGTTTATTTACTGTGACTGGCCTGTCTTACTTTCTCATCATTGTCTACTAGATTTAGCGTCTTAGTAGATGATTCACATGCTTGTTCAGCTTTGATATATAGTCCCTAACGGCCTTCCATATCTCCTTAAAAACATGTGGCATCCCAAGACACCCTGCCCCTAATTGTTCGTAACAAACCATGGAGCGGTGTTACCATTCTGAGCACCTTGTTTTGAAACCGCTGAGTAATTTCAACGTTACTGTTACAAGAGTCCTCCATACTTGTACACCATACCTTCATATTAGTTTCAGGAAAACAATATTCAGCAACGGAACATATAATAAATAAAGGCAAGGACAAATGAGACCGCCTACCAAAAAGCCAGTACATTCGTGCAAGTTTATCATTCGGTTGTCTCCTGTTCTCTCTGACGTGATCCTTCCAGGTCAACCGACGATCTAGATATAATCCTAGGTACCGTACCCTGTTCGCGTCAGGGATGTGAGTATTGTCCACTTGAACCGGAGTGCAATTACTCCTCCCCATAGTAAATGTCACGTAACTCGAAAATATTATTCTCATGTTTGTTAAGAAAAACTCATATCAGAGAACCGATTTCTGTGTATATCGGTAATACAACTTTCATTACTTTCTTTTGAATGTAGACTTTTAAAATTTTGTTTTGTTACTCCAGTCGTTATTTGAACAAAGAGGAGTGCTTTTTCGACTTTTTATTTTTTTTTTAAAAAGATTTATAAAGAAAAATACTTTCTTCAATCAATATATTTAATTAAAATTTATTATTGTGGATTACTTTTGACAAAAAAAAAGTTAAAAATATTATTACAGTAATTTTTGAGGGCTTTTTAATTAGGTAAAATTTTTTTCGCATAATATATAGTAATTTAGCAATTTTTTAACTGAGGATATATATTCTCAGCATGAAATTAAAAAGGTTAGCATGATATTATTATTATTTTTTTGTGATAATACCTTCGATAATAAGTCTTGACTTCTTTCTTTTTCTGAATTCTTTCATTCTTTCGCTTAACTTTTCTCTCCTTTCTTCGATCCACCCACTGTCTTTCTTTTCTGTTTATCTGGAAATTTGTATTCACCCTCTAATTTCCTGATAGATTGTCTGTTGAAAACTATTTCTTTGAAAATATTTAATAATTTTAATCTTTTTAAATTTCTTTGAACCAGCTTATTTTCATATATATTTTCGGAAAATCTAAACATTTGTTTTTTTAATTTAGTTACATCCATTTTATATAAAAGTGACTAAAATTTGACTCTTCTTTTTCTCATTGTACGGTTTATTTTTTGAAAATCATGGTTTATTTCTTCTGATTTTCCTAATTTATAAATTCTGTCTTCAAGTTTTGGGCCGTGGATTTTTCTCAAAATTCTTCTTTCTTTTTTAATAGAATTTTCCTGAGAAATTGTGTAGGCCTACCCCACTATATAACTTGTAAAACTATGGTTTTGTAGTGTCTTAACGTAGAGTTTTTGAATAAGGATAATTATTGTAAATGTTTGTTGTAAGATAATACGTTTCCATTTTTTTTTTGTTTTGGTTTTTATTCCTTCTTTTTCTAAAACATTCGGGGTAATTATTTCACCTAAATACTTGACTCTTCTTCTGGAATTTTCATTGTTTAGATTCTTTTTCTATTACTGGAAAACTGTTTTGTTTTTTCGCATGAAATTAGTATATTAATTTTGTTTACATATCTTTATTTTTTTTATTTTTATTTTCGCCTCTCTAATATCTATCGCCAAAATTTCAAGATCGTCTGCAAATGTTAAATTGTTTATCTTTAGAGATTTCGATTTGCATCAATTTTTGTATTTTCGTTTATTTTAAGTATATAAATTTCCTACTCGATTTTTTCTCCAGAACTAAGTTGATATTTTTTATACAAGAAAAAAAAGAAAAACTATCACAGTATGATTTCCTAACTGTTTTTTTCCCCAGACAAAGTCAGGAAGAAGGTAATGTATTTGAATTTTGTGTTAAGTCATTCTCCTATAAACCCGCTCTGAACGGTTCACCGTTTATTACTCGATAATTATTAAACCTTAAATATCATAATCATGCGTATGACTCAGAATACAAAAGATAAACCACTAAAATTATTTGAATGTCCACAATTATCAAATACAAGTACTTAGAAAATATTATTTAAAAATATTGTATATATTATTATATTCGGTTTTTCATTTTATCAATTTTATTATAAATTTTCTCTTTATTCACAATAATATTCAAAATTTTAAATTAATCTACATAAAATTCTGCTTCCTCTGTAGACAGGAATACACCGGCTAACCGAAAAAGAACTCCCAGGTTTTAAATTAAATTTATTTCATTGCAATTAGAATTAACGAATGTGTTTCATTGCACAAAAGTACAAAGTCTAAAGTTTTATTTTTACCTCTTAATGTAACTCAATATGAGCATCGTCTGCGGCTTTGGAGACATCAAACCAAAAATCCATCTCATTCCACATTCTGTCGAGCATGTCTGCAGAAATTGCTTCAACAGCTGCTGTTATCTTTTGGTGCGGGTGATAACTTATTCTTAGAATATGATGTCTTTTACGTAGTCCCAAGAATTTGGGTGCCAGATAATGATATTGTCTGGCACTCATTTGACAGCCCATTTTTTTATCTTAAAAATTCGTTTTGATTTCTTAAGGAAATCCCAAGACGTAATTATATTTACATGAGAATATGTAAGCGTAATAAACATTTAATAATGTTGATGATAAGATTAGCGTTTTATTAAGACGCTTCACAAAGAAAACAGTACGGCTTGATTTTGTTGTAAACAGAATAAAATTTGATAATCCCACGAGAATTTCTCATCTAATAATATATCCAGAAATTTCGTTTTATTGGCAACAGAGTACTATCGTTATTATGAATAGAAATTCTATTCAAATGATCAGCAATGTTACAATTTTTTTTTTAGCCTCCGGGACCACCGCAAGATATTGCTTCAGAGTATAAAATGAAATAACAATTTTTTAGCGTGTGAAAATGCCATGCCTGACCTGGATTCGAATCCGGGATCTCCAGATGAAAGGCCTAGACGCTACCACTCGCGCTACGGAGCCCATTAAGGCATAACGAAACAATGTTACATCTAACTGAAAAGCACAATGCAACGGTTATATCTGAATTTAAAATTAGATATGTACAATCTATCCATCCAATGAATAATATTTTGAGCTGATTTCGCACATTACAGTAACATAGATATAGATACGGTTGTTTTGTCTGCGAATAGAGTTACAATGAACAGCTCAAGATCTTGACTCAACCCAATAATAAACAATAGAAAAAAGCAAGTGTCCGAGAAGAACTCTTCCCTGAAGCACTCCATATCTTTAAGTGAGGAGCTAAATTTTACACGTGTATTCTTACCAAAAGATGAAATTTCAACTACTTATTTACGGTTTGTAAGGAATGACTTTATTCAGTTGTAGCAGCTTCTCTGATACCATACCTATTAAGTTTTTCATCTTAAAAAAAATGGAACTGAATCAAATGCTTTAATGAGATTGAAAAAAAAAAGTTAAAAATGGGATATTTTTGTTGTCTACAGAATTTTAATATTTTCCAATTTTTGAATTATTACTATTAGTTTAACTTAACGTATAAAATTTATTACGCTACGAGAAAGCAAAAATACTCAACTTTGTAAAATAAAATTTAATTTTAATGTAGAAATTAAAAATGTACATCTTATTAATGGGATAACGTATTTATAAATGTTGATTTTAAATAACTGGAAGTCTTCTGAACTTAATACTAACCTTTATATTTATCTCTGCTAAGTTTTAAAATCGTTTGGAATGTAAGAAAAGTTTTTTGTTGTTATTGACAACTTACTGAAGGATTGATTTTTTATACGTAATACATTATTTCAGAAAATATATAGCAGCCGATAAAATATAAAAATTTATTCTACTAACGTAGATAGAAAATTATTGTAATACATTGATAAAACGTTGTTATAAATTATGAATGATAATATTTTCAAGATAAGGTTCGTACGCTCAGGTAATAAGGTAAGAAACGGTAATGAAATTTTGTGGTGATGTGTTAAAGGTTGGTGTTATATTATACAAGAAAAGTGTAATAAAAGTATGGTTGAAGGAAGAGTGGAGAGTGTTGTGTGTATGGGCACGTTCACAGCTTATGTTCCTTTCGAGACGAGACCTGAATCTATGTACAATGAAACCACATTCTGTATAACCATCTTCGTATCGTCTCATTTTAACCACTATATGACTGTTCACATATTACTGATAACGATTTATACTGCCTAATTATTAAATTGCTACTAAGCACTACCCATAGGCAAACTCATAATTAAAGATGTTACTTTTTTTCTTTTGTTAATAAACTTTTATTAATCACAAATTTTTTTTTCAGGATATTTATATATTTACATATACATAGAATGGTTCAATGTATACAGAAAATAAAATAATAGTACAAAAATGTTTAAAAACATGCGTTTTACTTTTAGTCATACTTTAATCAAATTATTACAATACACTGCCTGAATTTAATTGGTAGGTTAATTTGGATTTCAAAAGATTTTTTACACTCGCACTCTTAATTTCCAACCTTAATTTACCTCCATACGGGGGAATTTTTGCAAAAGTAATGGTGGAATATTGCATTGTTACCCAAACTTAGTAACTGTGCACAATTTCATCAGTAGGCAAAGTCAGGAAACCCACCGAGTTGGTCTAGTGGTAAACACTTCTTCCCAAATCAGTTGATTTGGAAGTCGAGAGTTCCAGCGTTCAAGTCCTAGTAAAGGCAGTTACTTTTATACGGATTTGAATACTAGATCATGGATACCGGTGTTCTTTGGTGGTTGGGTTTCAATTAACCACACATCTCAGATATGGTCGAACTGAGGACTGTTACAAGACTACACTTCATTTACATTCATACATATCATACTCATTCATTCTCTGAAGTAATATCTGAACGGTAATTCCCGGAGGCTAAACAGGAAAAAAGGCGATGTCAGGAAGTATATTAAATTAAGGAAACAAGATTTGAGGACAAACATGAAAAAAAAAAAACATTGTGAGTTAAAATAAAGCAAGTAATAATTAGATATTCTTTATATATATATATATATATATATATATATATATATATATATATATATATACTTTGTTAATAAAGTATGCAAGAATCCTTAAATAGCTTTCCAGCCTGTAGCCATACAAAAATTCAATTTAGAAAATTCTCCTATCTCAAAACGATCACTTTTTTGGTATGAAACTGTACTCCAAGCCTTCAGGAGGTTCCCACAGAGAGTAAGAACTACTCAAAAAATTATAAATTAGATAGATATGGTTATCGCATATCATTTTAAGACATTAAATATTTTTTTAATACATTAAAAATTGGGTTATGATAAATTTAACCAAAACAGCTGTCAATGAATATTTTTCACCGCTATTTTCAAAAGCGATCTTACTGTTCAATGTCAAGATAATGGTCCAATACCGAAAAACCATTTTGAGATAAGAGTATTTGCTTAATTTTTTTTTTTTTTACTATTTCACTGTTGGCTATTTATTTAACAGTTAATGGATATAACTTCTGAAATTAGCTGTAAAAAATATTAAATTGGTTCATTTTTAACTAATTTTATCATAGTCCGATGTTTCTTACGTCAGAAATGGTTTTTCTCAGTGCCCTTTAAAATCATTTGTCATGGATCTCCCTATAGACATTGGGTAGATTTTTTTTATACTGAATATACAATTAATGTATATATATATATATATATATATGTGTATTTTACAATAATACACACACACACACAGTGCGTCCGTAAAATAATAGTGGGGATTTAAATGGTTATAGCTCCGGAAGAAAGCATTGTAGAGAGATGAACTGTACGTTAAATGAAAGAGAAACACACCAAGTTTGTGCGTGCAAAAGCTAGCGCATATGCTTTGAGTTTCCAATACACGCAAGCAGCACGTGCCTGTTAGTCATCGTGTTTGCGGGACAAAGGAAAGTTCAACGTGTGTTGTTTGTGGTTTGCTATCTTTGAGTCAGTTATACGCTTTAGATGTGAATACCGTCGTGGGTACAATGAAGACTTCCGCATGAAAATAATATACGACGATGGGAAAAAAACAGACCAGCCTACTGAAGCAAGCATGTCCAGAACGGTAATCAGTGTCTGATGAAACGATTGAAGCAGTGCGAACAAGTTTCTTCGCACAGCTTGAAGAAATCCGTGCGGAAGTGTTCTAGATAGTTGGGAATTTCGAAAATAACTGTTCACTATATGTTAAAAAGACGGCTACGTTTCATTGCGTACAAAATGTTGGTATTAAAACAACTTTGACCACAGGAAAAAGTGAAACGATTCGATTTTTCTTTAGACATTCTGGATAGGTTAGAGCAGATTGATGTTTTTTTAAAACAAGTTTATTTTCAGTGATGAAGCAACATTTCATGTTTCTGGGCGAGAACAACCACATAATGTTCGTTACAGAGTTCTTAAACTCTACAAGCCATTATTGAACATCAGCGAGGTAGTTAAAAAGTGAATGTGTTGTGCGCTATTGGACGAGATAGAGATTAGGCCCCTTCTTTTGAAAAAAACAATACATGGGAACACCCTTCTTAGATATTAAGATTTTTTATTGTGCAGCGCCCCAAATACCGGAGAATTCCATTTTCCAGTTTGACGGAGCTCTTCCACATTTTCCCGCAATCGTTCAAGGCTTTTTTAACGAAATATTTACTCAACGATGGGTCGGACAAATGGGTGGATTGCCTCGACCCTACGGTCTCCCGAACTTTCCCCTGTGGATTTCTATTTTTGGGACTATGTAAAAACACTAGTGTATTCCGTTCAAGTTGGAAATCTGGACCGTTTAAAAGAGAGGATCGCTGAAGTTGTTTCTTCTATCATGCCGGATGTTCTTTGCCATATATGGCAAGAAATTGAATTTCGTTTTGACGTCTGCAGGGCAACTAACGGAGCTTACATCGAAATCTACTAAACAGGTAAGAAATTTTAAATGTTTCTCTTAAATTTAACGTATAGTTCTTCTTTACATAATTTTTTGTACGGAATCTATAACCAATTAAAATCCCATTATTATTTTACGGACTTTATATATATATATATATATATATATATATATATATGTCAATAAATAATCCAGAAAATTGCATCTTAGCAGCAGAATATAAGTATTTAATTTCTTTTTTCTGTTAGCTTAGCGCTTTTCCAGAGAGCTTTGTATTTTCAGATTATATGAACACATATATGAAAATTTATTAAAAACAATTTTAAAAATATAGAGGGTATTTTCTCCATTACTCTCATAACATCATTTTGTCAATTGCTGATATTAAGAGACATGAAGTGTCTTTACAACGTAAACATTCTACCAAATCAGTGATGATGTGGTAAATACACCGCTCTAAATGTGTAATGTTCAAGTATGTTTGTAATTAATTTCCACATTTCCATAATTTCCATATTCTGATGAATTAGAACTCTAAACGCAGAGGTTAAGTATAAATTAATTAAGTGCTTATTTTTTATCTACTTTTCGAAGAAAATTACATTACTACTTTATCACTTACTTAATCTCACGGTGGGATTGTGGGGGTTCAATTAAACTTCCTTTACATTTTGAGGTAAGAGAAGTACGAAAATCCCATTCACTTTAATGAGCTTTCCTAATTTTTATATATATATATATATATATATATATATATATACATGCGCTTATGTATAAAATTTGTTACTTGAAAATCTTCAAAACTATATCAGTTTAACTGAAATTTAGATATGCTTTAGTAGTGTATCTGAAGTTGTGAATGTGAAAATTTTATGAAGATTTGTTGAGTCAGTCGTTCTTTAGTTGAGTTCAATGTAAGGCTTTTTTCCTGGTGAGGGAAGGAGTCCCATTTACGGACAGAATGTTGGATTCCCTAACAGGTACCGCAAGATCTTGTTAATGTGCGTATGTACCTGCGCCCTACCAACTAACCCTTCATCTCACAAACTCCCTTCAAGGGCCGGACCCGCAATTTAAGGTTGACAATTTACAAAATAACCTCAATTTGAGGTTGTGTTGACTTTTTATTAGTGTATTTTTCATATGCTCTTATTCAGTATTTCACAGTAGTAAGTTTAAAGTTGATGCTTGTGTGTAGGGTTTACTCGTTATTTTTAACTATTTCATCAAATTAAAATTATAATAATTTAATTTTCATATAAAAAGAAAATATATTTATATTATATAAATAAATGTAGATGAACCACTGAATATAAAAATAGGAAGAGAAAAGATTACGGAGATAGAAGAATTTTATTTTGGAAGTAGAATTACTAAAGATGGACGAAGCAAGAGCGATATAAAATGGCGAATATCACAGGCGAAATGAGCCTTCATTCAGAAATATAATTTGTTTACATCAAAAATTAATTTAAACATCAGGAAAAGATTTTTGAAAGTATATGTTTGGAGCGTAGCGTTATATGGAAGGGAAACTTGGGCGGTCGGAGTATCTGAGAAGAAAAGATTAGAAGCTTTCGAAATGCGGTTCTATAGAAGAATGTTAAAAATCAGATGGGTGGATAAAGTGACAAATGAAGAGATGTTGTGGCAAATTCATGACGAAAGAAGCATTTGATAAAAATATAGTTAACAGAAGAGACAGACTTATAGGACACATATTAAGGCATCCTGGATGTAGGGGTGAATAACGGAATGAAACGATTGGTACTAAATAGGGTATGTTGGAGAGCAAGCATCAAACCAGTCAAGTAACTGAAGACAAAGAAAAAAATAAATATTTGTTAGTTTTCTCATTAAATTTATGTTTTGTATATTTCTAGCGCAAAAATGCTCAAAAATCTTTTATTCTTGCAGTAAGCAGATGAAATGAAATATTTTTGTAAATATATACACGTATATTTATAATATTTCTTAATTTTCAGTATTTTGTGAGAACTTGCTAATTAGTAATTTGAGATTTCCGTTAATTTGATAAATTTCAGATATTTTTAAGTTGTACTTTCTAACTGGAAATTGATGGAAAAAACCACTTAATTCAAAAATCTTTTATATTTTTTTCTTCTCTGCTGCTAACTAATATCTTATTTTTGTTATTTTCGCAATCAGTAAACTGGTTTAAAGCAGTTCTCTTTTGTGCCAATCTTGAATTCTTAACTTATCTCCTATTTTTTTCTTACTTAAATATTTTTTTCATACAATCCAACTTTACCTTCCTTTATTATTTGTTATTTTTTTTTTTTAAATTGTAACTAGAATTAATAACTTTAGTTGCTTTAATAATTTTGGCCTCCTTTTTATGAGATTCTGTCCCAAAATTTTCCTTTTTTCTTCTAGCAGTTTACTTTAGAGACTTTAGATTATTTTCTGTTTCAGATCGTCCATCGTTTATAATATTTCACTATGCAAGAAAAATTCTTTCCATTTTTTTTTCTTTAATACTGTGTTCTATCATAATATGTAACTCCGTATTATTCTTTTTTCTCAACATTTCATTACCTTATTTTCTTGTTTACTTTTACATTGAAATTATTTTACAGTATCTAAAAATGTAATATAAACTTTTTCCAAGTTTGTTTTTCTTTCTAATTTTTAAAATTAATCTGAAAGTTGAAATTCTTTTTTATTTTCCTGAACTGAATAGTATTTTATGTAAGACATTTTCTAGCGCTTGTTCTATTTCTTTAACAAATATCTTAATTAGTAATTTTGAAAGATTTGTTGGAAATTTGTAGTGCTTAGAAAAGACTGACGGTTTTTACACGTCCTTTTTAAATATCTTTTTCACCTCTCTGTCCTCTGTAGTTTTATTCACTAAATAAAAAACCCTGCTGCTTTAAATATATTGTATTTTCTTCTCTTAATATTTAACTGTGCCATTCGCTCGTCCGATGCATTTCATTAACTTTGTTTTACTCTTTTATTTTTGTTTTAAAATTGAATCTTCCCTACAGCAACGAATTAATTAAATTAATTAGATGAAACTCATTTCTACTCGTAGTTTAATCAAAATAATAAACGATATAAAAACGAAGCTTAGAAGTTTTATATTAAGTATTTTGACTAGTAAAGAGATGTCAATTTTTTCACGTAGATTTTTACTGGTTCTGTTGTTTACAAATTAGAAAAACAATCTCTCCTATCCGTAGTTCAGTGCAGTTATTTTTGTATATTTACTCTTATTTTTACTATCTGATTTTTGTTTTTTTAACTAAAAGTTAAATTAACTTTACTATAAAAAAAAAACTCGCAATGTATTGCCGGTTTTTCGGCTACGTCGATCAAGTCACGATCACCAAAATAAGATTTAAGCACCAAAATTCCCAAATTTCGAGTAGATTTTTGATTTTAGGAGTTTTCTTACTCTTTTTGAAAAATTTAGGAAAAATTTATTTGTAAAGAATTATTCCTAATAAAGAAAATTGTTTAAACAAATTGAAAAATAAAAAATAACTTGTGAAAGTAATGAAAAAAATTCTTCTTAGTTTGGGTCCGGAATATAATATATAGGTTCCAAAGCTACTTTAACAGCTTTAAAAGTGAAAAAATACAAAAAAATTTCGATTCCTTTAGCGGCTCCATCCACGAGTCACCTTATTTATGTGAACTATTTCTTCACGAAACCTTCTCCTCTCATTCATCCTCCTCCTCGTTATTTTTACTATTCTCATCTTCACGCATGGTATTTTTCCAGATGTTAGGGATTTGCGTGCTATTAGTTGGGTTTCCCCCAATCGGTACATAACTCAATTTCTTTCGGGACATGGTGCCTTTAGGAGTAGTTTGGCTAGGTTCAGGTTGGTTGATTCCGGGTTATGCCCGGAATGCGGAGTCGAGGACACAGCGGACCATGTCCTGTACACATGTCCCCGGTACGAGGCTGAACGTACCAGAGTTGGTAGGGAACTTGAGAGAGTGCACTCCTCTTTGGATCTGCGAGTCAACTGGAGGACTCGCAGTGAATGGACAATAGTGGCTAGCTTCCTGAAATCCCTTGCCCAGGGCAGGGCGGCAGAAGGGATTTAGGTTAGAAGCCCGGGCGGTTAGGTTCCGTCTGGACAGTTGATTGACCGAAGGTAGGCGCTTAGGCAGCGTGCCTCGGTAGATGTATTGGTGGTATGATATTAAATACGCTGTAGGCGGAGTTGCGGCCGTTGTCGGCGGGCGGGACTATTCTCGCCCGGTGGGTGCGGTCGCGCTCCGACGAGGGCATAAATGAGCTAACGACACTGTCGGCGGGGCCTCTCTGGGTACTACTTCGGTGGTATGTGGGGGAGTCCTGGCGGCAGTCTGCGAAAGATGGTGAATGTCACGCGGGACTCCGTGATGGCGCTGTGCGGGGGTAGGCGTTAAGTCTCCTCTCCCGGGCAAACCGGAGCGGATTCAGATAGAAACTCATTTAGAGTATTAAGCGGGGTTCTTAAGGGAACTAGGTCTAAATTTCGATGTACAAACTTTAGTGGGAAGTTTATTAAAGAGGTTGTTAGTGCGGATCTGAGACATTCAGGAAGTGGCTCTTTATAGTAGGATCTAGGCGCGGGGCCTTCTTTCCGCGGTTAGGTTTCCTAGCTTAGTTCTTGAGGGCGACGTGGTAGCTGCAGGTGTCCGTTGTCTTCATTCTGAAGGCATAAACACATAAATCTATCCCGGGGTGAACTTTTACCGATGTAGATGTCCCTCGGGGCATCTGCATCGGTGGCATCTCAGCGGGGCCTAGACTGAAAGCTGTGTGGCACAATCAGTTTGAGGGCGAGAAGATGTCCTCCGTTAAAGCCACTACTGGCTAGGAACGGAGGGGGTGGTGTAGCGACCGGACACGCTACGAGGTGGGATCTTCTCCCCTCGGGGGGGAATCGAGATATTCTCATCTTCGCAATTATTTTTTTTGTTCATTGTTTGTTTGACTTATACCATGACGAGATTTCCACCGTGATAAACCAGCCATCAGCTGCATTAAAATCATCGTCCTATGCAAATCGTTATAGAACTTCTTGACAGCTTAACGTCTGATGACCGGTTCAGATAGTGATACCTATCCACTTCATTTTATTAAGAACCACCTGTATAAGCACTTATCAAGATCATAATCTTTGCCTAATCTATTATTTTCTTTGCTATCCGATTTCACTTTCAACTGTCCCTATAAAATTTCTAAGTTTGTCTTTCTCTTTCATGCCCTCCTTAATGTTTTTCTTCTGGGACGCCACACTTACGCTATAATCTTGTTTTGGTTTCCCCCATTTTTTACACGATCGATAATTTTCAGTTTATCTCCTACTAATATGTTTTCGTCTTCTCCGGCATTTTGTTATCTGAACTCGCGACTTTACATGCATAATGCATAATTCAGACTAAAATCATATTTCATTATTTCCCTAGGTGTTAAGAATTTCTGGCAGATGCAGATTTTTGAAACCTTATAGAAACACATTATTGTTTTCATGTCCCATTACTTCTGCGAAATCGTATGGAATACAATGGTCAATTAGGGAATATGGTGAGAACGGTTCCGACGGTAAGATTGCACTGTAAAACCGCCCTCTGCAGACTTTTTACTGTTTTAACACACTTTCAAAAGTAAAGATTTTATTTAAAAAACTACAGTATTTTTTAAGGGGGGATATACTTTCCCCCGCGTTATATCCGATCCGCGGTATTTCGATCCACGCTATGTCGAGCTTCTACTGCATTTGATTTCCCGTTATTCTGTTTTAATGATTTATATACCCTGGATTCATTTACTTGAGCTACCCATCGCCATAATATTTTTTTAATTTTTTCACAGTTTCTGATTTACCCTTGAATATTTTAGTTGTAAAAACTATTTCTATTAAGTTTATAATTTAAGAGATTATTTTGTAATAATAATAATTATTATAATAGAATAATAAAATTAAAAATTAGGAATCATTTTTAATTAATATATATATATATATATAGTATTTAATAATATTAATTGATATTCGTTCCGGTATGTTCATTTCTAGTGAAATGTATTCCGTGAAATTTGTCTAAAAGCTATTTTAATTATAACAGTTCTACTATATTGGAGGGCACGTGAAGTCGTTAAGCCCTACATTTATCGGAGTGCATAGAAAGAGAAAACTAGAGAAAGAGAGATAAAGATAGCAAACGATACAGTGTGTGAAACTGAAAAGAGAGAGAGAGAGAACGAGTGTGTTTGTGTGTGAACGTACAAGCATGTGTGTATGCACAACAGATAGAGAAAGAGCTCGGTTTAAGCTTAGTAAGGGATGGAAAGCAGTCAGCCAGGTTTCGATGTGAGGTTAGAATGTACGTGTATGTACGTATGTACCTACGAACGTAGTACGTTAAGGCAAAAGGGGGTTGTAGTGAGTTTCATCCCTTTACTACTCTTTCCACCTATTCCTCCCACACCAAGCAACCTACTCGGTATACCCACCTCTCCTACCCGCTACCCCCTTAAACACTACCGATAGCACCAGTAGAGGAGCCTTTCTGTCGTTTTGCGTTACACAGCGACTGCTTATATTGCGGTCCTCCACAAATATATTAATAATCCCTTATATTATACGTATGTAACATATCTTAACATTCAACTTAACTTTTACGTATTTAAAATTAATAATAAATGCGAGATTTCTTTTTATGTCATCCACCGTAGTTATTAGCACATGATAAATATGTTACATATAAAGGTGCTGTCGGAGAATATATTTGTATATAGCACGTTTGTTTTGTACACACTTACTCACATGCACATCAAACCAACATATACCTACCCGCACGATATACCCACATTCTTAAGTTTGTAGTAAATAATTGTAACATAAAGTATTTGTTTAATTATTAAATAATACTTCACACACCTACGACACAACCTCATACCATCATTTTTAGTAAGTTGTAAACTTTACTCAAGTTCAAAAGATTGTTGGAGTAAAAGCTTTATGCGGATTTGTACAAATTTCAACCGATCGTTTCGTTACAGTTTTACTAGAAGAGTTATTTGTAGGCGTACATTAAGTTATTAATTAAATCTTCATTCATCTGGAAAGTATGTTCAAAGTTACCAATAATAATAGTTGTTATTAATAATTTTTTATAGATCAGATTTAGCATAGATCTTTTCTTAACGCGTTTTTACATACTTTATACGTACTCTACTTATTTTTATCAAGATTTCTTACATTGCCTTTCTTGCAAAAGATTTTTTTTAACCTTTGTAAGCCTATTTATAGTTTAAATAAAAATCAAAGAAAAAATGAAAATGAAATGAACTTAACAAAATAAACCGACTTCAAAAAAGTTACGTTAAAATGTAATTTTGAATATTAGATGTCGTCTTTGTATTTTTCATTTACTTTCCCGCCTAGATAGCACTATAGTAGAGCTATAGCTCTAGAAGGGAAAGTATTGTAATCGGTCCGATTTGGGCACATGCGGTTTTCACCGGATCTTGACGTTTCGACATCTAAGGAACTTAAAAAAACCGGATGAAAATGCTATGGATGTTAATGGTTCGTATGTACGTTTGTGTGTTCAGTGTTGGCCTCTAAATCACTTTGTATCTTCGGAACTACTGGACTTATTTTGACCAAACTTGATTAGATTACTCCTTCTATATATTTGCCATTGATTCCATTAAATTTTCACCTTAAGAGGTCAAGGGGGTGAGGTTGTAGAGCAAGGTCACCCACCCTTAGTATCTCGAGATTTCGCCTAATTAAGGTCATAATTTTCTTAGGCACATTTGTTAATAATTAGAAAATAACAATATTTACCAAAAACGTTTTCCAAAATCGCACCCCATCTCAAAAAGTTCTGTTATAGTCGTCTGCTATGTTGTGACGTTACAGGTGAGCGGCAGAATTAAGTAAATGAATAATATTTAAAGTGTAAAAAAAGTAACTCTGTCTGGCTGTGTCTTGAATTCGACCGCCCGGTCGACTCGATAGCTGATGCGTTAAACCTCGCGGCTTCACCACTCTACCGACCGTACGAGCGAAATTTGTTCTATCTAAGATGTAGAATTACTTTACTTTGGTAGTGCCGATCATCGCCGCTAGTACCGCCACACCCGTGCGAATTAAATACGGTATGCGCACGCGCTTTAGTTATAATCGTTAAATTATATACTTGAAAAATATTATATTTAAAATTTAAATAAAATGATGCACATTTTAAATTAAGCTCTCTCACTCTGTCTCCTCTCTCTCTCTCTCTCTCTCTCACTCTCTCTCTCTCTGTGTGTGTGTGTGTAATATATATATATATATATATATATATGTGTGTGTGTGTGTGTGTGTGTGTGTGTGTGTGTGTGTGTGTGTGTGTGTGTGTGTGTGTGTGTGTGTGTGTGTGTGTGTGTGCCGTGGATCAGATACAACCCACGACGAGAAGTCCTACATACAACTGTGCTGTCAACTTTTTATAGATCAAATGTAGCATAGATCTTGTCTTAACACGTAATTTATATAATTTTTACGTACTCTTTACTTATTTTTATCAAGGCGCAGTTTTCTTATATTATCCTTTCTTCTGAAAGACTTTTTCAACTTTTTTAAACCTATTTATAGTTTAAATAAAAATGAAACAAAAAATAAATAAATAAAATGAATTTAACAAAATAAACCGATTTCACAAAAACTACATTAAATTGTAAAAAAATTATACTTTTTACTATTCTGAATATTTGATGTCGGTTTTGTTTTTTTTTATTGCCAAAAGTTTAAAATTAAAGATGAATTCAAAAATTATTATTGTTTTAAATTTTAAAACAATATTTTTAAAGTCTATTTTATTATTTTATAAAATGTATATTAAACAGAAATAATAGCATTATAATATCAATTATTCGTTACAGTTAAATCTAATATATTTGTCCTTACACTAGTCTTTGTGTTAAAATAAATTTATACCGAATATTTCTACTAGTTTATTGGCTTTTGGCGTTATGTTTTGGAGTAACATAATTTAATACGAATTAAATTGTTTATTGATTGACAGTAAGCGTAGCTTTATTAAATTAATTGTGTTTGCCGAACAGATAATTGTAATTTACTTAAAATAATGAGAGAGTTACCCTTAAGCTATGAATATGTTTCCAAGTATTAACCGATTATTTCATAGTACTGACAATCGGATATAGTATTTACAATAGAGGTTATTGTTCTAAATTGAATTTTATTAACAAAAATACTCTGAACCGTTACTACTATTTTTTTCATAAATCTTATACGGAGATTTTTTTAATCTAGTTCTGATTGGTATTAATATTACTACGTTATATTCGAAATGCGGAGGATGGTCGAAAGGGGAATCTACAAAAACATTCAACTGGACCCCTTGATGTAGACATGATTGTACCGAACATGCTACCTGGAGTCTGATAAATTCAGGGTTAAGACACGAGGACTTCGTCACCTCAAGCTGTTAAGATCGAGACCCGGCTGGGGCCTTCTCGGAGGAACCGGTTTGAGGCAGGCAGCTGTTAAAATCAAAGACCCGGTATGGGCCATCTTTGTGGGATACTCACATTGGAGGCATTGGCGTCAAGACCGAGTCCCGGCCCCTTGGGTGGGGTTTAGGAACAACATAGTCGGGTGTGGATACCTTGCCCTATGGGTTAGATGCAGGCACTGAAACGATCCGTTAGAGTGGACAATTCCCTGGCCTATGTTATGCTTCATGGTGTTTCCAGACCAGGGTAGGGAAACATGCTACAAAAAAAAAGTCTTGAAATACACTATTTTAGTTCTATTAGGTTGGCGACTCTGTAACTTTCTTATTTTTCATATTTTTGTATTATAATTAGTCGTAATAGAGTGTTACACGAAGGAATAATGTATCGTTTTTGTAAAAACTGATTATAAATACCCAGAATGTTCGCGGGAAAGTTTACAATTTTTGAAATTTTCGATCGAAAAAATGCAGAACTAATAGGTCAACGATTAAATTAACAATTGTTATCGGTTAACTGATAAAGAAATTTTTTGAGAGAAAAGGTTTGATTATGTACATTAAACTGCTCTGGTTCCTCGCACTAGTCGATCTCATGAAACCATCGCCTCTTGAAAAAAACATTTGGTGTAGGCTCAGAAAAATCGATTCGTCGTGGTTCACAATTGGCCATTCCCCGAAGCACCATCCACAGAATTATCCAAAGAGATATACGTTTGAGCGCCTGTAAAATTGAAATAATAACAACTCAGATCAATAGACTATTTAAAGCTCCGGAAATTTGTCAACTGGGTGTTTTAAAAAAGCAAAAAGTCGATGGCTATCTTTCAAAGAACACTTTTAACTGAATAAGTACTTCAAAAACAAATTTATCGAATTTGCGTTAGAGAAATCTCGAGTCATTTATGAGAAGTCGTTACATCCAAATAAATAACTGTTAGGTGTAGATTTTTGGATTAAAGCAGTAGTTTTTAAAATGAGTTATGCAGTAACAATAATGGTGAACGTTTCCAATGAACTATGATAATGATAACGGAGTTTTTGTAGCCTCAATTAAAAACGGTAACAAATGTTAGATATTTGCTGTTCGCGACTCTTCCTCTTCCGATAAAATATTTCGATGATTTTCAGGTGCATTCCTGTTAGACCGAAAGGCATTAACATCGAATGGCCTTCTGTGGACGGGGTGAAGGAGAATCGTGCAGGGAGAAAGACGGAACTACATTGCTAGTCTCCTAATGTCAACCGAAGTAACGATTTTCAAATTGATTGGTAAGGATCGGAACGGGATTCACAATTCCGTACATAAACAAAACTAATATATAACAGACATTAATTAGACAAATACTCGTCCGATAACAAGAAAGACACAGCAGCAAGAGATTGTTGTCCAGGTTCTGCGATTAATAGCGGGATATAAGCCTATATCTCCCTGCGTTCCATTGGATGATTTTTCGGTATAGTTACAGCATAATTTCTCCAATAACTTGTAAAATTTCCGCCTTTAGCTCAGAAACTTTTGTGGTTTGTTAAAATAAACACGAAATATTACAAAAGCTCAAAGGAAATAATCGCCTAATGTCAAATTGTGCATGCTTTTTGCCATTCTCTAGTTTTATACGAGATGAGTCGGCCAAGAAATTTTTATTTAAAAATACCGGTTCTTTTGCGGAAAGCATGACAGTTTAAAATGGAAAAATCTTCATTGATTTATGTTAACGTTTTATTATAGCAACGGAACAACTATGTAATAACTATTATTTTTTTCTTTATCAACAGACATCATCCATAAATAATAAAGTTAATTTTCAATAAAATTAATTAAAAGTTAAATGTAATTAAACTACTAGGAAATAGATTACTACATATATATTTTTTTTAAATCGGACTACCTTTTATATATTCAGACATTATAATACTAATCATATTACAGTATTTAACAAATAAGTTTTCGAAAGAAAAATATGTTTATTAGGCAATTATCATAAGAAAACAACCTATTGTAATGGATACCATGATTCGACTTCTGAAAAATTTCGACATATCTTCGCGTTTTACATCGTCCACACCCCAAAACCACCATCAGCTCAAAAGTTTATATATACATTTGTATATGTATATTTCACTTTCTTGCGGACACGATAACTGCCATAATTTTGCACAAATCACTTTAAAATTGTTTCCTAAAAACCTCGATCCAAAATCTCGGTCGAGTTCGTTAACAGCCAAAATCGAAGCATGGGGGTGGAAATTGGGTGGCTTTTTTGAAAAAAAAAGTATTGCTATAACTTTTTTATTAAGTAAAATATCGAATTTGTTTAAAGTTTCTACGATTCCTTGGGTAAAGACTTAAAAGGTACCTAAGTAACTTTTTTTTATATCGCCAACCATTGGCTGAGAAAAAAATTGATGTTTTGAAGTCAAAAAATAATATCTTCGTTAATAGATATAGTATCGAATCGGTTTAAAGTGGTCGTTAGTCTTCTAAACATTACCTAAAACTTTTGTCTTCAGCAATTTTTGGTATGACCAACCCTTACGGCAAGAGGTGACCAAAATTTTGCTGGAATTGTAAGAAGATGAGCTTGTTGTATGCTAAACATGTGGAACTTTTTTCATATGCAACCACTGTAAACCATTCATTGCAACCATGGTATTGAGTAAATTTGAAGTTTTTCTTAATTTTAAGGTGGAAACTTTTTTATCCCTTATTTAGCACCGGTGAAATCCACCTCCTCCTTCTGGCATGCCGAAAGGGATTTTTTTACCATCTAATTATACTTTTCTTAAAATCATTACATTTTACATTAAAAAAAATAAACTGTAAAGTTACGTAATTTTAAATAAATTTTATTTTGACTTTATAAACTTAATAAATACGATTAATGACTGCAGAATTTTGTTATCTAGGTAATAATTTTTTTTTAAATTTGTAATAGTGAACGTATCAAAAGCAGAGCTTACCGAGCTTTTATTCAAGGAAAGGAACATTCTGGCATCAAACTTTAATTTAGTATTTACAATTTAGATTATTATTATTATTTTTTTTTTTAGTATATTTACACTGTAGGTAGATCTTTCTGACAATAAAACCTAAGTAAATAAGATAAACAATAATATATACATAATAAATTGTTCTATTTACAATAAATAAATATAAATCCACTGGGTTGTTCTCATGGTGAACGCCTTTTCGCAAACCAGCTGATTTCGAAGTCGAGAGTTCCAACGTTCAAATTCTAGTAAAGGCGGTTATTTTTGTACGGATTTGAGTACTATATCATAGATATCTTTGGTGGTTGGGTTTCAATTAACCACACATATCAGAAATGGCCGACCTGAGACTGTACAAGACTGCACTTAACTTAAAGGTATGTATTGAAAGTTTTCAACTCATATTTAATTATATTTTCATGAAAATATGAGAATAAAATTAGTAAAGAAAGATAAAAATAAAAATAAATGAAACAAGTAACTTAGGATTTATAAGATGTGCGAGGTATAGTGAGGTTAAGAGATTAGTACAGAATAGAGAAAGATGAAGGAATGCATCAAACTATTAAAAACTAATTTATAAAAGTTACAAATAAAAGACCGATTAAAGTTCTTAAATATCTTAACGCTACTTATTTTCATTCATTGAAATAGTTTGCAAATTTATACTACCGCCAGAATGAACTCATCGATTTTTCCAGCACAGCAACAGTCCAGTAAAGAAAAGATTTTTCTTTGAAATTTTTTATATTTATGAACCGATTAAACCAGGTATACTTATGAACCAACTAAAGTAAGTATAATGCATGAAATGAATGTAAACGATAAATATGAGGCTGTGGAAGTACAGGTAGAAATTGACAATATTAGGTTAAAATTTTAACTGTAATTTTAAGGTTAATTGCTAAGAGTTTAGGAATCCACCGGGTTGGACTAGTGGCGAACGCGTCTTCGCAAATCAGCTGATTTTGAAGTCGAGAGTTCCAGTGTTCAACTCCTAGTACATGCAGTTTACTTTTATACGGATTTGAATACTAGATTGTGAATACTAAATGTTCTTTGGTGGTTGGGTTTCAATTAATCAAACATCTTAGAAATGGTCGACCTGAGACTGTACAAGAGTGTACATCACGTGCACCCATACATATCATCCTCTGAAGTAATACCTGACGGTAATTCCCGGAGGCTAAACAGGAAAAAAAGGAAGGTAACTGATTGGGTTATGTATGGATATTTCACAAGGTATACTGAAATTCAAAGGATAAATATGCAAGTAGAATAAAACAAAATGTAAAATAAAATTTTGATAATAACGGAAATATGTTCTTCAATTTTTTTTTTATCTTTTTAACTTTATGAGGTAAACAGTGTGATAAGGGATGTAAGATGGACGGAAGAGGTTTATAGTATAGTTTCATGTCGAGTTGTGATTTCGACTTAATGCTATTCACAGACAACAAACCAATGAGAAATCCGTACGTATCCCTACCGTTGAGTAAGTAACGACGAGTTTATGGAGATACTAAATAAGAGTAAGCAAGGAAGGTTTTGCATTTAAACTGAACTATAAACTACAGTTCAACATCATAGAGTTGAGTTGGGGTAAAATGTACATTTAACGTATTTATGTATGAGTTTGTGTGCGTGTCTAAAGATAAACTGTATAGTATATTTCAGGTTAGTTGGTTATATGGTGAGACTGTGGTATACAACTTTACTTTTCTCTACTGTATAGAACAACTTGTATGAAGAGCAAATAACAGCAACTGAATCTCTGAAAACAAGACTACGTATCAGCTGCTATCTGAATGCTGATGGATTAATTACAACTATCTGTATACCTTACTAACTTAAACCCTATTTTCTACTTCATGTTGGTATATTTAATGAATAAAAGTAATCTTCAAAAAAAAGACGATTTCAACTTAGTTTACACGCGCACTCCCGCGCGAGTGCGTTCGTGTTCGTACGTGCATGCTAACTGGATGATATTTAAGTACCGAAACAGCTTCACTGCATAAGTGGGAGGTATTTGGAGGCAGAAAGAAATGGGTTTAAAAAAAAAATTTGCAATATGATGGGTTTTTAATTATTGTCCCCCGTCTTGGATCCGTTATATTAAATCAAACTTAATTTTTTTAATTAGGAAGGTAGACATATGACACATGATTTCGCTTTAAAATTTTACAAGAAAAACAATGTTGAAACCCGTTGTTTTGTTAATCCCTTCGTTATAGAGTTATAAATATTCAAATTTGCACTGACGAAAAAATCGTGTTTATAATAAAACTAGGTAAAACGCGCTGCAAGAACAATTTTATTACATTTTACAATCGTAATGCATATAATAGCGAACTTTTAACAGTGTTATAATATTGATGATAATAGATCCTAGGCGGACCTTGTGTTCTGCCGAGGTAGTTTGAGGCGAAGGCACCCCCCTCCCTCCCGGAGCTGAGTTATATTTAGATGATGTTCCGTCTCTTTGGTGGGGGGGGGGGGCGGAGTATATGAAGGTGAACAAAAAAAAGGTTATGTCAACTGATATTATTTACTATAAATGTCATAATATTTATTCTGAATAAATATTTTCGACCGTAAATTTCTAATGAAATAAATTTTGAAAGAATACCATTCTACAATAAATGTTCAAAATGATTCCCCTCAACAGCTTCGCAATTAATAACCATTTATAACTTGTATCATGTCTGATAGTATACGAGCAGATTCGTTAATTATTCTTCTTTCACCCGCTATGTTTATATATATATATATATATATTTATATGTTTATATATATATATATATATATATGCGTGCGTGTGTGTGCGCAAGTGTTCATTTGTCACTTCAATCCTCTAATGAATTTAACCGGTATAGCATAATTTCATAACAGAAAGTAATATGAATTTGTACTTTATACGTACTGCTCAACAACTCCTTCTTATAATTGTAAAAAATGTAAAGGGCCTAAGGAAAAAGAGTTATCAATTGTAGATTGCTTTCTTTGAAGAAAAAATGTATTATTTAGCGATCCCTGGGATGAATAAAGGCATCACTTGTTGGGTTCATTATCGCTTGAATTATTGTGGATTTGGCATCCTGATATATTTGGTCCAATATAGAAGAAGATGAGAAACTACTTCACTCATCACTTTCCAATATATTCATGGCATGGGATGTATTGATATTCTAGGAACTAATTGTGTCATTTTCTGCAGTGACTTGCGGTTATACCATGTCCTTTACACCATGCCAATTTATTTCTGAAATAAGAATTACAAATAAAATACTCTCTCACACACACACACACACACACACACACACACATATATATATATATATATATATATATATATATATATATGTAAAATTACGGTTTATTATTGTAAATAAGTCATTAAAATTAAACACCTGCCTCCGTGGCGCGAATGGTAGCGTCTCGGTCTTTTATCCTTAAATATCCGGAGGTTACGGGTTTGAATCCCGGTCAGGTATGGCATTTTTCATACGCTATAAAAATTACATTTCATATTCCTAAGCACAAGATTTACGTTTCTGTAGTGTATTTCATCGAATGGGAAAAAAAAAAAAAATATATATATATATATAGTTATAACTATAATATAATAGTTGTAGTAGAAGAAGATCTTGTAGGGAGTTAGATATTTCTAGAATATTTTATTTTATTAGATTGCATTTTAAAAAATAAAAAGTAACTAGAAACAGAAGAGGAAATTTTGTTACTAGTTTTAAAGGGGTAGATGTCATCATTGTCATGATTTAAATATAATATTCTAGACAAAAATTGTTAAAAAATTTATATGACCTACATTAAACTACCCGCTACAATTCTTTGATAAAGTCACCCTAAGAGAGAGAACAAAAGAAAAATCAATAGTCTCTCACACAGTATTTTAAAGTAAAAATATAGGCTGATATTTATTTTTGGTTAACGATATTCTTCGTAAAAAAAAAATCATTCGTTAAAATTGTTTTTTTTTTTGTTTGTCAATCAAAGGAAAAAAATAAAGTTTACTGGGATAAAATTGATAAGAGAAAACGTTAAAAAAAACCTTTTATAAAAAATAATATCTAAAATTCAATGTGTTTTATGATTGTTAAATACTTGGTAAATATTGAGAAATTAGAAAAAGTAAATATAAATAAAAAAAAACTTTTTTTTAGACCGACTTTCGTTTCCGACACCCTAGCTATTTTGCAGTCAGATACGCACTGATTTTCAGAGTATAACGCACTACATACGTTCAGTTAACTAGTGCAACCTGCACACAAGCATCAAGTTTCATCACGCCCACCACTGTGACCGCATATGGGCGTATGAAAAATACGACCTTATGCTGCGTCAACATAACTTCACATTTTTTCGATCTTAAATTGACCGTAACTCAAGAACGACTCAACCAAACTTCATAAAATTTTTACATGCAAAATTTCAGGTACATTACTGCACTGTAACTAAATTTAATTGAAATTGATCGTGTAGTTTTGAAGATTTTTTTAAAAATCTATCAAACATTGCAAAAATGTATATCTACTAGTGTTTATGAAAAATAAAAATACCACTAACGAAAGAAATTATGTTGGACAAGCCAAGTTGGGTATGTGAAAAGTTAGATTAAGCTATTACTTTCCTTACTCGAAATTGAAAGAGATTTAGATTGTATTATTATCTTATCACTTTCGTCGTCTTACAAAACCTAGGAGCAGTCAGCGATGAAAACGATGAACGATTCCATCAGGATAATTCGGATATGGAGAAGCGGTGCCATGGCAAGCGGGGTTCGAGCATGCTAGTTGACTATTGTTGAAACCACCGTGGTGGTCTAGTGGTGAACGCATCTTTCCAAATCAGCTGATTTGGAAGTCGAGAGTTCCAGCGTTCAAGTCCTAGTAAAGGTAGTTATTTTTACACGGATTTGAATATTACATCGTAGATACCGGTGTTCTTTGGTGGTTGGGTTTCAATTAACCACACATCTCAGTAATGGTCGAATCGAAACTGTACAAGACTACACTTCATTTACACTCATACATATCATCCTCATTCATTCTTTGAAGTATTATCTGAACGGTAATTACCGAAGGCTAAACAGGAAAAGTAAAAAAGTTGACTGTTGTTGGACCGTAAAGAGAGATGTTTATGACGCAAAATATCGCAGAAAGTCAAAAATACTACTGTTAGGTAAGATTATATTATATAAGAATGCACTTTAAATATGTAATGTAAAATGAAAATAGTTTTTTTTTCTCGGCTGAGGTAGCCTCTAACTACCTCATTGGGAACAAAATTCCCGCCAGATAGGCGGGACTCGGTCTTTTAGGTGTCAAGGCTCTAATGAGAGCACCCCAAAGGATCCCCCCACCGGGACTAGGTCTTACTTTCCACCCAGCGGTACTGCACGGGAGTCCCCACCCGATCATCGTAAGCGGGAGATCGAGACCTCCCACCCTTTCCCAGATGGGGCTGCCCCTCAGAGATACCATGATGTTCCTACGAAGAAACAGTTCCAGATGACGATGGAGCCATCCCCGACCCCCAGGGCGTATGACTATGTGACTTGCAGGACAAGCACCTGGGCCCTGCTTGCAGTTCTTGAGTAAATGGCCAGCCTTATCGCATGTAAAACGTGGCCGCTTCTGTCTACGCCAGAACAGAACTTGGCCCTGTGGCCTGGATTCCAACATCTGAAGCAAAGGCGTCGGATGTATGCCACACCACTCGACAGGCCACCCACCCAATCCGAACTCTCCCATCAGACAGTAGTTTGTCTACCATGATTGGCGACGCTGCCAGTGTAACCACCTGAATGGAGACGTAAGTATTGACAGGACGCCAACAGTGACCAACTCACCTATTGTCTTGCGAAGCTGCCGAAGAAATTCGTCCTGTGACGTGAGGGTATCCACGTCCTTAAACAGGACGTGGGTTCTTCTGCCGCCCCTACCAACCAGTACCGTAGTAACATCCTCCACCTTTTCGGCAATATCCTTGCTGAGTTGATCCGCCTCGCCAATGTCCCACCAATCCCGTAGGTGGAGATCCTCCCTTTGGCCCTGCCGGACGGAAAGCATTCCGGTTTCCCTTGGTGAAACTGCCTCTTTCACCGAACGGAAAAGATCTGCAAAGGTCCGCTCCTCCGAAAAATAAAGATGAAAATAGTTGTCTCTAAAAATTCTCACGCTATGGGCTAATTCTGAAACTATATTTCAATTCAACGCGAAAAAATGTATTAGATTCACCCATTTTTACTTCTGGGACAACAAAATAAACCAAATTTTATATACCGGGGTTATCTTGATCGTATTTGAAAATATTCTTTAGATATAAAGGAAAATACATCGCAACACAAATGTATGTGTTTTTCTTAAACCACGGTTTTTTTATTTACGGTTTTGACACGAGCCTCAAAAGGTCAAATATACAATAGTTCGAAGAGATTATCTTTTGATGGATAGGTTGATAATAATAATTTTCTATTATTTATAATTGGTTTTCTACAACATCTGAAAAAGTAACAAACACAAAAATATATTACTATATATATATATATATATATATATATATATATATATATTCTGTCACTTACACAATAATAATAATAATAAAAATATTAAACTTACAACAGTAATAAATTAATATGTATCAATTTGCACAATTTAATTAAATACTGTGGATCAATTAATTAACTGATTAATATGTAACAATTTATACATTTAAACGGACCTAATGATTTAATTATATTATGAAATTGATTAATTACTGAAAGGTTTTGCGATGTTAAATATTACGTGCAACTTAGGTTAAGTTAGTATTGGTTTGCTGCTAGTCGTTAAAAGAGAAGACCGAATGAGATGCAGGAATAAGATGAAGAGTGATGACTGATAAAATGGATGAGTGAGAGAAAGCGAGGGTGAGTATGATCGAAGGGAGGTTTAGGTTTGTGAGCGTCGAACCGTATACTGGTGCAGATAATAATGTTGTGATTGACTAGTAATTGTATTCCGAGCATAATTGTAACCACTCTTCCCCCACCGAATAGGCGTTGAACTACCCCCACCAAAGCGCTACCGAATAGGTTGCTTTGCTCCCTCATACCATTAGACCTCTTACTCCTGGTTTGCTCCCGCTTCATCTCACGTGCTATTTCCATTTCACTCCGTTTGATATATTGAACTGCAGCCGATCAAATTTTGTACGTTTGTGTGCCTATGTTTATATCAATATGTATATGGGTGTGTGTGTGTGTGTATGTGCGTGTGTTTTCTACTCTCTGCTCTTACGGTCGAATCGAATGTTGATGGATCCGCTTATTTTACTCACAAAATATTGTTTCAATATTTTTCCCGATTTACTTCAAAACTACGTAAAATAAAATTTCTATTAAATTCTATATGAATTATTCGAAAATATCAGGGAATTATACTTTTGTATACCTAAATTAATAAACTTAATATTGTGACTAATTTTATGTTTAGAGTTTTATAAATTTGTGATTTTTAGCTCAATTATATATTTATTAAATTAATTTTTTTTTTTAAATAAAGATTTAACAACAAATTTTTATATAAGGATTTGTGTTGTAACGCTGTTCATTCGTCGAAATGACATCGATTAGGTTATATACAAGTCTTAGAGCAAGTCGCTGAACAGTTTAAAACAGTAGATCGCTCCGATAAATTGTTAAAGTTTTATAATATAAATTGATATAATATAAATTTCAACCGCAACTCGTTATTGATAATCAAGGGTTGAATTAGGGAAATACATCTGAAACAAATTCATTATTTTCCCCGTTTTAAACGCAACCAACCTAAATTTATTATTATATTAATTTATAAAATCGAGTTCAAAATGAAGTCAATTAATTTAGTATGTTCTATATCTCGACAAGATTTAGTCTGTATGAAGTATTTTATGAAAAGCCTAAAATAATTGAAAAGTATTTAGCGATTTGAAATTTAAAAGTGTTATTTACAACATTGTAACAATTTATGATAAAAAATTTCAAACAATCTGGCTATGATTCTAAACTATACCAGATGAGATGATGAATAAAGCTATAGGTAAAAAAGTCCAGAACTTTACCGGGAATCGAATCCGAAACCAAATGATTTAGATGCCAATACGCTAACCATTACACACTTTTTCTGGAAAATTAGAACATGTTGAATTTATAACACAATAATTAAATACAAAATCTTTTGAGAGTATACAGAACTTTTGAGATGATTGAGCCTACGTTTAAGAGATTACGACGACTGGTTATCTGAATATAGGCCATTACTTTTGGTTACCTTTAGCTGGGATATCCTGTAGTATACCAATGTTCGCTATAGGGTATAAATCAAGAGATAAACTCGCACAGACTAAATATACCTTAATACATCTAAACTAATGTTATTTAAGTTCTTGGTTAAGACAGAAAAATCTTCATTCAACTATATATTTTAACAACGCCATTAAGGTAGATAAATATAATGAAATTATATTCATATAATTTCACCATATTTATGGTAAAATAGCAAAGAATAGAAAGAAGAATTCTAAAAACATGCTTAAATAAAAGACGACTTACTTACTGATGGGGGAGAACGGAGACTCATACCAAATCAAGAGGTACATAAAGACGTAGAACCAGCTCTAGAGTACTTTAGAAAGAAAAGAATCTCCTTCTTTGGACACATAATAAGAACAGAAGCCAACAGGCTCGTCAGGAAACTGGTCGAGAAATACTGGAAAATGTCCAAAACACGAACCTGGATAACCGAAATTAAACAAGATAAGCAAGAACTAGAAATCACAATAGAAGATTTACGAAACAAATCAAACAAGATAAAGATACTAAAAGAAGAAAACTCCAGATTTAAAATTAAAGAAAAGAAAACAACAATGACGGTTTGCTCAGAATTACTCAAAAAAGCAAGATCTGATAGAATGAAGTATTGGGAAGTAATCAAAAAAAAAGAAAAAGAAAAACGAACAGAGTTGACTAAAGTGGTCCACTGCGTCCTCAAAATCCACAAAAAAAAAAATAGTAATAAAATTATGAAGGAAAAATACTTGTAAAGAAAATAAGAATTTCCATTAAATTTATTTAATGGACTCTCATTAAATTTATTTAATATTATTTAATCTGGGACTCTCTCATCCCTTCGCAAAAAAGACCGAAACCCGGTGTGAGTGCCCTGCACAGGATGCTCTCACTAGAGGCATTGGAGCAAGACCGATCCTGTCTTCTGGGGTGAGGTCCCGTAACGAAATACTCGGGCTTGGATACCCCGCCCTAAGGGTTAGTGGCAGGTAATGAAAAGATCTAACCGGCGGGCTGATCTGTCGGACTAGATTTATAGCCGGCGGACGGGGAGACCCGTTTGAGTAGCCAATCCACTGGGCTGTGCTTTGCTTTGGTGTGGGTCCGACCCGGGGGGGTAAGAGAAAAATCTTTCTAGTTAGCTATTAATCTTTCCAAATACATCAGAGCTAACCAGTTGGTCAGAACTCATGAAGGCATGACAAAAAATGAAGCATATGAGCTATTCGTCATCGAATGGCAGACCGAGTGGGCAGCCTCAAATAAAGGTAAGTGGACGAACAGACTAATGCCCAGTGTAGAGCTGTGGCTCAAGAGGAAATACGGCGAATTGAGCTTCCATTTGACGCAATTGTTATTTTAGTATTTATTTTTAGTGTTACATTTTAATGTTTTAAAAAACAAAAATTGTAATTAAATGTTCAATTAAGAAAAATTGTACAGATAAAAGTTCCTTAAGAAAAAAGTTGTACAGATAATTTTTAGAAGTATCACTGTGAAGTTATTTAAAATTTAAGCTATTTGTAAATACTATGAAATTTCAGCTACATCATTACCAGCGGTTCTGAGTAAAATTAATTTTTTTGTACGGGATAAAATTTATTTTGTATAGTATTCATTTACGGTTATATAATAAATTCCCTTTGATATTAAGCAGTTTTATTTCTTTATGGTTTGATACTTAATTATACTAATTGGTAGACAACAAAGAGAGGTATATATATATATATATATATATATATATATATATATACATAATACTTAGGAGTTGGTATACGTTAAGTTAAAGTGAGGGAATAGTGACGTCAGGCTGTTACCTTAGTAACATGGATTATAAGCACCGTTCAGAAACTATCAAATCAACCTGCTGCTGAACCGCGCTACGCTTGTTATTACCTTATTTACACGTCTTTTATAAGGGTTATACTTTTTAAGAAGTTTATATCCCGTTTATAAACCGTGATTTTTTTTTATTAATTAATCTTGATTATCATCCTATACATATTAATTAAACAACGATCAACATTCTCACCATAATTAAACAACTTTAAATTAAAAAGTAACAGCCTCCCTTACAAGAAAAAAACTAGAAATAACGAATAAATATTTATCGACGGTAATATTTTGTAAATATATTTAACTGTAATTTAAAACACTAAGGAAATTTTATACTATTATATTTGTCGTGTATAATATCCGTGTAGAGCTGTGTATGAAATTTTTTTACAATAATCGTGTTCCTTTCTATAAGAATATTGATGTTCACTGTACAAATAATTATTGTATTAAACATACTCAAGTATTAATTATAATGTTGAATTAGCTATATTTTTGTGAGTTTGGTATGCCCTGTATTTGGGTCTGTAAAGAAGAAAACGAGAAACCACTTCACTCTCCATTCTTAGTAACCTGGAATTAAAGCTTATTATTTTTGAGATAGCAATCAAAATATGAGTTTCATTAAAATTTAAAACATTTGACGCTTATAAACTGAATCAATAATATCTTGTTATGCTACAACCGACTTTTAATAATTAAATAAATTGATGCATATTTTAAAAGTTTGAATTTAGGATAAGATTGATTTATATAATTTAAACGAGTTCCGGATATATGTTTATATGAAATCTTTTTTTTATTCTCATTTGTAGAATACGTTTTGAAATTCTTCCCTTTTCATCATTAGTCACTCTCTCTCTCTCTCTCTCTCTCTCTCTCTCTCTATATATATATATATATATATATATACATACTTTCTCTCACTCTCACTCTCTCTCTTATTATATATATATATTTATATATACATGCAAGTGGCGTATTCAGAATTTTGTTAAGGGAGTCATTATTAAAATTGTTTACAATTGACATCGGTATTTTAAATTTTGTGTTATTGTTATTATTATTGTATCATGTTACGATATATTTATTTTACAATGTTCGTATATAATACATTCATAAATACCGTAATAAAATCTTCTATCACGTATTTTTTTCACAGCCATAGGCTACACTCTTTTTTAACAACTTTTAATATATATTTCATTTTGTATAATAAAAATGCTTGTGCTAATGCCACAAGCCATTATTACACTTGGCTACACAATAATCATATATTTTAGTCAACGGTTATTTGTATACGATAGGTGACACATTACATAAGTATAAAATCCAGGGAAGCAATCAAATATAATGAAATAAATTTAATTAAACACAATATGTCAATATGCAGCTCACCGAGGTTGAAGAATGAAACTGGCACTGATGAAACCACATATTATGAAGGAAATTGAATAAAGAATTGAATGCAGTTATTTCAAACGTTCGTATCTGCACTCTATATTATTGTTTAAAAAGAGTACTGGTAGTTAAATTAATATAGTATTTATATTTTAGTAGCCTACGGTACATTATGTTACTACATTTGGAAATTTCAGCATTCATAATACAATGACCAAATGACGTTTCTTCTTCATTAGTTCATTTAACACATCTTCAGCAATTGGACTGTAGTTTTTATGTATGTTGAGGAGTGCTAATCCATTTAAACGCGTATTTCCAGTAGAATTACATAAATATGTTTTTAAACAGCGTAATGTTGGGAAACATCGTTCATTTGTACATTAGGCACTGGTAGTCCAGCTAATATTTCTAACAAAATGAATATATTCGGCATTATGTTAGGAATGTACATAGTTAACCATTTACGGCCGTTTTCGGTTGGTCTCCCTTCTTAAGACGTGCAATTTTTGTGTATCATAAATTTAATTCATTATTCAGGTCTTTCTGGCAACCGATTCTTATGTCACTGGTGCGAAATTCTATGAGCGAAGGTAAAGCAGAAATTTGAGCCAGCAGGGGGTAGAAGGTATGGGTTCGTAGTTAAAAGATACTGAAAGCCTTTCAATATTTCCTTGTGTTTCAAGAAATGCGAACTAGTTGGGACATGAAGATATCCAGGAATGGAATAAAAGTAGACACACGGAAGTAAAGTTTTGGCTTTACTGATGATAAGTCCAAGTTTACACTGTTTTTTTTATCGCGCTGCCATGCGAAGGATTTCAATGGAGGATCCAAACCTATTCAAGACTTTAAAAGCACAAATGAAAATTTTAGAAAATTCATCAAAATTTTGCTATACATTTCATTTCACTGTTATTATCTTCAGCAAGGTTTACTGCATCCACGAGATGAATTCTGCAGGAATTTACAAATGGAAGACTTAAAGAAAACAGTCTCTGAATACAAAACAGCGATATTACAAATTGACAGTCAGTCAAAGCAAATAAAAGTAAATTTGCTTGTGAAGACGAGTCTTTCTCATTCCATTCTGATAGGCTTTGAAGGGTTGCAACAGTAGGGTCATACAACTCCACCACCGCGGCCACGGAATTACACCTTGCCAACCAACGTGTTGCGCAGAGTTGAACGAGTTTTCACGGTGTGAAGTTGTAGTTTCCATTTCATTTATCATCGATTTTAAAACATGTTGCCTGTTATGCGTATTAAGAAATTCATACACACTCGATACTGCACCCATACAGTTTCTAATGGCAGTTACTTCACAAGCACTGGATACAGCTAAGCTGAGTCTGTATGCTGAGCAGTGGACAAATAAAGCTGACGGAATTATTTCCTTTACGTGTACCTGGACTCCATTTAATTTTCCTGACATGGACATAGCTCCGTCTTACCCTTGACCACGAATCTTATTTATGTTTACATTTAATGAACGCAACTTGTCCGATGTCGCCGTTGTAATTCTTTTTCCGGTCAGATCATATAATGGTACGAATTGTAGAAATTTTTCTTCACAGTGAAATTCTCTCTATCAGCATAACGACTATACAGTGATAATTGTTCTAAGCATGAAATGTCTGACGTCTCACTGGCGAGAATAGAGAAGCAACTGGAGGCATTAAGTTCTTTCACGAGATTTCGAACAATCAGGTCGTTGTACACTTCAGTTATTTCATTTTGTATTCTAGGACTGGTATACTGCGCATTTCCAACACTACACGTCAGCATATTTTTTAATACAGAAACATTCTTACTTCGAAAGCGAAGAAGTGTCCTGAAATTGCCATCATTTTCCTCTTATTCTTGGTCGATCTCGACCTCTATTCGTCCCGAATCCCTGTGGCCTCGCAGAGCGGTACATTGTTTCCCGCAAAACAAAATACTCTCAATAATAGGAAAAGTTTTTTCCTGTTTTCCAGATTCTTTTGAGTTGTTGCAGTATGTATTAGCACATCTATAGACCCTTTCTTCCCACATGAAAGTTCGATCAAAATACCGGATATCAAAAACACTTCTCATGTTCTGAAAATCGCTCTTTGTCTTTATCTTTTTTTTTTGCAAAATCTGTGCACGGTGGGTACCGCACAAACTGACAGGCGGCTCTCCGCAAACTCTGCTAAGTTTGAGCTTATTCCGTATCCGCCATACTCGCCGGATTTGGCTTCGTGTGACTTCCATTTCTTCCTTCATCTCAAGAGGGATCTCAAAGGTAATCATTACACCATCGATGATGAGCTGAGGAAACTGTGGCCACTTGGATCCGAGGCCACTTGTAACACATTGGGAAAAGTGTATCAGTGTAAGAGGGGATTATATTGAAAAATAAATACTGCATTCTGTAGTTAAGGTATTGTACTTTTATTCATTTTTCATTTCATTCCAATATCTCTTTTCATTCTCATACTACGCATATATGTGCAAAATTTATCAGCCGAGCCTCGTATATTAATAATTAAAGTCATTAGCGACTAGAGTATAACTGTAAATGTACTGGTAAATATGTAGTCTTAAATAGACTAACGGCCATGTATACCATTACATCACTACATCGTAATTCATGCTTCACCAATTAATGTGTTTCTATCAATATTTTCAAAAGCTAAATGTTATAGTTAATTTAACACAGGCCTAAATTTACGTATATGTGTTTCGTACTAAACGAATTTCAGGAAGTCATTAAAAAAAATCCAGAAAACCAGAAATCGATAAAAATGTATTTCCTGTTGAAGCAAAGTTTTATTTGCATATGTTTTAGATTTTTTTAAATAATGTATTAATTTTTTTTTAAACTGCCTAGTATGGATGTAAGTAATCGGGTAAAGCTGAATATCCGAAAAATCAGCACTCGGGTTGCTGTTGTTCCAATATATTTTGAGTTTTTAATTTCCCTTCAGTTTTTACCTACACATGCCATACATGTGACCTTATAATCTATTCTAGAAGAAGAGTTTGTATGGCTTTTTCTTTTTTTATCTTTAAATTTCTTCATTTTGAACGGTTTTATTTCAGTTAATTATTTATCTTTTCTTCTCCTATTTTAAAAGCCTCAATTTTTCTGTTTTCTTTATAGGTTAACTTAAACCAGATTAAGTTAGGTTCACCTACTGGGTTAGTCTAGTGATAAACGCGTCTTCCCAAATCAGCTGATTTGGTAGTCAAGAGTACCAGTGTTCAAGTCCTAGTAGAGTCAGTTATTTTTAAACGGATTTGAATATTAGATCGTGGACCTCGGTGTTCTTTGGTGGTTGGGTTTCAATTAACCACACATCTCAGGAATGGTCGAACTGAGATTGTACAAGACTACGCTTCACTTACACTAATACATATCATCCTCTGAAGTATTATCTGAGCGGTAAATACCGGAGGCTAAACAGGAAAAAAGAAGGAGATTAGGTTCAACGAGTGGGTCTAGTGGTTAATCTCATCATCGTAAAAATGCTAATTTTGAAGTTGAGAGTTCTAAGGTGCAAATTCTTGTAAAGACAGTTACTTTTATACGGATTTGATTACTAGATCTTAGATACCGGTGTTCTTTGGTGATTGGGTTTCAACTAACCCCACACGTCTCAGGAGTAGTCGACCTGAGACTGTACAAGACTATACTTCCTTTACACTCATACATATCATCCTTATTCATTCTCTGAACAAATATTTATGGTGGTTCCGGGGGCTAAACAGAAAAAGCGAGAGAGATTAGGTTAGGATTATACTAAATAAAAATAATAAATTTTTTCTTGTAATCCTAACGCTACTTTTCATACCAGTAAATTTGTTTGTTGAAAAAAGAATTATCTTGATGGTAACCTACTTTTAATGTTGTCTTTACATGGTCCGTATTGTAATAATAATCATGCCTACATTAAGATAATTTTTCTATTTCTAATATGAAATGTTCAAGTATCTTATATTTTAACTCCATTATCTTCTTTAATGTCACTATTCATTACATATGTTTCGCTCTTACTTCTTTTCAAAATCAGTTTCTCACATACACACACACACACACACACACACACACACACACACACACACACACACACACACACACACACAATCCATTCTCATTCTCTTTATAATCTCTATCCATTCTATTCAGTATTACTTCTAAATTTTTAATTTGAGTTTTCATCTTAAATAACAATATCATTAGCAAATATTAACATCCTAGATATTTTCCTTTTTATATTTGCAGCACTCAAACTTTTCTTCCAAATCTTTTATTGACTCTTTTATATATAAACAGAAAGTAACAGGAGTAAACTAAATATTTTTTTCACTCTTTTCCGTTGTACAGTTTGCATTTTATCATTATCGTCTTTTATTCATATCTATGCGATTCTTGTAAAAGTAAAAATTAAAAGGAACTTTTAATTTTTTATATTGAATTTTTTTAATTTTTAAAAGCTTTATTTTATTCGTCATTATTAAATCCCTTTCAAAGATCTATAAAAAGCTAAAGATCTAAATGTTTGTAATATTTTTTTCTTTAATCTGCCTTTCAAGATTAATCTGAGAGTAGGCATAATCAAGGTCCATCCTGATCATATGCTCCCAAGAAATTTAACTTTTGTTTTCCTTATAGCTGTTTCTAGGTCCTCTTGATTTCAGTAGATCTCCTTATTAGATTTGAAACTATATCCTTCCTTTTCCTCATAGATTTTACTTCACTATGGACTATGGATTTTTATTTTTTAAGCTTCCTTCGACCTAGAGCAATTTTTCAAGGTCAAGTTGTAACGTTTCAATGACATTTTACATGTCATTGAAACATGTAAAATGTTCAATTTTACATGTTTATCAGTTATTTTAACAGTTATTTCATCATTTTATCAGTTAAGAAGTAATGTCTTACTTCTTAACTAAAGTAAGACATTACTTGTCTTACTTCAGTTGTATAATGTCTTAATTTTGCGATATTGGAGAGATTATTATTGTTGTAGATAGCTTTGGGGGGAAATCAATGGCGAAATAGCCTTGATTAATTCTCACTCGAATCACGTGACTGTAGAATTTTAGTCGTTCGTTTTCTTATTGTTACTCCCTGGTCTTCAATATTATCGCATATCTCTTTACCTCAACTCAATCAAATGGCCTTCTTTGACCATACATTCTTCTTTTTATCTTGTATAGTTTATCTATTCCAGTTATATTTATAGTTTCCATGCCATAAAAGATTAATAGTCTTATAACTGTGCTATAATGCCTTAATTTTACATCGATAGATAGGTTATTTTTTATTGTAAATATTTTTGTGTAAACGTTTAGTTTAGTTGTTCTAATTTGTATTTTTTGGTTTCAATCAGTAGTTTATCTGTTCCGTTTCTACTAATTATTTATCCAAAATATTTAAAATGATTCGTGATCTTAACTTTTCCATACTTTGTTTCTATTGTCCTTTTGGGATACTTACTGGCACTCGTCCTCATTTCTGTTTTTGAAAAGGAAATCTGTTAGCCTGAATTTTTTAGGTACTACTTTCAATTTGTTAATTTGGTGATTGTTTCTTTTTCTGATTTTGCAGAATGCTCAGTCGTCGGCAAAATCATGAAATTCAGTTTTGATCTTTTAATGTTTCTTTGTTACTATTTTTGCACTTGAGTCATTCATTTCTAAGACGGTTTTCATGGCTTTATCTAAAACTAAGTTGAAAAGCATCGGTGAAAGACCATCTCCTTATCGTAGTCCTGTTTTTATTTGGATGGTTTGCTGATTTCACCGAGAAACTTGACTTTATATACAGTGTTGGTTAAAATGAGTTTAATTAAATTTAGGGTTTTTTGTACAACCTTGTATTCTTTTAATGTGTCAAATATGAATCGTCAACCTTTTGAAAATCAATGAATGAAATAAAGATGCTTTTGACCTTGTAATGCTGTTCTATTCTTAAAAAAAAAACACAACAAAACCCAAAATTTTATAATTTTTAATATTTTTAGAATTTCATAACTTTTATTTTTAATATTTTTATTTCATTTGTTGTATATTTTTTTTCTGTTTTTTATTCAGTTAAAATTCTTATGTAGTAATAACAATAATATCCAGCCGCGAAGTATTTAAGCGTGTGGCTGGACAAGAACCGATCCTTTACTATACATGTTGAGGAGGCGGCGAGAAAGGGCGAAAATGTGGTGAAGGCACAACATGATGAGAAATAAGGGCGATCCTCAGACGGGTAAGAGGAAACTGTTGGCCAATGTGTACTTTTCTGTGGTGTTATATGGAGTTCCTGGCTGGGAGCGTTGTCGAGGGCAAGGAACGTGAGGCGTTTGGTTATGCAACAACGTAGGCTGAACATACGTGTCATCGCAGGGTATCGAACGATCAGCGCCGAGGCGGCTTCGGTTATAGCTGGAGTACCGCCCATAGACTTACAAACGCAAATGAGAGCTGCAATAGTGAATGGAGGGGACAGAAAGGAAGCAATTGACGGTCTCTACATGGCTTGGCGTGACAGATGGCGAGAGTCAGACAAAGGAAGGTGGGCTCATACGAGACGTCAGGAACTGGGTGGAGCGAAAGCATGGTAATACTATGGGCTCATACGAGACGTCAGGAACTGGGTGGAGCGAAAGCATGGTAATACAGGCTACGAATTCACCCAGTTTCTGTCTGGACATGGATGTTTTCGAGACTACCTGTACAGGATGGGCAGATGCCATACAAGTCGCTGTCACGATTGCGGCGGACTGGATACAGCAGAGCATGCAATATTTTTTTGCCCTAGATGGCGCAACTTCCACGTAGTGCTCGAGGGTCAGGGTGTGGAGGGGGCAAACAATATAATCGAGGTAATGCTCAGCAATGGCAACAAGTGGGAATGTGTCTCGACTACGATCGCATCAATGATACGAGAGAAGGCCAATGAAGAGAGGCGACGGCAAGCTGAGTTGATGCGAAGAGGCATGGAGGCTTGGAGTTCGATGACGGGTGATCAAGGGAGGCCAGCTTCTGGGGTTGGCGGCGGGGGCTCCTCGGAGTTGTCGCTCGTCGATCTCCCCCTGGGGACGCCTTCCGGTCACACGGATTCGGATAGTGGAGTGCCTGGGTGAACATACAGGGGCTGTACATACCATATGGCTTAGATCCGGCCCCTGCATGGTAGAAGGGGAGGTTTTTTAGCGGGTGAGAGCCCCGCACTGCCGTCAGTACGGGCCTGACGGCGGCTGGCAGAGCTTTTTCCTCCGCTACGGAAAGAAAAAAAATAATAATAATGTTGTAAAATGAAATATTAGTAAAAAAATGAGTAAAAATTATAATTATAGAAAAAATTAATAGAATAAAGATAAAGTGATACTATTTAACTCTGTGTAAAATAAAGTATGTTTTAGTAGAGTTTGTTTATAAAATAAAATAAAACGATAAAACAAGAGAATAAAAGAGAAAAGAAGGAAAATGAAATAAAAATAAAGTGATTTTTATAAGATAAAAATGGAAGTTAGTGTGGATCATTAGACTGGAAAAGACCAGGCAGCCAACGTTTAGTAGTATTAGTAATAGTAAGAGTTAGGGTGATGGTGGATAAGGCAAATGTGGGGTGCGACATACTGTTATTGTGTTGGAATTATTCACTGCTCAACGCTCATTAACCAACCCTCTATACCTAAAATCTCTCTCTAGTAGCTCACAACTTCTCCTCTTCTCGTCATTCCCTTTAACTAAAACTCATCCCGACTTAACTAACACTAATGTCGCCTCTCTTTATCTATTCAACAATTCTTCCCGCAATTTCACTATCTTCCTAACTTAAATTTAAACTAGAAAATTGTATCTCCTACGCAGTTATAATATTACAAAAGAGAAAACCTTAGTTTCAACTGTTATAATTTTGTAAAAAGAAAAACTAGAACAAAAAATTCAGTTGAATTCCTATTTAAATATTATTTTATTTTTACGTAAATTAGTTTATTAAGAACTCATTTAAACAACAAATGTATCACTTATATTTTTTTATAAAAACAAGAGTTTTACATACTTTTTTATATTTGTGATTTTAAAGTAATAATAGTGAAAAATAAATTTAAGAAAATACGTAGATTTTATGTATAATAAATTTTTATAATTACTTTCATAAAATTTTAAGTTTTTTCGATTATTATTTCAATTATGGTAACTTTGTAAAATCTTTAATGTCAAACATATATAATTTTTTATTTATAAATATCTGTCCATTTGGACGTATGGTATTCAGGTTTCTAGGAAGAGTAACATTGAAATTACTCAACGCTTTCAAAATAAGTTGGAAAGAATTATTACAGAGTTCACATTACAAACAACGGCTAACTGATCATAGATGTGAACAGTCTAGCAATGAATCTTCTAGACATGAGTGAGGATGTCCGGCGACTCAAACGTCTTCACGTGCTGGACCCGTGGGAGTGTGACTGACTCTTGGGCTGGGACAACGTCCCTTAAGTGATCAGTATCTTCTGTATATCTGATGAAGGGCGTAAATTCTTTCATAAGCAAATTATGTTCTGTTTTGTTTTTATTTTCCTTTGTATTTTAATATTATTTGATTTTTTTTTTTGTTTTTACGAACTTTTCTACTTTTTGTAAAGTGAATCTGTTCAAGTGCATTTATACTTACTATGAACTATTGTGTTAAGTATTTATATATTGTCTTATATTTATATAATAACTGAACTACTGTCTTATATGTATGTATGTTTTATTGATGGGATTCATTGGAACCCTTCATCAATCGCTTGCTGTAATTCTATTTACTTATGGTTTCATTTTGGAACAGATTGTAAATAATTGATGCAAAAAAAAAAATTGATTTGTTACCGGAAAAGTTCCCATACAGATGAGTTGCAATCATTGTATAAGTTTTTAAAGTACTATCTAATAATACTAAAATGAGTAATAATAATAACAATAATAATACGAAAATGAAGGAAGCTGAATAATTGATCAAACAGTTAAAATACATTGTAAAATAAATCAAATACAAATACTCATTATAATAAATACAAGTTTTGAAACGTTATTTTTTTGAGGGGGTAGGTAGCTGTTTGAAAGTTGTAGGAATTTTACATCACGTAAAAATTACTATGTATTTTAAGTATGTTTGTAGTTTTCATTATTCGTTCGTTTTCATTGCAATAAACTAAACGCTGATCTTGTTGACGGCAAACACACACATACGCAAATGATATTGTTACCCGTAAAATGTGTTATTAAGATTTCTTAGACATTTACTCCTATATCTAAGGAAGGGATCAAGGTAGAAAGCTGAAAATTGGATATGTTATAAAACGCATAGTCTATTATTTTTACATCATAAAAGAAAATATTAGGTACTCGTCCAAGAGGAAAAATTTACACCTTCCCCACAAGGGGTCTAGGACATTGATCTATGGCTTAAAAGTTTCCCTGTGATAAAACAAATATATCCTGAAAATTTGAAAGCAATCGGTCAGTTGGTTCTCACGTAATACTGTTTGTTGCAAACGGACAGAATCACCACAATTTTTCGCATTTATATATTAGATTTACTGTATTTTCGTATACTTCATCTACAAGCATACATTAAGAAACCTCAAAAAACATGCTTAAATTATTTTTTTTGTAGTTTTCTTAAAAATATTATTCTAATATAGGTAACTTCATTTTTTTTATGCATTCTTTCAAAACTATAAAATTCATAGTTTTCTTATGATGCGTGGATGTGGAGATATTAAATATTATATTTTGGCTAAACAATAAACGGTACAGTTTGAAACTCAGTAAATAATCTTAACACATACAAGGAAAAAAATTATATTGTAACAGAACCAGTGTAACGAACCTGAGTAACGGATTTCTTTTTAATTGAAAGAAATCCGTAAGAGAGAAAATCCATATATAATGAGAATAAGAATCCAGAAGGAACTAAAAAAATATCCTTTTCTTAGAGTAACGAGTCCGTTTAACGATATTTTTTTATAGTAGACAATGGTACCTCCAAAAGCTGTTGTTCGACCAGAAAGATACCGGACCGGAAAAAGAACTTATAGAAAAACGGCTTGACTCCTGTATCCTTACTGACTCACATAATTGCTTCTGCAGCTCGTCGGGATACGTTCAGCCTCTTTTCCTGGACATTGCTTTAAGCTAAGGATGATGAGAAGGGGAGAAGGGACTTCTAGCGGGGAGCGTTGGACAGCCTCAGCTGTGAGGATTGGTATGCCTTGGTGTGCCAGCTCCGATGATCAGTTGGGGACTCCGTACATGACGTGTACCGCTACGACAGTTCCCTCTTGTGATGGAGATCTTCAGAACCATCATCCACTAGGGGGGAGTTAAGACCAGAGTCCCGGTGAAGGATCCTCGGAGACCCCTCATTTGAGGCATAAGGAACAGACAAGACCGAGACTCGGCATTTATTTGAAAATTTTCATTTCTCATGAACTATCGTATGGAAATGATTGAAATTTGGTACACGTATGTAACTTCGATGTGTAAAAATAAATATTTTTACTTTTTTAATAGCTTTTATTTTTAGTCGTAAAAAATACAACAAAAAAAAAATTACAAAAATATATTTGATTACATATAAAAAATTATTTTTTAAAAAAGCTTTTATTTAACTAATTTTAGTATTAACATTAATAGAAAAAGGAAACATTAGAAAAACCCTCTAAAAAGTTAAAATAAGAATTAAATCAAATTGAGAATTTTAAACAAAAAAATATAAGTTATTAACAAATATAAAAATGTACTGAAAAGTAAAAAATGAATTATATAAATATCTAATAAATAACCAATAAATAAAAATAAATAAATGTAATAATAATTCAATTTTAAAATTAAAAGTAATGAAAATATTTAGTTAAATAAAAGCGTGGCGCAGTTTTTATAACAATGTTTTCGAATAAGTATTTATAGACATTTGCTGTATTTTAAAATAATTTTTTTGTTTAATGAGGTTGTTTAGTATATGTATATACTTTATTTATCTGTAATAAAATAACTCGAGTTTTAATTCTTTGATGGTTCAAATTTGCACCGAGATGACCTTTAAGGGTTAATAAGATTAAAAATAAAAATTAAATTTAGAAATCTTGCACAAAGTTATTACATTTTGACGGTAATCTGAAAAATTATTAATTATTATCATTATTATAATTGTAATCGTAATTATGAATTCATTAAACAAAAATTCACAATTAATTAAAATGAAACTTTTAGCGGAAATAGTGCGTTCAATTTGGCTTAGGTTACAAGCAGAATTCGAAGATGAACTTCAACTATGTGAGAACACGTACAAAGAAAGCGAGTGGGTGCATCTTCCCAGATTGTTACTTGTAAGTGGTCAGTCTTAACTGGAGAGGTTCCAGCTGACCTTTCCGCCTCCTCGTGCCGTTATTGAAAATGAAAATGAAGATTAATTGTTGTAAAAATAAATGTCGTGTTTTAAATAAATTATAAAAACTGCGCCACGCTTTTATTTAATTAAATATTTTCATTACTTTTAATTTTAAAATTTAATAATTATTGCATTTATTTATTTTTTATTTACTAGATATTTATATAATTTATTTTTTACTTTTCAGTGGATTTTTATATTTGTTAATATATTTTTTTGTTTAAAATTCTCGATTTGATTTAATTCTTATTTTTTACTTTTTAGAGGGTTTTTCTAATTTGTTTCCTTTTTTTATTTATGTTATATATACGTATTGTCATCATTTTTATTATTATTATTATTATTATTATTATTATTATTGTTGTTGTTGTATTATTATTTTTATTATTTATTTTATTTATATGTTTCTAGAGTAATAAATTGTATTTACAAGAAATTTTTAGTTTGTTAGTCTCTCAAATCCTGGTCATGCAACAGTTTAATATATCCACACTTGTGGTTATATTAAAAGAAAATGTTTTATAAAAATGACAGGACTTTGAAATGACATAAAATAAACACACTCTGACTAAATCTGAGGGAACATTTACACCAAAAGATTTCCACATTAAAACTTTCTTTAAATAAGCCTTAATCAGAACCAATAAAGGGATACATTTAAAATTTACTTCCTGATGTTGCCACACCATTATTGTATATTTAAAAGTATTTTAACTTAATAATTTTAAATTTTAATATTTTAGATTTTTAAGAAAAAATCAAATTAAAATTTGAGAGAAATGGGGGAAGGAAAGGGAAATGGGGGAGAAAGGGGAAAAATTGGGGAAAGGAAAGGGAAATGGAAAGGGAGGAAGGGAAAAAGGGAAAGGGTTAAATTTGTGAAGCCGTAATGTTCAATTAGTTAATGTTTTATCAAACTTTCAATTGTGTACATTTAATTTTTATATATACTCAAATCTAGCAATAGCGAAGCATTGCTGGGTCTGCTAGTTATAAAATAAAACCTTTTTTACCCAGAAATTCTATTGGAATAAAGTTAATTTTTTTATATTTTATTTTTTTTTAAATATATCATTTCTAGAAATTCTACTTTTATAAAGTTTCTAACTGAATATTTCAACTAATTATTTTTATAATTTTTTTTTTTTTAATTAATTTTTTCCAGATGAGTTTCTATTAGGTGGCAACGAATTTAAAATAATTTCATGATGTAAGGGTTAAATATTTATTCTTCAAATGTTTTTTTGAAGCTTTTCCAATAATCTTTTATTGGAAAGCTTTTCTATTGGGAAGCTTTTCCAATAGGTGTTATTTAAATTTATTCAAAATTTTTACTGATTTAACCTATCAACTAAAAAAGTTTTATCATTTATATCAAAATGTGGCATTTAGCGATGTTTTAACCGTTAGAAAAGAAGTAGAATTTACATTTTTAAACTTTTATAACGTAATATTATTATGTAAATAACCCACTGTATATTTAAATACATTTTCTAACTAATCTTATTGTATTTTTTTCTTTTTTTCATTTTTAACAAAATTTGGAAAATAATTTTTTTTTCTTTGTTTATAAAAAAAAATATAAGATATTTATCATTTTCAACGTCATCCCAAAAATAAGTATAATTTTAAATTCTATGTAAATCCGGGAATTTCTCAGCAAACTTGTTGTAAATAGTTCTTGTTCTATTCTTCAAGAAGCGAAGAGGTAGTCGGTCAAATAAAACGTTTTCGCTTACATTCCGACAACGAAATAAGCAAAGGCTGAACCATCTTAATATTACTTTTATAAATAAATCGTTAATATAAAAATGTATTATATTATTAATTATCGCGTGTTCACGACTCGATCAGGATATTGAGATATTGACAATTGAAAATGTTTATATAATTACAATTTATTGGTTGAAAAATATAAATAAAAAAGACGAAACAGTAATAAAACAAATAATAAAAATGGTATAGTAATCACAACCAAAATAATAATCAGAACAGTAATAATAATAACAGACAATAAAAAGAAATTTCACAATAATAATGAGAATAATAACAATAATGGCAACAGTAAACAATAATAATATTAAATGTCAATAAAAAAAACCCAGGGGGTTGATCTAGTGAATCGAAAAACAGCTGATTTCAAAGTTGAGAGTTCTAAGGTTAAATAATTATAATAAACAATATAGATTATTATAATAAATAATATAGAACGTTTTTTTAAGTAAATACAAAGTTAAACACTTTTTTTATTTCCTGCATAGGACAATTTCAGTAATGTTAGTTAAGTTTTACGTAAAAACGTACATGAGAGAGAACGTTTTCCTCCAAGATTTGTTTTGTGTGAAATTTTTTATTTGTGTTCTTAGTAAAGGCAGTTACTTTTATACGGATCTGAATACTAGATCGTGTTCTTTGGTGGTTGGGTTTAAATTAACGACACATCTCAAAAATGGTCGACCTGAGACTGTACAAGACTATACTTCATTTAAACTCATACATATCATCCTCATTCATTTTCTGAAGTAATCCTGATGATGATTCCGAAAGCTAAACAGAAAAAGAAAAAAAAGACGTCAATAACAAACAAATAATCATAAAAGTTCGTAATAATAATAAACAGAGATTACATCCACACAAATTTATTGTAATCGCAGGACTTATTCATAGGTAGATAAATAATGCAAACTAGAATTCAGCACCATTGACAAAAGACATTAGCATGACCGCTAGTCTTAACACTTTTAACCACTACTCTTACATTAACAACAATAGTACATTAGATAAAACAAGTATAAAGTTCTTTCGCTGCAAATACCGTTGCTGTTCACAAATATAACTACTCTTAACAGTTTATGAATTAAATTTAGTACATTATCTCTTTAACTTATAGTCTTACAGTTACTCACCGAAACATTTCTAGACTTCATTTGTAGACTTCATCTCGCAGATTCACTTCGCGGAACTGACTTTTTACTGGTCTTCCCCGGAGTATTTATACTCCTATCTTCTTTACCTGCCGGACCGGACCAAACTCGAAGCGTGAGAATGATCGACCGCCCTCTCATTTTCTCATGAAATTCCAAACCTTGATCCGGTTACTCTTCTCACAGAACGACATTTGTTTATTGTGTCAGTAGGCAGTATTACAAAGGACCATTGTTAAACGGACTTGTTACATTTACTAAAACGGTCTTTTTCTGGATTTCTCCCATTATTATATTTTCTATTTCTTTCTTCTTAATTGCCAGGAATCCGTTACTCAGATCCATTATACCGGTCTTGTTACAATATTTTAATTAAATATTTAGAGTATTTTATTTTTAAACATGATTATTATATGTAAAAACAGGATAGAAAGTTTTTTTAAGTAGGTACAAAGTTAAACACTCTTTCCTGCATAGGACAATTTCAGTAATATTAGTTGTTAAGTTTTACGTAAAAGCGTACATGAGAGAGAACGAATGTTTTCCTCCAAGATTTGTTTGTGTGTGTAATCTTTTATTTGTGTTTGCGAGAAAGAGATTTCTTATCGGAGTCTGGCTTGTCGCCTACCCGACACCAGTTAAAAGGAGTACAACTGTAAGAGAAAAGGAAGGATTTTGCTTAGAGTGTAGAGTACTGCTGGCACTCGACCAGCTATTGTTACAGATAAAGCAAAAATATTTACTCTAGCCTAACACAAGCCAAGTTTTCCGTTTATAAAAGGTATAAAAAAAAGTAAACTTACCAGCAGTTAACTAGAACGTGTACAAACGGGCTTAGTATGTATTACAACTTGCTCTATATATGTGTAACAGGTTCCGCTCCATAACTTTATACATCACAACTTTATATAATGAACCATATGTAAAAAAACTGTTTTATTCTTAATTTACACATTTTCATGTAATTAAACAATTAAATAATTGCGTTATAATAATTTATTATTTATTTATTTATTCAATTAAATACACAAAATAAAAATTATTTTTAACAGCAGTTAAAAAAAATGCAACGTATCAAAAAATGTACCCAGCATATGAATACAAATTAAAAAATTAATAATTTTATTTTTATCCCAAAAATATATTGACGACCCTTATTTATTTTAAAAGACTTATATAATTAAAAATTAGAAAAAAATGCAATCCTACAACTAAGGATTTTTAAGATATCTATAAAGCTTAAAATTTGTCAAATTTTATCTTTCTGTCTTGATAGCTCTATAGCTCTAGAAGGGAAAGAAGTATTGTAATCGGTCCAATTTGGGCATATGGAATTTACATCGGATCATAACGTATTGACATCTAAAGAACCCAAAAAGCCGGATGGAAATTTTCCGGATATTAATGTTTGTAGGTAAGAGTGTTCGGTGTTGACCTTAAATCAATCACCTTATATTTCCAAAACTGCTGAACCGATTTTGACTAAACTTGGTCAGATTACTTCTATATATAGTGCATTGATACCATTAAATTTTCAACTTGAAAAGGTCAAGTGGGTGAGGCTGTAGAGGAAGGTGAAGATCAGTATCTTCAGATTTTGACTAATTAAGGTCATATTTTTTTCAGAAATATTTGTTAACGATTAAAAAATAATAATATTTGCAATAAAAAAATTGTGCAAAATCGCACTCCCACTCCAAAACATTCTCTACTGCTATGTTGTGACGTCATAGATGAGCGGTAGAATTAAATAAATGGATAATATTTAAAGAGTAAAAAAGTAACTAGGTCTGGCCGGGTCTCGAACTCGGATGCCTAGTACGTTAACGCTTGAGGTTACATCACCTGCCGTACAAGCGAAATTTGTTTTATCTTATTTGTGAAATTACATTAATTTAGTTAGTGTCGACCGTTGCCGTTAGTACAGCTACACGTGCACCAATTAAATACGATATGCGCGCACGCTTTAGTTAGAATCATTGAATTAAATGAACGAAAAAAATATTACATTTAAATAAAATGATAAATATTTAAAATTAAGTTGTGTCTGTAAGTCGTGCATCAGAAAAAAATGTGTTGTGCTTTTTTGAATGCATCAATTTTCTTCCCCCCCCCCGGAGCAGGACATACAACTAAGCATTAACACAGCTCCAAGGGGTGCATTCGCCTTAAATTGCCTCCAGGCAGCCGGGACACGGTCTTTTGTTGAGCCACAAGTGAGTCCCCACCCATTCATCGAGAGTGGGACACATAAACGGCCCACCCCTCCTGGACGCGGCTGTCTCAACCCTAAAGTCATACAAAGAGTGAAGACGTCGATTAATTTCCGGGTGCCTGCCCTGCAGTCACGGCCCCCAAAAGCGTGCCTACAAGCATTGCAATACGAACATTTAGCCTCATTTGGACAGTCCTTAAGGAGATGCCTCTCAGTGCCACAATTGAAACATCGCCCCTCGTCTATCAGGACCGCAGCAGTCCCTACCCAGTGCCCTATACTCCATCGGTAGCAACGTTCTGCTTTGGACCTCCTGGATATCCACCCGGCTCTAATTCGGCCAACTTGCAACAATTCTGTCGCCAGAAAAGGAGGGACAGCGACATTGTCCTTTGTGTTGTTTTGTTTCAATTTTACTGTGGTTTTAATGTTCCATATAATATTTTTATGTTTCGTATGTGTGTTGAACTTACTTTTACCTTCTACGAGTAGGTAGTTTAGTTCCTTTAATCACTTAAGTCATTTCAGTCTTACTTAAGACTCAGTACGATGTGTTTTGTTTTGAGTTCATTAAACAGAAGTGCAACGATGGGAATATCACTCGTGGTATTGACATCGGTGGTATCCTGGCCGTGGCGGACTGAAATATGTCAAAAGCGGAGGTTTCGAAGATGAGATCTGGTAAAGCTCATAAGGACTAGGAACGGTGGGGGCGGCGGAGAGTGTCTACTCCTACGGGGGTCAGGATGTACTAACAAAAGATTAGAGAAAAAAGTTTTAATATTTCTTATTTCTGTGGAATTATTCCATTGATAAGTCTTGAAAACTGTTTTCACCCAAATTACGGTCCATTTCATCTTTACCCATTGATAAAAACACATTCTATTAATACCACTTTAAGAAAAAAATACCAGCAGAAATTGTCTCGTTGATAAGAAAGTAATAATTATTATAAATGATTAAAAATAATGTTTTAAGGGATGGGAAGATATTTTTTTATCAATTTATTATTTCTTCTTATACTACAGGAAATTTTTTTGTGTAACTTAAAATTCAACCCCTAGTACCCCTAGGAGATTCAAAATTTGCTCTTTCAGTGAAATTTTAGAAATATATCTATTTAAAACCCCGATATTCGTCTTGAAACACCCTATTACGAGTATTATATAGTGCAAAACATACAAACACATATACACTAACACGCAAATAAAACAAATTTTTAAATCAAAATTTTAGTAATCTTGGGCTCCGTGTATTTAAAAACTTTGAGAAATAAGAAAAAAAACCTTTTCTACCCTAAGCAACCTTTTCTCTTTTTATATTGTAATAAGTGGCGTAGTACAGTTGAAATGTAAAGGATCGCATACGCTACGCTTACATGGACCAAATAGACGAACTAACCTTAAACCTTTTGCCTTAGGAGTGGAAATGTTCGATGAAATACATAGATACGATTACGAACAGTCCCTTTACTTTTGAAAACGTTAAATTGGATCTTTTCAGTTATCTGATATATTGGATTTTTACGATTTTGATAGAGAATTACAAAGACCAGGAACTATTTTTTATTCTGGAGTCCATTAGAATACAAAAACATGAACTATTCTTACAAATCAATCACATTTTGTTAAGGAAGCCACATAAACTGGCAAAGGTACGTAACAATCAACGTGCGATGGTTGCGACGCTGTACTTCGTTAGGTTTTTTGCCGGTCTTCACAAGCTTACTATTGTTTGGTATGCGCTCCAGTTTCAGAATCAACGAAGTTGTACTTAAATGTCACTGTTTTATGTTCTGTAAGTTTTGCGATTGACCTTCCACACGTCGATGCTATCGTTGTACCAGATAGAATAAATCTCTTGCCGGCCTCCGTGGCGCGAGTGGTAGCGTCTCGCTCTTCCCTCCGGATGTCCCGGGTTCGAATCCCAGTCCGGCATGGCATTTTTACGCGCTAAAATATTGCCATTTCATCTCTTCCTCTGAAGCAATACCTAAAGGTGGTTCCGGAGGCTAAAAAAAAAGAAAAATTCTCCAAACAATAGGTAACAGTTGTTCAGCCATATCGGCCAACATGATTTTTTGTAAAGGAAAATAAGCTTCCTTTCAATTTCTAATGAAGTAGCGGAGACATCTATTTGAATTGGATATTTCAACAAGAAATCGGCTGTTACTTCATATAATGTTACATCATATAATTGTTCCAAATACAGCGGTAGACGCATTAATTTCAAGTTCTTTTCACAAAATTTTATAACGGTCAATTTTTGTGGCAAGCAATATATAAAAAATAATATTTTACGAAACCACAGTTTTGATTCTGGTGGATATGTGTTTTGTCGTAATTAATATTCACGGGACTGTGTTTTCCCACAGCTCCATCACTGTCGATTATGCAGTTCTAATGCCGTTTCATGACCGTTACTGGTTTTACGAATTACAGAAAACACCATGCTGTTTAAAACATTGAATTGCATCTTCTTTAGTTTTAATACTTTCAACTAAACGATTGAATTTCATTTCGACAACTTACCTACTTTGTTTAAGCATGGCCTACAATGCTTAAACAAAGTCCCGATACGTTTATCTTCTCAACGTATTCCAAGTTATATAAACAGATTGGTTACAGTTATATTTACTTTCTACGTTTAATAAATTATTATAGAATTATTTAATAAATAATGATGCAACTAACAACAAATAAATACTTATCTAATAAATAATAAATTATCTTTTTAATCTAACATCATTTTTACGGCTCGGTGACACTAAATAAATCTAAAAATTTAAATGCCGTATGTAAAAAGCCTTAAAATTAAATGCCTTATTATCTTTTCCGTTTTATTTCACTCAATGTGAACGATTTTGGTCTAAAAATTATCAAAATATCATCCATTTTTCTTTTGGTCAGGAACAGTTTTTTTTTTTTTATTAAAAAATTTATACTCGGCTTTTCGTAAGATAAATAAAAATATTAAAAAAATATTGTACAGTTTGTTATCATTATTACGATAAGAATGACGTAATGAAAAAATGTTTTTTTTTTTAAATTGAGTAGAAAAAAATACTGTTACGACACTTAATAACGTGATCACGTGTCAGTATGTAGCGCTACCGTAATTTTTCATTCATAACAAAATACGCTGATGAATCATTTGCTTGATATTACATCCCCTGCGCTGATTCAGAATATTAAAATCATTTTTACTTTATTTAGAATTATCAATTCACTTGCGTCTTAATAAAGTTTGTTTTTTTTTTTAATTACCTTATCAAAACTATTTTTTTTTTATATATATTATTTTTTGTTAAATATTTTTACTTACTTGTATAATGGCTAATATTTTTCCAGTGGTGTGTAAAGTCGTTTTAAGTTAAAAAAGATAATTTTTCCCTTTTCTTTTTTTCCTAAGAATATTGACTAATGATATATAATTTACAATTAAAGAGAAATAGAATTGATAAGTAAATGTAAGACTACCATCATATTTTCAAATGAGTTGTTTAAACTGCAAATTAATTGATAAAAATATAAGTAAATAATTTTGATAAGAAGACTTTTTCTTCCTTTTATTATTTTATCTTCCTCAGTTTTCCAAGAATCCAGAATCTAGTTTACGAATAACTAAACGGATATTAAAAATAAAAATACGTACTTCTTTAAAGAAAATTTAATCGCACTATAAAATCTTATTTTCAAAGACTTTTCAATTTTAAATGTTTGCTTTTGGAATTTACAGGTAATAAAAAATTAAAGCTATTTTTAATTATATTAAATTGCCATCGTAGCTATTTTTATCAGTATAATATCTCTTTAACTTATTTATATGGTTTATACATCAATTTAAAAGAAAAGAAAAATTAAATTTTTATAGAGAACTAGTTTTGTTATCGTAAACAGTATAAAGGGATCAGCATAAAGGTATCGTAAGTATTACAAAGGGGCTTGAATTCGTTTATGTGCCTTATGAAAAGGCAGAGGTTAAAAATCTTTGTACAGTTTCTGAATGCATTTCTTTGATTTATTTTGCAGTTATTTGATACCAATATATAGTTAGTGTCTCTCTCTCTCTCTCTCTCTCTGTCTGTGTGTGTGTGCGTGTGTGTGTGTGCGCGCGCGCTTATAATCTTTTTATATATTGCTCTTTTGTACAATAAAATATTCAACTTAAGAAGGGTTACAAGCTTTATTTGAATTATACTTGTGGAACAAAACGGCATGGAATAGATTGCTTTTGAAAAATAAATTGCTTTCACAAACTGCAGTAATCTAGCCATTGGAGAATCTATAATAAATTTCTTCATAGACCAACGACAGAATAGCGGAAAATTTTTTCTTAAACAAATCTCGATTATTAAAGTCAACAATAAATTTGAATGTAATAGAGACATCCTCACATTTATTTATACCTGACAAGTATGCGCGCGCTCACACTCACACACTCACGCGTGCGCACCACACGTATAAATATATATATATATATTAAGTTTTACTTTATTAAGCTTGATATTATGCCCAAAAACAGCAAGAAAAAATGCTGAATTATATATGTTAGTAAATCATAAAAATAGACAAAAATATTACTTAGTATTTCAGAAAAGATATAAAAATAAAATAAATACCAAAAAATACAAACCAAATTATGCTAGTATTCAAGTTACTTAGCGTAATTTATATATATAACTTAGTATTACAGCATATACTGTAATCAAAACTTAATATAAACGTGAAAAAAATATTTAAAAGTAAATAAATACTTTATTCAGATCATAAGACAATTACGATACAATTTATAACATATAATTTATGTTCTAAAAATCATGTCAAAAAAATTAATACTATTTCACAGATACAAAAAGATATTTCTCTAGCATTTGCTTAGAAGGTCAAACGGAAATTGACGATTATCCGTGAGAGAATTACATTAAATAGATAAATTTAATAAACAAAAAGAGAAAATGTTATAATCCATACTAATAAATAACAGTAATATAATAAAATAGTAATGCTGTAAAAGAGTTTTAAATGCGTCCTCATAAAATATATATATATATATTCAAAATTTTTCCTAAGGGATTTATTTTTTTCTGTGAGTTTTACTAGTAAAAATGAAAATTGAAAAAAAGGATTTTTTTTCTCTATTCAGACTAAACATTTTTAAAAATTTGTTGTGGTTCAAAGTTTATATTAATAATGAAATATCAATGGATGAAGATATTTATAGTTGAACCGTGTTTATAAATAAGTGGAAAAAATTGGTTTCGTGATTAGTGTAACTATTATAATATTATATCATTACTAATTGTTTACTGTGATTCATTCCTTGGAGGAAAAATAAAATTACCACAGCAATATGATTTAATTAAAAGCCTTTATTAATGACATTATAATTGATAAAGCTATTTCAATCTCTATTTTTACTGTGAAATAACCGACCGGGATGTAGTTCTCTTTTTGCTTCATGCAAATTTCATAGAGAGTTTGATCTTTTGTTTAATTTCTAGTTTTTCTTATGTAGACGTATGGTGGTTTTTGTTTGATTCATATATATTGTTTTGTGTATTTTTAGTAATCTATATAAAAATGCCGGGTTGAAGCAAAAACTTTTTTAAAAATTTTTTGCTGTGTACGTCGTAAATTTCCTTCTAAATCTCAAAGAAAAAAAATTACTCCTTCGGATAAAAAATCATATGAACTCTATTTTTGCTGTAAAATAGAAGATCAGTAAAAGTCTTGGGCACCATATATTTGTTGTAAATCTTGTGTAAATTTAATAAGTAGTTGGTTAAACGGGAAGCCGCGACATATGTCTTTTTCTGATCCTATCATATGGAAAGATCCTAAGAACCATTTGACAGACTTACTTTTCTGTCATAAAAATCTTAGGAATTGCAAGTAAATTGTATAAATTTATCAAATTCTAGTTTTTCTTCAGCTATAAGACCTATTTTACACAGTAAAGTGATGCCTGTTCCGGTTTCGCCAGAAATGTTGATGATGAAGAAGACTATGGTTTTTTGTTTTGCTTGATGATATCGACACATAAGCTTGAAGCTTGTGGAAGGGATATGGAAATGAAATCTTGTAGAATATGAAAAATGTCATGCCTGATCGGGATTCAAACCAGATACTTCCGGACGAAAGTCCTAGAGACTACCACTTTGCCACGGAGATCAGCAAATTTAGAGAGTAATGAAGAAGAAGATTAGATCTAGATTCCCAAGGTCAAAGCACTGAACCTCACAAAATTAGTCAAGGAGAACTTAACAATCTGGTTCGTGATCTTAATTTGTTTAAAATACAGTTACTGGTTTCAAAGTTAAAACTTCTCGAAAGTGGCACTAAAATATGTTTTTATTTTCTGGATAAGGCATCAGAAACCTAATCACTTGTTCTTCGTACAAGTTAGTGTAGTGCAATGATGTTCATTTTTCACTGGATTTACTAGGACAGAATCACAATCCTTAGGAATGGAGTTTGTTTATAGATTCTTCGAAATGGAGTTTAAAAATCCTTTTAAACTGCTAGGGTCTGCTAGTTCATTTATAAAAATTTGATTAAATAGATATTATCGAATAAATTTATTTTAAACACATTATTTATTAAGCATAACGTTTGTTTATTTACTTATATTACATTTTAATAGATGTTAGAAATGTCCTCCTTCTGTTGTTTGACAGTGTGCTAGTCGATTCTAAAAGGATGATACTGAATTATTCAGTGATTGCCTAGTGATATTTTGTGCTGATTCTCAAATTCTGTTTTGTAAATCATCAATGTCATGGGGTTTATTATGATAAACAATACTTTTAAAGTAGCCCCATAGAGTATAGTCTGATGGTGACATATAGACTGATCTCCCTGATCCCTTTTGACCCCTTCGGCCAATTTATCTTCCACGAAAAAATTAATTTAAAGTTTATCGTACCTGAAGACTGAAATGAGGTGGAACAGTATCTAATTAAAATGTTTTGGAAGTTGGGGCCAACAACGTTTTGAATGTTTGGAACAATATGGTTGAGAACCAAAGCTTATCTCACTGTTTTAATTTCCATCAATAAATACAGGCGTATGAAACATTCACCAAGAATATCTGCCGGTACATTTACTTTAACTGGATACTTTGATTATGCTTCACGATACCAGTGTGAATTAATATCAGTCCAGTACGACAATTACGGCGATTTGCATTGCCATTTTAAAAAAATGTAGCCTGATCACTAATAACTATTTTAACAAAATTTAAAGTTTAATAAATTAGGATTTGCACAAATATTGATCATCATAATTTCGCAGATATCAAATCATCGATCGTAGTCATCTTCATTAAGCTCTTGCACCAAATTAATTTTGTAGGGTTTAAAATTTTTACCTTTAAATGTTCAAATTACTGAACTAATGTTATGTTCTCGTGCTACTATTCGAGTCAAGAAATGAGTATCCTGATTAAATTCTTGCATAATCTCTAACGATTTCTTTCTCTTTGTTGCAGATTTAGGCCTCTCTGGTTTTCTCCTATTATCAATACTCCCTTTTTCTTCAAATCGTTTGATAGTTTCTGACACTGTACCTTTGAAATAGGGTTACGATTATTAAATATTGCATTGAACAACTCACAAACTTCATTATACGACCTAACTCTATCAACAAAGCCCCTCATCGTTAAAAGTGTGACTCTCTCCTATTCACTAAGCGACATGTTGATAACAATGTTAGCAGGTAACACAGAAAAAATTAATAAGGTAGAAAATGATTACAAAAAAGGTAAAAACGATATAAATGATAAAAGTGGCTTACAAATGCGGTGAAAGTAGACAAAATCAATTAACCGAACACAATAAATTTTCATTAGAAACTTACAGTATAGTAATGGTACACTCTAAATGGAAAATTACACAATGAAGTAAGCTTCATTTTTGCAACATTGGTAAGAGATCATAAATGATCAATTTATCAGCTTGATTAGGTGACAGTAGAGTGTACGAACTGAATGAAATATCGATCCTCATACATCCAAATCTATTGGTCAGTGGAATACGACTTTAAAAGAGACTAGAAGCTTGGTTTTACAAACTGAAAATCATCCAAAAGTTTCAGTTAGCGATGAGAGAGTGAATCTTTTTCGCGATGCGTTCACTGCCAGTTCTGGCAAGTCAGTTAGACAGGCTTGTTACGAACTACAATTTACTCGTTTCACTGTTCAAGAAAGTGTTCATAAGCGGTTTCGTTTACGAGCGTACAAGTTACAACTCCTTCATAACATTAAAACAAATGATCGCCCCTTACCTTATTATTTTGCTGCAAAGGTAATGCACCGTGTGGAAAGCAATCCTAATTATCTTGATACGTTGTTTTTTAATGATGAGGCAACGTTTCGTACGTGCGGGAAAGTTAATAGACACAATTGTCGAATTTAGGGTACTAAACAGTAATCGAAAATGAAAGGAACTACAACTGCATTGTGAGCGGCTTGCCTGTGCATACGTAGTCCACTGACCTTGAGAGTAAACAGAAGAAATGTCGGAAATATTTCCTGTCAATTACCTTACGTTTAAGATGTTTCGATGACTGGTTTTCTAAATATAGGCCTTTACGTTTGGATACCTTTACCCCGAACTATCATATGTGATACATTACATGTTTCTTAGTTTAATATAATACTTTTTTTAAATTTAGAATGTTTATTAATTTCGTATTGTCAAGGGTATTAATTCAACTTTAAAAAAATTTATTTTAACAAATTTTATATTGTGGTTAATATTTTTTTGTTGTGTAATTAACAAAGGGTGACTATGATGACCTATTTAGTGATTTTATAGCATATTTTTACATATTAATCAATGTGCGTCAAACAGAAAGAACAAATTCTAGCTTTACGCACAATATAAGAATTAAAACTTTTTTTTTTTTATAAAATGGAACCCGTGTAACGATATTAATCATAACATCGACATTTAACACAAAGTGTGTGAAAATCTGAGCCCAATTTATAAATATAAATTATAGGTAACAAACTTATGTAGAATACAAATAATGGGATAAAAATACACAAACTAAATATACTATAATACATCTAAACTGGTGCTATTTAAGTTTTTGAGTAAGGTAGAAAAATCTTCATTGAACTACGTATTTTAACAATTCAATTGTGGTAGTTAAATATAGTGAAATTATGTACATTAATTTCACCAAAAAGAGATGAAATTATGAAGGAAAAGAATTGTAAAGAAAATAAGAATTTCCATTAAAATTAATGGCTGCTGATTGTTAGCAAAGAAAGCAGTCATTTTACGTAATCATAAAATTCAATGCAAATAGTGTACTAATCTATTCCACTGTTTAAATAGTAAGCAGGATTTTAATTGTTTTAAAACGAGCGCAATTAACTAAATAGTCATTTACAGCACTTCTAAGAATGGAATAGTATCATTGTTTTCAAAATCATTTGAAAGTACATCTCCTATTATTTAAAACAGAGTAATTAATTTTTTTTAAATTTATAGTAGTTTTTTATTTAGGTAAGTACGAAATAAATATGCTTTACAAATATCAGGAGTTACAACCAAACGATTATCAGCAATACGAGATGAAACATCAACAGCAGTAACTCCTAACAACGACATTCCGATTCTCAATAATAAATATCCTACAACATAGATAAAATGTAAAGAAAAAAAGTAATGTTGTAGTTTCCCAGTGCCTTCTTTATTAACCCACCGGGTTGGTCTAGTGGTTAACGCGTCTTCCCAAATCAGCTGATTTGGAAGTCGAGAGTTACAGCGTTCAAGTCCTTGTAAAGCCAGTTATTTTTCCACGGATTTGAATACTAGATCGTGGATACCGGTGTTCTTTGGTGGTTGGGTTTCAATTAACCACACATCTCAGGAATGGGCGAACTGAGAATGTACAAGACTACACTTCATTTACACTCATACATATCATCCTCATTCATCCTCTGAAGTATTATCTAAACGGTAGTTACCGGAGGCTAAACAGGAAAAAGAGATAGTGTCTTCTTTATTGAATCCAATACGCTATTACACATAAAAATGCCATATTCTCCGTCATTATTGATATACAAACCTACCAGCGACATTTTCATTCTATTCATCACAAAGAATGGATGTGTAGTGAATGTATTTTTTGAGAAAGTAACTCGTATATGCCAAATTTTTTATTCCACACTAACATAATACTTGTAAAATTTGATTATAATATTGGTTAAAAAAAATAATAAAAATATTTTTTCTGTTACATGCTTTCGCAATGAAAACAGGAGACTGTACACGGGTCTACCTCGATAGTGTTTTCAAAACGCATGGTCAATATGTACGGCACTACGGTCTTCATTTTGATCGTCATTTTGACGTGAAAGGTCAAGGTAAGGTAAGGGAAAAAATTGAATTTTAAGTTTAAATATTCTGGTTGCTGAGCAGGAGATCACAACGTTCACTAAGTAACAAGCTGTTGTTGTACGCGGGATTCTGAAATCGATTTGGAACTATGAGATCCACTTTGGGTTACTACAAGCAGCAGCAACGTCGAGATAATACACCGATTCTAAAAAAAATTACTGAGGAGCATAACAGCAGCCCCTTGGTTCGTAAGAAACAATAAGATACACGAATATCTACGTTTCCGTATGTTCGAGAAGGTATACGGCGATTCAGTATAAAGTAAAAACTGCGACTAAGCAATTATGTTAATTATTTAGGTATTAACCTTCTAGACAATAGCGAAAACGTTAGAAGGCTAAGACGACTCCAGCTGTTGAACCTTGGGGACTTAATGTGATTTGAGTTTTAGACGCATCAATTTAGTATTGCCCATCAATTCATTACTTCACTTCATTAAAGTTTAGTTATTATTCTTTTGATATTAATTGTATTTTCATTTTTTCTCTCAGAGCGTTTCACTGGTTTTCTTCTTCATTAATCCTTATGAGTGTTTTTATAATGTGTTTTAACTTCATGTGTACTTACTTTGAATATTCTGTATGGGAATATTAGTATGAAGTTTTTTAGGAGTTGTTAACAGTTTTTAAGGAGCTTTGTAATTTTAGGAGTTGGAAGCCTCTCTGTAATGTAATTTTTATGTGATCATATTTACTAATGGTTTTTTTAATAATGTAACCGATTGTAAATTTTATATTGAGCCTAAACCATGCATAAAATATGTCTTATAATATTTTTTGAAATAAATAGTATTTGTTCAAATTTGCCAAATAAAATGGAGGGCAGAGTTTTTGGGAATACGACCTTAACAAAAATTTGCTTTTTTGAAGGGATTATGTAACCTATAATATTATATTACGTTATCGAATATCTGTATTTCTTTAGTTATCTTCTCTTTTTTTCTGTTTAGCCTCCGGAACGACCGTTATGTATTACTTCAGAGGATGATATGTATGAATGTAAATGAAGTGCAGTCTTGCACAATCTCAGATCGACCACTCCTGAGAAGTGTGATTAATTGAAACCCAACTACCAAAGAACACCACGATCTAGTATTCAAATACGTATAAAAGTAACCGCCTTTACTAGGATTTGAACCTTAGAACTATCGACTTCAAAATCAGGTGATTTGCGATACGAGTTAACCACTAGACCAGCCCGGTAAGGTCTTTAGTTTTCTCCTGTATTCAATTATAGAGAAGACCACCTTTCTGTTACAACAGTAATATGCAAGCATATTCGGCACCATTCAAACTTGTAGCAGTATTTTCATCATTGGTATATCCTGGTGAAGCGTTCACCGCACTCATTATTTACATAAACAATATTAAGTGGAAAAAACCCAAATGGGAATGCAACAAGTGTATTTTTTAGTAATCATGATATCCTAGTTTTTTATGGTTTTCAAGAATTCACTCACCAATTCTACATAATTGTCAGCCTTTGTTTTGTTCTGGAATGATTTAACCATATTTTGAAATGATACTCGTGCTGCTTTCTCAGATTCATTTAAACATTTCTTAAAGATCAAATCCTTCATTAGCTTACCGTATCCGTGGTTCAACAAATATCCCTTCTTTGATTTTTCCCTCAATATTCCTAGGAATTTTACTCTTCAGGTAAACAAATCTTGCTCATTAAGATACAATGCATTGACAAAATTCTTCATCAAATCAAGTTTAATGTCTAATGACGAAAGATAAAAATTCTTCCAATTCGTAAGAGGTTAATAAATAAAATTTGTATGTTCTGCTATGAAGTGATTCTCTCTTCAGCCAGTCTTTTTAAATGTCTATTATATGCTGGATGAACCGGCAATTCCTCTCATAAGAGTTTGAATATAGTATAAGACTAAGAATTTGAATATAATAATGTCTTCGCAGAGAGCTCCAAGACCCTCTAAGCGAAGGGCGATAGCGTCCACAGTGACATCCATGATGTTATATGCAGTACCAGTGTGGTGGCACTCAGTCAGGGTTAAAAGAAATTTGAACAGACTGGTTAGTACTCATAGGAGGCTGTTGCTGGGGGTTGTTTCAGCTTACAGGACGGTCTCCTATGAGGCGTTGTGCGTGTTGTCTGGGGTTCCACCAATAGACTTAATGGCCCTAAATAGAGTCGAAAGGGCGCAAGGCCTCGAAGCAAATGAAGCAAAAGATAGACTTAGACATAGATGGCAAAATAGATGGCAGGAGGATGGATCAGCCAGACGCACGAAGGAGCTGATTCCAGATCTGGCACTATGGTTAGACAGGAAACATGATGAGTTAAATTATCATATCACGCAGTTTTTTACAGGTCATGGCAATTTCAATGAGTACCTCCATCGTGTTGGAAGAAGGCCAGGTCCAGAATGTATGTACTGTGAGAGAATTGTCAATGCAGAACACACATTTTTCTGCTGCGAGAGGTGGGCAATTAAAAGGAGGAACTGTGGCATAATAGGTATGAGCCCAGCAGAGGTCCTAGAGCACATGTTGAGGAGCGAAATAAATTGGAAGAAGGTTACGGAATTTAAAGTAGCAGTATTAACAGGGAAGGATATAGATGAAAGGCGACTAGGTTACTAGTGTAGAATAGGGTAGGGTGGACAGCCTCAGTGGTGAGAGACGGCACGCTGAGGTGTGTCGTTCTCAATGATCCACTGAGGACTCCAAGAGTTTAGATAGGTCCTGATGAAGAAGAAGAGTAAGAAAAGACCCGGTGCCACGTTACGGCTATTCGAGGTTTCCAAATGGGCAAACAGAAAATCACTCAAAAGAGCTGACACCGGCGAGCCGACCTGCCATGCCGGACGTTCAGCCGGTAGGCGGAGAGGCTCGTTAGAGTTTACCAGACACTTCCCTGGGTGGCGCAATACCAACCAGTCGGACCGGCCCAGGGGATTAGAGTGGAAAAAAAAAAAAAAGAAAAAAAAACGTCTTTTTAAACGTAAAATCACTCTTAAAAGAGTGTAAGTGAAGTGGGGGAGTGTAAGCGAAGTATAGTCTTGTACAGTTTCAGGTCGACGATTTCTGAGATGTGTGGTTAATTGAAACCCAACTATCAAAGAACAACGGTATCCACGATCTAGTATTCAAATCCGTGTAAGTAATTGCCTTACTAGGATTTGGACATTGGAACTCCCGACTTCCAAATCAACTGGTTTGCGAAGACGCGTTCACACTAGAACACCCCGGTGAGTTTCTGTACATATATTTTCAGTAGATATATACAAGGTCTCTACTCGGCAATAAAAAAGTTTCTAAATATACCAGATAGTTGCAGTTAGAGTATAAAAAAAAAAAAATATTTCGCCAAAATTAATAACGACCAACCGAATCATTTAATATTAAACCTTCCCGACAAGAGTGAAATCATACAGAGAAGACTGAGAAATTATAATGTTTTAGACTTATTTGATAGATTTTAACAAATTTAGCTTTAATATTATCTTGTTTAGCGTTTATATACTGTTTGATATAAACTGACTATAATTTGTGGAATAAAGTATTAATGATATCATCAGAGAGACTCCCTAAAGTTTGTTTTGATAAACTTATAGCACTGGACCCAATAGGAGGTTTAATTAATTATTACTGGTTTAAGGAGTTAAGGACATGCCAGTACTAATAGCTTATGAAACCGAATTTCTGCCTAATAAGATAGATACGATACCAGTTATTGATTTTTAAAAACATTTTTGAAAAAATATCGTACACATTTAATTAATATAGATATGAACAGGATAATTTATTATTGTATTATATATACAATTTTATTTTTATTTTCACACACAATTTCATATTTTACTTTATAATAATAATAAGAAGAAGAAGAAGAAAATTCAATTAAATAATTCCTGCAATATAACATAAAAACCTTGTATGGAAATTTACTTTCTTTCTGTTAGCCGGCCTCCGTGGCGCGAGTGGTAGCGTCTCGACCTATCATCCGGACCCGGGTTCGAATCCCGGTCAGGCATGGCATTTTCACACACGTTACAAATCATTCATCTCATCCTCTGAAGCAATATCTAACGGTGGACCCGGAGGTAAAAAAAGTACCCTCTGTTGACAAATTCGTGTCGAGTGTTACCATCACAATAGCATTTTATAAAGTTAAACAGAAATTCTGAAATACACCCCGCTAGCCACTTAAAATAACAATAACAATCTATAAATATTATAATCCTAAAATAGTAATTTCTTTTTACACTTTTTTCAGTAATTAGATTAGAATAATTAGTTTTCAACTTCATCGATTTCTAGTAATCATACAAAAAACATAACATTATATTCGCTAAAGTTTCTTGATTCCTTTATATTATAAGTTTATAAACTGTAAAAATTTGGAGCTACAAATGAATAAAAATATTTATATAGTTCCAATTTTGGCAAAGGTAACAAAAATGTTTCATCCCTTTCTTTTGTTTTTCCTGTTTAGCCTCCGGTAATTACCTTTCAGATAATGCTTCAGAGGATGTATGAGTGTAAAATGAAGTGTTAGTCTTGTACAGTCTCAGTTCGAATATTCCTGAGAAATGTGGTTAATTGAAAACCAACTCTACCAAAGAACAACGGTATCCACTATCTAGTATTCAAATCCGTGTAAAAAATAACTGACTTTACTAGGACTTGAACGCTGAAACTCTCGACTTTCAAATCAGCTGATTTGGGAAGACGCGTTTACCACTAGACCAACCCGGTGGGTTAAGAAAAAATTTTTTCATCCCTACTTAAATTATTCCTGACATGTGTGCGTTATTATTATATACTCATTATATATTTTATAACAAACTTTACGAGTCTAAACACATAGATAATTTTTAAGGGCAGAATACTAAGTTTTTTAAAAAGTGGAAAAGATTCGCTTAATCTACTTTTATGAGAAATCATTCTTATTAAACGGTTTTGTACTACTAATAATGGTTTTATATTAGAATAATACACACCTCCCAAACAAGTTATATCATACATTAATCTCGATTATATCAAGAAGTGATACAAACATCTTTAGTAAATTTGTAGTAAAAAGTTTTTTTAGAAATAAAATTTATATATAATTAAGCCGATTTATATCTTTATCTTAATTATATGTTCCTTTCAAGGTAAATTCACTCTAAAATTCAATCAATCTAAAATTAGTCCCAGATACTTCACGGTATTAATTTGTGGTATAGTTCGACATGCGCAGTTTATGTTTGTGTTTCAGTTTAAATTCTGATATTTTTATGCTGGATAACATTTCTGTCTGACATTTTAATTGAAAGATTATATAATTTGTCTTCATTACATTTAAACTTAAACCGTTTTTTATTACATCACCTAATGCTCGTAAGGTTTTCTTCAACATTTTATATACATTTTCTGCACAAGCTAATGCAATCACATCTGCAAACGTTATCACTAAATAATCATTTGTGTATATAACGAATGAAATAATTCTAAGTTCAGAACCCTTCGGGATACCGTACTTAACATTACCTTGAGAACCCATTTCTTCTTCTAATTTAATCTGTTGTGATCTTCCCCTCAAATACGTATGGAACCATTTATTGCATTGACAGCTATCCATAGTTTGTCAAGAAAAATACTACGATCAACAACATCGAAGGCTTTTTTCAAATCCAAGAACAACCCAATACTTGCAGACCTTTGTTTTTACCTTCTATGGTATTGGACATATAATTAAAAAAGGCATATTACAGATGTATTTACTCTCTGTTAATTATTATTTCTCATTCAACCAGACATACGTAGTAATAGCAATGTGCCAGTTTATTTATTAAGATTTTTCAGCCAAATTTGGGTCTTAAAGTTTCAAACAAAAAAGTAATTTATTTAAAAAACAGCAGATGCAAACTGTTTATTATGGCGTATCGTGTAAGAGAGTTTATATTAGATATATTTACAAAGGTTTCATTGCCTAACGAGATTTTGTGTATACTGTAAAAAAATATATATATATATATATATATATATATATATATATATATATAAAACCTAATGGTGTATAAAAATCTAATATGTAATATAATATTAGAATTAGGGTAACGATTGAATTATATATCAGAATGGTAAAGCAGTAAAAATTTGCAGTGGTCTTTGAAAGTATCTATTTATTTTATAAAAAAAAAAAAAAAAATATTAATAAATATTATTTTTTATTGCAAATTTAAAAAAACTATTTATTTAATTTTCAATGAAATGTTACATATACATTTACTATTATTAATTACAAAATTTTTGAAGACTAAACAATTCAGCGAAAAGTATGATGCTGCATGTTTGCAACAAGTGAAAAGATGTATGGTTCATTTGGAATTTGTTTTTCTGAACAGCGGTAGATACCGATTTTTGTCCTTTACTTTAAAATTTTAGCCAAAATTCACTTTACTCCAATTTATTAAATTTCACTTTCAAATCTCCATCGCAAGATAATTCTACCAAAGATTCTGTTTTGTTGTTAGAGCTTCAGGATCATACTCAGTATGAAAGGGTTTCTTATCCATAGGAATTCAGAATAGTCTTCTTTAAAATATTCTTCAAAGATTTTAGCAAGCATTAGGCAATGGCGTTTTGTATTACTGATGAAATTATCTTTCATTTCAATTTTGAGTACCGTAGAATAATTTTCAAATTTTGGAAAAGTTGTAGATTTTCATTCGAAATACTATTATTCATTATTCGATATTTTATGATAAAAATCTTTTTGTCGTACTGAAAATCGATTTGTTGTTTCACCTGGTAAACTTAAATTTGTCATTGAAGTGATTAAAATGTCTGATAAGTAGGCTAGTCTTATGATCCAAGCTCTCTGTCAGTCTATCACGCAGTTCAAAAAGGTTAGGATCCTATACTTCTAAATATAACTCAAATAACCTGCTTAACATTTTTTTTTGTGTGCAGTAGTAGCTGAATGTGATCATCGCCCATTTAAAAAAACAGTTTTGAAAATAAACGGGCGTATAAAGCCTGAGATTTAAGAAAATTGAACACTTGACTTCTCTGCAGCACACGTTAAAATTTTTCGGGCATCCTTTTTATTGCTAAAGCTTTCCTGTAGATGCTGCAATGAGAAAGGGTACAATTTTCTGTAATCGATTTTACTTTGCTGCCAACATCTATATATTTTCATGTCATCGATCGAACACAATTCTCTAGTGGTACTCGAGGCGATGCTATGCTAACAGTCCAGTTAATTTTTGCAAAACGTCATACCCTTTTTTAATCTTTTATCGGAGGTAGTTCGTATTGATAGCTCATCACAAAATAAATAATCCTCTTCAATTGTACTTTGAAATATTCACCTCAAGTAACCCATAAGTTAAGCAAAGTTTCTTACATCTGTGTTCTGATCAATTGTAAAAAACCCCTATTTTTGGTTTTTGCTGTTAAGTTCTCTTTAACGTTTAATATCATGCTTTCAGTTCTGCGGTGCACTGAATCATTTGACAGTGGTATCGTACCTAGCTTTTTCTTTGATTATTCAACATTGAACATTTAAGTCACAATATCTTTCGCAGCAGGTAACAACTTCTCTTCACTTATTGTATGTGAGTTTTTCCTCGCTTTGCTATTCTTAAGTTCAAACTGTCTCGGCTCGTAGCTAAACTTAGTGGGGGTGCTGCTTCAGAAAATCTTTTTCTAGGCCTTTTCAAGACCATGGTGTAAGTTTTCTGTAAAATAAAAAACCGAAAAAAAATGAATGAAATAGAATAGCTGGAAGCAGGATAATAATCTAATTCTAAACTTTATCCCGTTCAAAAATATGGTACACGATTTTTAAGCACATTGTGCTTAAAAACCGTATTCGGGTTAACCGAATAAATAATAAAATGTCAATACAGATAATATTTTTTAGTATTATTAGATAATAACTTAATAAAATGTCCGTTTAAAAACACTTTAGTCCAAAGGTGCTTAATTTAAATTTCTATGTACACAGAAACAAATATATAATTAGCTTTTACAAATTACCTTCTCTTTCGGCTTTCCAGCATGTTTTGGACAGATTTATTAATCAAAGAGCCCTTGCTTTCCGCCATCTTCTGATCAGTACTGAAAAAACAACTAAACTACTTTCATATTCTTTCCACCGACTAAACTAAAAAAGGAAACGAACAAGGAACATTTCATACACACGCGGAGTGAAAAAACTACCTTCCACCAGCACGCCAGGGTCGGAACTGCGGGAACTACTGTGCTCTCTCTCTCTCCCCTTCGCAGACTCGCGTGCAGTTTCCGCAGTTGTGCGCATGCGCAGTTCTGCGCATGCGCACAACTGCGGACAACAGTCAAACACCGCGCCGCTGGTATTGTGAAGCCCACAGTTTCATACAAAGAGTTTTGTAGCTTTTTCATAAACTGAGAAAAGATCACAAAACTTACGTTTCAGCATTACACATTAAACTCCGTGGTATTAACATTAAACATAAGGATTATATATTGTACAAGTATAAAGAAAAGATTACAGAAATAAGGACTCATATTAAATTTTATCGATAATATCAAGTAGAAATAGGGGGTGCTGCAGTTCCATTAATGTCTATACGCGAGCCACCACTGGTCACAAAGAAAGATGCCTCAACTGCTTCTGCAATAATTGTTTGTAAAAAATTATATACTTTTCTGTGTGCATTATATCTCTAACAATTTTTGAAAAATAATCCTTAGGTTTGTTTTTTAACGTCGAATGTTTAAAGGTGAATAACCTGTACGTAATTTTAAGGTGTTGCAAAAAATATTGTTTCAATAACGTTTGATTCATTCTTTAGTTTAAAAGAATTTCAAAGCAAAGTAAAGATTGAGGTCGTGGCTTATTGTTTACATTTGTGACAGTAAATCCAATATTAATGTACTTGGATCATATTTTCATATTTTAGTTGGAAAAAGATCTTTACTCAATGCAAATTTCGATTCTGAATTAGAACTTAATGGTTCAGGGCTTTTAACTGACAATATTTTGTCTATCGTTGCTCTGTTAAGCCACTTATCCATGTAGATTTATATTTTTTGCCAATTAACGTAAACCGAAATAATTCAAGCACAGTACATAAATAGATATCTATATATAATTAAAGAGTCCCTTTTGAGATATGTATGCCAATGCTACACGTCAATTTAATCAAACGAAAAAGTATCTAAATAACAATATTTTCAAATCTAAAATATATATTTTTATAAATTTTGTATAATTATTCTTTTTTCTTCGAGTCTTTTCTTTATTTTTTCGTTACTTTTTTTATTATTTTGAAATTGGTTGTATTGAAATTTCAGTCGTATCTGATTTTGTTGTATCGTATAGAGCCGGATAGAAGAGAGAACACAAGATCATGAAGAGGATTGTTGAGGGAAAGTTGTAGGTGAAGGGGTTAGCGGAGGGAAATAGGAGGTGAAGTGTAAAGGCCCTGTTGGCCTGAGCTTGAGAACAGTAAATGGATCTGACAGAACCATTTACAGAGACCGACATGAATTTACATTGTCTAACGGTTGAACAGTATAGAACAGTAGGAGAGGCTAAGCTTGACCCTTCCACTAATCATTCGAGTCCTTTGTAACAACAACGTTTAGGCTTACTGTAGAGGACACACTGTTCTCTCATATCATCATGCCGTATTATGGCATACCTAATATTCCTAACAACATGTTAACTTCTATATATTATTTGTTACCTCTAAATACACAATCACGCCACAAAATTGTTGTGTCATGTCAAAATCATATTATATTAAATATCATTTTATTACACTGAATATGACCAGTTTCATTAAACTTAATCAAGCCATCAACATGTAGCAGTATTATGTCAAAAAATGATTTATTAAAAAGAAAACTAGTTTTTTTTTTAACCAATTAAAAATCAATATTGTTGATAGACTAAATCAAACTGAAAATTTTCTGGTATCATAATATTTTTTTACCGTTATTTCGATGGTACGAAAGATTCCCTATAATCGTATGATCTCGTAATATTCAACTGTAAAAAATAAATCGCTGAAGTTTCAGTTGATTGGGGAAACCCTTTATATACACCAAAGCAAACAACTGAGAATCCATAAAGGTTCCGCCAATTAAATGCAAGAAATTCTGATTAAACTTGTCCGTTTGACGTTATTTTTTTTTACAAAGACGTTTATAAATTTATCATAATCCAATTAAGTTCAACACGGTTTCGCTGTTAGTTTTCCAAAAATATTATTCGTACTAAGAAATGTTAAATATTTTATAACAAGCAGATCTTTCTTTATATAATTCGGAAAGGCACAGTCTTCCGATATCATTTATATGTAATTTATAAAATTGCTCTTCAGTATTTTTTCCCAGCCAGCATTTTCTTCTTGGGTTTTAAGTAATGACACGTAACGGCCTAATGATCCATGAATGTTATAAATTACTTGTCCCATGATTTTATAAACAATAAATACAGCTTTCTCGGGTTAATAAAGATGCACTAGATTATCGTATGAATCTGTCAAAAGCAGGTTTCGTGGATTTAACTTAGAAATATACTGAAGAATGTAACAAGGGATCAACAAAGGGAATCAACAAATGTTAGGGATCAACAAATGAGAATTTTGCTGGAGAATTGTAGTAAAGGACTTTACAAAACAAAATACCTTATTTTTTGTCCTAAATATAACTCGCCGGACTCCGTGGTGCGAGTGGTAGCGTCTCAGCCTTTCATCCGGAGGTCCTTGGTTCGAATCCCGGTCAGGCATGGCATTTTCACACGCTAAAAAAATTGTCATTCATTTCATCCTCTGAAGTAATAACTACCGGTGATCCTGGAGGTTAAACAAAAGAAAATACATAGATACGAGGGTAAGCCAATTATTATTCGCAATTTAGTTATACTTTTGTTTATGTCGGTAGTACTGTCGTGTTGCGTAGATGATGCATGCGTGGTTTAATTGTTGTTATGTCTGTGCTGGTTTGATGCTGCATTATCACTGCCCTGCCGTTAACCATGGCTGCTCCGCTTTTTGTTTGCACCAAAGAAGAGCAATGTTCAGTGATCGCTTTTTGGGGTCGAAAGGTGTATCAGGGTCCGAAATTCATCGAAGACTTTCTGTACAGTATGGGAACAGTGTGTCGCCGCAACGGAGTGTCTACGAATGGATTGAAAAATGGTCGCACAAGTTTTACGCATGACGAAAGAGCCGGATGAACGTTTACCGCCACAAATGAGGAAAACATTGAGCGTGCACGTGACATGGTTTTCTTAGACAGACGAGTAACTATCGATGAAGTGGCACATCGTCTGCAAATTAGTCACGGTTCTGCCTACGAAATCATCCACAACAGACTTGGGTTTCATAAACTCTGTGCAAGATGGGTCCCAAAATAACTCACACAGTCGCATAAACAAACGCGCTTGGACATCTGCTAAAAACATTTGGATCGCTATGGTAACGACATCTTCTTAGACAGAATCATCACTGGTGACGAAAAATTGATCCTTCATTACGAGCCGGAGAGTAAACAGCAGAGTATGGAATGGAAACATCCAAATTCGACCAAAAAAAAGTTCAAGACCCAACCGTCCGCAGGAAAACTGATGGTTACAGATTTTTGGGACTCACAAGGCCCAGTACTGGAACAGTATGAGGAAAGGGACACGACAATAAACAGTGTGTGTTACAGTGAGATGCTTACTATCAAGCTGAAGTCTGTAATTCGAAGCAAACGCCTAGGACTGCTGTCGAAAGGTGTGTTGTTGCACGACAATGGCCGTTCACATACTGCTGCCCACACTGCTTAAACGCTCCAGAAACTCAACTTTGAAGTACTGGCTCATCCTCCATATAGTCCTGATCTTTCCCCTTCTGACTACCATTTGTTTGGTCTACTTAAATAGGCATTAAGGGGCCGTCGATTTACCTCGGACGAAACAATGAAAGAAGCGGTGCATGCCTGGCTCTCAGCTCAACCGAAAACCTTCTTTTATGAGGGCATCAGAAAGCTTGTGCAGCGATGGACCAAGTGCAAGGGGACTATGTTGAAAAATGATGTATATGAAAGTTTCCTATTTGTATTGCAATAAAATTTATAACTACATTACGGACAATAATTGATTTACCCTCGTATATACACTCACGATAAAACTGTCGTAACATGATTCCGGTCATTGATTAAATAATTACACATTATTTTATCTGCCTATGTATTCTGTAGTTTTTTTTATTTTATTAAAATATCTGCAAACATCAAAACGGTATATTTTAATAATTTGTGAAATGGGAATATTTTATATGCTTTGAATATTACAATAATATATGTAATGAAAAAATTCATTGCACTATTCTTTTTTTATAACGAAAATTCTTTAAATTCATCTTTCCCTTATTTCCATAATCTAAAATAGAAAAAAAGGTTTGTTCAGTTAGTTAAATACGATACTAAAACTTCGTCATTACGTGGATGTATATACAAAGTGTATATACATCCAAGTTCTTCCGGGACTTTCGTAACCTATTCTACTCATGAGAATAATGGAAAAATGCATTCAAACATATGTCCTAAAATGCTTCGTTTGCGAGTTGCGGCTAATGAAAGATTTTGCTCTGATTTCAGTTACCCCGGTTAAACGAGGTCGTGCTGAAATTTGTAGAAGGTTAATTAAGGAGCAGAATTAGTGATATATGTTTTATGTACTGAAAAATCGAATAAAATAGATTTAAAAGCCGTATCTAAAGTAGTTTTTAAAAAATCTGAGTTTGTACCCGATATATTTAATGTACCTTACAGAATGTTTTAAATACTAATACAGTATTGCGAATTGTTGATCAGCTGTTGTTATTTTGTTGCCTACTTTGAAATAATAATTTTTCAAATAATTTATTGTATTTCTATCGTCAATATATTATTATTAATTTATTTTATTTTACAATTGAATAATTTCCAGTTCGTTTTTTAATTTTTTAACAGCAAGTTTTAATAGTGGATTTTGTTTTTACAAACTTTTCTCATCACAAAAAAAGAGTGTGGTTTTTGTTTACATTAAATAAGTAAGTATTTTAATGCCAAATGTAGTATGTAATATACTTTTTCTAAATAGAAACCGAATTATTTTTAGTTTTATTTTGTTTTATTCAACTTATCTTACACCATTTTGTTCAGAATTAAATTCCCTACAAGTTTTGGTTAAAGGTTTTGTGTGTTTATTACGCATTTAACAATGTTATTGTACGTCAGACATAAAAAACAGAATTTTTTACCCTATCTTACTGGTTTTCACTCCAGATTTCTCAAAAACTACTCCAGATACGGCTCTGGAATCTATTTTATTCAATTTTTCAGGTGAAAAATCATAAGAAACTAATTTATTTCCTTAATTAACGTTTTAAATATTTCAGTACGACCTCATTTCATCAGGGAAGCTGAAATCAGAGTGACATCTTTCACTAGCAGTAATTCCCAAACGATGCATTTTAGGACCTATGTTTATATGAATTTTTCCCATTATTTTCATGAATAGAATATGTTATGAAGGTTCCGAGAGAATTTCGTGATACACTCGGTGTACAGCATTAATATTGTACTATAGTTTTTCAAAAGCAGTTGTTTTTATTGCAGTTAAATTTAGTTTATGTAAAAAAGAGAAGACATTCTGCAAAGAACTATTTAACTTCTTACTTTTCTTTTTGTTACATTACAGATAAAGTAACCAAGTTTAGAAGTTTACTCTTCATGTAATTTATCCGCTCACTGTAACAAGAAATCATAGAACAAGTTAACGGAATGAAATTAAAATTAACATATTTCAAAAATTTCATTTAAAACAAAATAAAAAATAAAGTCTACAAAGTTAAAGTAAGAAATATAACATTTATGAATAATTAAGTAAAATAACTACAATAAAATAAAACCGATTTCAAACATTAAAAATTAAAAAAAAAAGTTATCATAATAGGAGTAGATTATTTAATCATTTTCATATTTCAGAAATTTTTGTCAAATTTAAAGACAAACATATTTACCCTTCATTTTTCAAAGTTAAAATTTTAAGAAAAATTAATCTTATTTTGTTTTTGATTTACTTTTTATATTTTTTTTAAAAGTCAGTTTATTAATTTTTTTTTAAATTTAATTTATTTTATTTTATTTTTTTTTAGGGTAAGTCTCTACAAAAACTCTGCGCTTGTAAAAAAAACTCTTTGTAAAACATGTAAAGAGAAAACTGCGTGTTAATAAAATACAAAAGGAATTCAGAGAAAGATTATAACGATACTGTCAATTCAGCGTAAGTTAAGACTGTTTAACCCAACGGATTGGCCAAGTAGTGAACTCGTCATCGCAAATCAGCTGATTTCGAAGTCGAGAGTTCTAAGGTTCAAATCCTAGTAAGGACTGTTACGGACCCGGTACGAACTGATGACTGTGTATGTACTTATTACTTCCTTTATGTTGTTTAGTTATGGTGTCAATGGTTGGTTTCGTTTCAATTTCTGGAGTGTCGCGTACCGTCTCGTTGCAGTGTAAATTGATGTACCGTTCTTGTTCCTTATCGTTGGATAGTTTTCTCTTTCTATAATCTGGTCTGGCCATGCCCATTTTTTGTTCAGTTTTGTTGATTTGTCATCTTGTTGAATAGTTTGTTTATTTTCCTTGATGTCTTCTTTATATTTTTGGGATAGTTGTTCTTCAAATTCGTCGTAGGCTCTTGATATTTTTACTTCGTATTGTTCCACAAATATTTCTTTGTATCAAATAATTCTTTGTATTTCTGTGTATCAGTTGGTTTATACCAACTGGTATAAACCAACTGATACACTGTTACGCATTGTTGGTTTGGATTGCCGCAGTAGATACAGTTGCATAGTGTTTCTCCGTGTTCACAGTCTGTATGTAATAGGCAGTCTACGACTTCATCGTTGATCATGATGAATTGATGTTTTTAATTATAATTTACTAGTAAAATCCTGAGAACAGGACGGATAAGGGTCCAAAGGATCTGGAGCTAAGGCTCCGCGAGTGGCGTCCAAATCGGTAGTCGTTAGGGCGGAAGGTAGGTCTTACGCCGACATATTGAAGGAAGTTAAGAGTAGTGTAGGACCGGATGTGCATGAGGTTATTTCGAAGAGGAAGGGGCGAAAGAAGAGCTTCAAATAAGGGTCAAGGCAGCAGGTGAGGGGAAACGTTTAAGAAGATAATTCAGGACAAAACCAAGGAGTTAAAATCACGTCTATAGGTAGGCAGAAGATGAATATCGACATTTGTATTAGACACATATGAATTTATTACTACGTAGAAAGTTAGGAGATGCCTGACATCGGAAACTGCGATGAAGGAGAATGAGTCCAGATTGTGTCAGTCAGGCCGACATATGGCAGCACTAAATTGGCTACGGTGGTGCTTTCTACAAAGCATGTAGATGTAATGCTGAAAAAGGGAAGGATCAAATTGGCTGGTTATTGTGCAGGATCGCGCTAACTACCCAGGTTGAGAGGTGTTACAGATGTTGGTCTGCAGGACATATATCAGTTAGATGCACAGCGCTGAATAGGTTCAACCAAGACTTGATTTAACTGCGTGGAAGACGGCTATTCAAGGAGCAACGTAGGAAATCTAGTAGATGTGTGGACTGTGACAAGCATGGTAATATTTAATCGCCAGTGTGTCAAGAACAAGCAATGAAATCCTTAACTCAATCTATGTGTAGAGGTATATCGTGTTTATATATGTAGTATTTATATAATGTCTGTAGTTGTACCTATAATATATTATATTGTATTTGTATATATAAAAGTTCGATGTGGGATGCAGAGAAAACCTTCTAATTATCCCGAACCTTCGGGAAAGCACGCCAAATCCCTATAATTACGCCTAATTTCCTAAGTGAAGCTTTGGTGTTTTCCGTTGTCTAGGGCGCGTCAATGATTGCTGGAAGCCCTAATACCTCCCGAGGGTTGAGTAATACTTCGGTAGGTCAGATCCTCGACCCACCGGGTTGGTCTAGTGGTGAACGCGTCTTCCCAAATCAGCTGATTTAGAAGTGGAGTGGTTATTTAAAGCCAGCTATTTTTACACGTACTTTAATACTAGATCGTGGATACCGGTCTTCTTTGGTGGTTGGGTTTCAATTAACCACACATCTCAGGTATGGTCGAACTGAGAATGTACAAGACTACACTTCATTCACACTCATATCATCCTCATTTATCCTCTGAAGTATTATCTAAACGGTAGTTACCGTAGGCTAAACAGGAAGGTCAGATCCTCGAGGAGGTAGTAAGGGGGACAGTATTTAGTCGGTGAGTGCCCGGCACTGCCACCTGTTTGGTAACGGGTGGTGACAAGTAGAGCTTTTCTCTAATCCTATGAAATAATAAGGAAAGCAAATTCGTGAAGATGAATAAATAAATAGAATCTTGCTTATATATACAAATAACAACAGTTATAAGGGCCAGTTGGTCCTTAACAAAAATTATTCCAGAAGAAAATTCAAATTTTTTTTAATTAGAACTCATCATGACAATAATATTGGTTTTGTTAAATAATCTTTCTTTAAATTTTTAATTTTGTGGGAAATCTTTATAACAGGTCGATAATTTATTGAAAAAAGGCAACGAAAACATTAAGCCATTTTCTCGTAGTCCAAAATATTCGAATATGTAACGTGCAAGTAGTTTTGCTGTTTAATTCTATAGAAACGAATAATGTTATTTTTACAGTAAAAAAAAAAAAAAAATATTTTTAGTCTATCATATTTTTAAACAGGAACGCATGAAAATTTTTCAATGTTCAACGTACTAAAAATGGATCATCATAATTTTTATTTTTAAATGCCTAAAAATGATATGAAAGGACCTTTTTATATTATGAAAACTTGTTATGGCTTTTTGAAGGAACATAAAAGATAATATTATGTTTAAATTTAGTACAAGATTTATTTAATTAGCAAGGTTAGATTTTTAATTTAGAATCGTTTTGTCATAAATTGTTTATCGTAATTCAAAACCCTTGTTTCTCCAATGAAAATATGTCTAAAATTATTTTTCAACGTAATCTCTATTTTAAATCCAAGCATATGTGATATCTAAAGATGAGCTGGACGATTCCCTCTTTGATAAACTACCAGATATTCCTTGAACAAGCCGGTAACAATTTGAGGAACGTTTTTGACGATCCGAATTCGTTTTCCGCTTAAAGATTTCAGGAAAAAATGAAGTCAAATGGTACCATATCCGGACCCTACGAACGATAACCGAATATCTTAAAACGAAACATTTTCACAACTGTTCTGCCATGTTTTGAACAACGTGTTTATGAGTGTTGTTTTGAAGCAGATAGTACTTTTATTTGAGAGGCCATTCCTACAGTTCTATATAGAACGGTAACCTTTTTAATGGTGTTAAATACCTTTATACGATAATAAGTTCTATTTCAGTCAGATAATAAATCTGAAAATGAAATTGCTTTTAAATTCTTTGATAATGATAGATTGCTTCATTATTCATATCTGTTCTCCTTTCGTTAAATAATAATCATCCTTACCGCAAATTTGTCTCGTTAATCACATCTTCTCTGTACTTTGTAATTACCTTAGTTTTTTATTTTCCCCTACACCTCTGGGCCGGATCCCCAGTCAAGCATGACTCAGTTCAGAAACGTGTCCTTGCGACTCTAACGGGCCTTCCTGTCTGCCGGCAGTAGGTTCGATATGGCAGGTCGGCCCACCAGTACTGGATTTTCCTATTTTAATTCACCTGCCTCTAAATTCAGAAGCGGGGGTAACCAGGCCACGCTACGCCATACCTGGGACCCCGCCCCATCCTCCGGGACTCGATCTTCTCCAATTTTTTTTTTTTTTTTTTGACCCGGGAAGTCGAGAGTCTCCGTGACATCGGTTGCACTTCTCCAATATTGAAGAACATAAATATAAGCTAAATAACAGCGTCACAAACAACGACAGTGCCAAGAATCGTTCCAAACAAGGTTGCATTCAGTGCATCAAATTATTTTAATTATACATACTTTTATTATTTGTACTTTACACATGACCGTATTGTATTAAAAAAGAAAAACTATTTTCGATTTATTATATTTGCTTTTTTGTGTTTAAAATTTACTACACATTTTTTAAAAAAATTGTATATGTATGTATATACAAATTCTGAACGAAATGAAAAATTCTCCTCTATACAAAATTTACCTTTTCTAAAAATACAACCATAGACATAAGAATAAAAATGAGGAATAAACAGTTTACGTTAAAATAGGTTATAAATTATTAATTTGACCTCCCCACACCTTAAAATACTTCATATAAAATACAATTGAATTAAAAAGTTTTACGTATTTAAAGGTGAAAATTACATAATTTATTTTACATGTATACTACCTTTACAGAAAACTATTTTTACAACACTTTTAACAGATTCAATTTATATAATAAAAATTATTAGATATTTTTAAGAATTTTTCTTCTAAAAATATACTTTGTGTTTGAAAATTGTCCCTTTTTTTACAAAATATACAAAAACCGTAATTTAGCTGCTGGAAGTATGTTTCTATGTGTTTAGGTTGGAATGAGTGGTATGGAACTGATGCTAGTGCGAAAATTGGGTTTGTTCAAGTCTCGGCATTGTGACAAAGAGCTGCTATAAATATCTCTAGGCTTAAACAACCCAACTGTTGTTTTGTTGTTCTATGTTGTGTGTTACTGGATGTTCCTCTTGCCTTGTGTCCCTTGTTGTATAACGTTGGCGTTGGGTGTACTGAAAGTGTATTGCTCCTATTCAAACTGTTACGTGTTGTTACTCGGTATCACTTGCTACATCTCCTATTTATCCTTGCAGTATTTCCTACTTTCTCTCCCTACCTTTCTTTCTCACTCTCACTCCCTCATACTCGCTCTCTCTCTCTCACGCGTTCTTCCTTTTTTTTATTCATTCTGTTTTATTCGTTGATGATTCTTCTTTTTCCTTCTCTTTCCATACGATTCTGTATTTATTTATTTATTTTTTTTTGGTTCCCCATATCTCACATAATCCAACCGACCTCACTTTCTCATTAAAAAAAAATAAAAATAAATAAATAACCGCTCCAATTGTACAATTGTTTAAATGTATTAGCCAGTGTGACAAAAACAAATTAAAAATATTGTAAAGAGAAATTATGTTAAAACATTCCTTGACACTCAACAATTTTAAATTTACTACTTTTGTATTTTATTTCAACATATTTTAACCAAAAAAAATAAAAAATAAATAAATATTTAATTAAATTTTAAAATGATTTACTTAGAATAATTCATACATGTTAATTTTTTGAAGATTGAGTCATAATGTGGACGTCGATGTGTTAATCTATTGTAAAACGAATTCTAAATTACCCTTCGGCTGGCTGTCTTCTAGGATTATGTTGATCCACATGTTTAATGTGGACTTCTAGGATTATGTTTACCACATTACTGTGGTAAATACAAGGTTTGGTATTTATAAATTAATTCAACAATACCTGTTTAAAACTGTTGACTAAATTTATTTTAAACAAATACAATGTGAAAATGAATGAAGTAAATATATAAGAAAATTAAAAAAAAAATTATTTAGAAAATTTATTATTAGTTAATAATATTTATTCCTGGGCTAATGAACTCTGAGTGTCAACTAATGGCAAACAATACCAGCGCTGCCAAATTGAACATTAAGTAATATTTATATTTCATGTGATATATAATTCAGCATTTCTATACGTCTTTAATAACCATATATTGTTACTGTAACAAAATTTAATTTAAACTTAACAAATAAATTTAATTTGGTAATTTTATATTTCTTATTACAGATAAAAACTAACAAACGAAAAATTAAAAAATTATTTATTTGGTAAAAATTGTCTTTTATAATAACAAAGAAATTCTTTCCAATCGTTATATCGAGTACAAAATTTAATATTTATAATATATATATATATTATATATAATATAGAATAAAGAACATAGTATTTATACATACATACTAATCCCTTGCCTGGGCATGAAACGATTTAGTATAAAAAACTGACTTAAAAAAGATTATACTTTTAAAAAATACAATACAGATTAAACAGTACCTAAGTATTTCTTTAAACACACACACACACAAAAGTACAGAATAGAAATAAAAATCGATAGAAATATTTGAAACTAGAAAGGAAACTTAAAAAAAGATTTCTTTTGAAGCAGTTCTTCACATATTAATACAACAAAAATTATAACAGTAATAATAATACCCATACTGATAACAGGGAATTGGCTTGGTGACGCCGTCTTATTCGTTTAGTCTTGGGTGTGTTCGTGTGAGGTTGTTAGCTGTCAGTCCAGCTTCTGCAATACCTGGTTATGCATGACATTTTTACGCACGTGAAAAATCATTCATCTCATCCTCTGAAGCAATACCTAACGGTGGTCCCGGAGGTTAAACAAGAAAAAAATAAATCTAGCTGCTGCTATCGGCGGCCGGATGCGCGCCAATGACTTTCTCCCGCCAAATAAAGAATCCTTTTTTATTTTTCTGCTAAATATTAACTAATAATCCCTTTCTTTTGTTAATAAGATTAAATAAATAAAATTAATAAATAAATAATAATAAGCAAACAAAAATACAAATATAAAATATAAATAAAAATATGTACGCTTAGAAATTAAATTAAATAGTCTGTAAATTAATTGTCCTCGGACTGCTTCTAGCGGGAGAGAGTCGGCTGAAGAAAGTCGCCGTGCGCAGCCGCCCTTGTTCAACTGTTCAAATCAGCCGAGACCATGAAATTGACAGGACGTTTACGTTGACATAATTTTATACATATGACAATCAATTGTTATTTTCTAAGCAAATATCACGATTTTTTATAATTTACATGTGAAGTTTTAATTTCTATTATTAATAGGACGAATAAGAGAGTTCCTGAAGATGGAATTTAATTCCGAAAGCGCTTGAACGCTTCGAATTCAATTGTTGGTAAGCGGGTTTTTGTATATTAACTTTACTTATTATAATTGTTTAATAAAATATTTCAAAATTGTGTCAGTTATACACGATTAATTACTGCATCCTTTTTTCTTGCTTCCTAATGTGTACGTTGTGAACAATAAGCAACCCGTCCCATGACCCAATGAGTGAGGATGATATGTTTGACATGTAAATGAGGTATAGTTTTGTACAGACTCAGGCCGACCATTCCTGAGAGCTGTAGTTAATTGAACTCCAACCACTCCAAAATACACCGTTATACAACACCATTACAACTGTTATGTTTTAAGCAAATATCACAATTTTTCATAATTTACATGTGTAGTTTTAATTACTATTACAAATAGGACGACTAGAGTTCCTGAAGATGGAATTTAACTCCGAAAGCGCTTAAACGCTTCGAATTCAATTGTTGGTAAGCGGTTTTTTTTATATATTAACATTAATGATATACTTATACCCACGGACGTGATACAGAAGTATATTCTAGTAAAAGCAGTAGTAGTATAACTTGACATGAAATATTTTTTTTAGTGGGAAAACCGTAATGGCAATCTCTGAGCAGTTGACAGACATTTTGACAGCATGATTGTCGGTACACACAGATATATTGACGAATTTGAATGGTTGACAATTGACAGATCAAGAACTGTCCATCTTCAACTTAAGTTCAAACGTCTGATTAAACATCAAATACACAATAATAATTTTGTTTGCTGCCTTGGACAGATTTTACGTCACGCTTGACACAGATCATCTCTTGCACATAATCTCAAAAAAAAAACAATGATACATGTCAGTAATCTTTTTTTTATTTAAAAAAGGAAATAAAAACGATTTAAGGATAAAGAAATAACTATGAAATAAACATGTGTTTTTCAGTATTAAATACAACAGTAAATAGTTCTTTTTTTTTATAATAAGACAGAAACACTTTATAAGACCATTCCAAGAATAAGGATTTTTATTACCCTTTAATACATATTTTAGTTAAAAATATGAAATAAATGAAACGGTAATTGTGAAATCATGCCGGAAATCGTACCCAAAACCAGCTGATCTAAAGCGCAAAACGTTTGTTTATCCATTCCTATGTTCATTTTTACACGACTGCACACAAAGGAGTGTAATGAATTTATGATGTATGTATGTATGTATGTACGTTCCACCGCAGCAACTCAACGACTGAACCGATCTAGATGTATGACCCTGCGTTGAAACCTTACGTTACCTGGAGTGTCATAGGCTATATACATATATATATTTTATAACATATTTATACTACATGATTAAATAAATTTAAAAATCTGAAAATTTGATTAAAATACTTTGGCACACGCTCTTTAATTATTCTACATTAGTAATCAATATACTAATCGCCATATTATAACCACTGATGATAGATGAATTTATTGCACTTAAAAAATACTAAGTCTAAGGATTCGAATATAGGAATTACCGGGGAAAAAGCAGAAAAGCCTTTAAAATTAAAAAAAAACCTATGAAACATTAAAAAAATTAATATTTTATCATTTTTTTATAGAATAATTAAAATAACTTTTGTGGAAAAATCATGAGTTTTACATATTTTTTTTCTTCAATTTATTTAATTATTCTTAACAGTGATCGAATATATTTGTTTTACTCTATATTTGTTTACTTATATTTGTTTTATATTTGTAGACCATTGATTCTCAAACCCACCGCCCACATTGAGAATCAGAAGTTTTCTAGCGCCCCAAAATTTTTAAACTTATCATCTGTTAAAAATAATAATTCTATTGCTGTTTTTAAGATGCGCTCTAAAAAACAGAAATTCCAATTATTGTTTTTAAACGTGACATATCCTATTTCAAATTTGAAACTTATATCTCAAATGAGAGCAATTAAAACTAATATTTAATCATATTTGGAAGTGTTTTTATTAAATTACTTTAAAAAAAATTAAAATTGTATCAGTATAGTTATATAACAACAATAATGACAGCATATTCAATATAACAATACAATAATTAAAATAAAGCTAGATTGAAATATCAGGAAAATATAATTTTTACCTTTTATAATCGGCCAACGCCTTCCTAGACCGCTTGAACGCCCCCAATTTTTTGTGGGCCTTCTACCACCCCACCTGAAGGCCTCCAGCGCCCACATGAGGGCATTATCGCCCACTTTAAGAACGAGTGATCTAGACAAAAAAAAAACACACGTATGTATTGCACTGCTTATGGCCTTAAATCTCAAAATTGACCGAAACGATTTTCTTCAAATTTATCTAAACTACTTCTATGTATTCTATCGTATTAATTTTTTTCAAAATTCGTTCAGGGGGTGGGGGATATGGCGAAAAAACAATTTCGCTTTTATTTAGGGTGGAATATTAGAAAAAAAATTATTAAAGCAAATTGGTACCACCTACACTGTTTTTATAAACAATCCAAAAAAACATTTTTTTAAAAATTAATCCCCATCTCTTAAAATTGAAATATATGTATTTTTCCTTTATCTCCCTTTTGTTTAAATATTTTTCAAAGATTGTCTGAAAGCTTATCCTTCATGTATAGAGTTACCTATATAGATTTAAATGTCTACAAATATTTTTTAAATTATATACACCGGACTTAAAAGTTTATTGAAAATTTTTACGTTCTTTTTTTAGCCTTTATTGGAGAGGGTGTTAAATTTTGAGACAATTTTACTAAAATATTTTTAGAAAATCGTTATTTAAAAATTTATTCTTTAAAATATATAATATCTGATTTTTGGCTTTAACTCTTTTATTTTTATTATTAAATTTAATTAAAAGTTTTTCTTTATGACTTTAAGGGCAATTAAAATGTATGTAGTTTTGGCTCCTATAATATATCACGAACTCAAAGGAACGCAATTTCTTTCATTACTATCTTAAAAGTGATATTTTAAGATATCATTTTTTTTTTTTTTTTTAAATAAATTTTTTTAAATTACTTTTTTAAGGATTACTTTTTTATAAAAAAACTGTTTACTAAATTGTTTCCACAGAGTGAGGAAGCCTTTTCAAAATCAAAAAAATTTATCTCCAATTTGAAAATTTTGATGCTTAAATCTTATTTTGCTAATCATTATAATCAATAAAAAAAAACAAATACGTGGTTCCCAAAATTTAAAATAAAATCGAATTTTTTTTTGTACTTAAATTTAAAGATTTATTATGAAAATAAAATAAGACCTTTTTTTAATGATCGAATTATTGCAAAAACTTTCCGGCGTCATCGGGAAGGATTTTAAATGAAAAAGCTGTGTAAGATATTGTATGACTTGACCGGCCAACTGAAGTAAAAGTCATGCAATACTTTGCCAGCTTTTTTTGTCATAAGTGATTATTATTTTTTTATTATTAATAAATTTACCTTTTGCTTTTATAATATCTTTTATGTGGATATAAGCAGAGCGCTTCACCAAGAATGTAACAAACTTTTAGGACATATCAACTGTTTAAAAGAAAAAAAAGTTCATATAAATATAAGTTTCAAAATGTTCCGTTAAAGTGTCGGCTGGCGAAAGATTTATTAATATAATTTTTTTAAAGTAGAATTTAACAACAATATCGTTTGCTGCGCCACAAAAAATCACATTGTGTAGGCTCGATAAATAACGAATAGAAGATAAAATTTTATCGGATTCTGTTCGATTGAAAATCAAATTTCAAGTTTAAGTTTCTTAACCTATAAAAAATCTTTAAAGATTTCTCTTCTTCTATCCAAATAACTCAAATTAGCCACTGTCAAAAAGTATACGGAAATCACAAAGAATTATGCCCAATAATATTTACTACATTTTTATACATTTAAATAAAATTAATTGCTTAGTTTCACAAATGTGTTAAATAAATGAGACATAGCACGGAAGATGTGAACCAATCGGGTTGGTCTAGTGGTGAACGCGTTTTCCCAGAAGATCAGCTGATTTGGTAGTCGAGAGTTCCAACGTTCAAGTCCTAGTAAAGGCAGTAGTTACTTTTATACGGATTTAAATACTAGATCGTGGATACCGGTGTTCTTTGGTGGTTGGGTTTCAATTAACCACACATCTCAGGAATGGTCGAACTGAGACTGTACTAGACTATACTTCATTTACACTCATATATATCATCCTCATTCATCCTCTGAACGGTAATTCTCGGAAGCTAAACAGGAAAAGAAATAAAAAGCACGAAAGATGTGTCATAAATGACATAAAATGAGTCGGCTAGACGGCAAGTTTTGACATGGAAAAAACTTACACATTAAACAATTAATAAAGAACTCGATATTGTAAGAAGTATTTTTAATTAATTATAAGCTAGATTAATAAACTTGAATTGGGCGTCGATTTCTTGGTAGTTATATTATGAAGGTCGATCACCTAACCTAAAAACATTTCTGTTCCATAGTTATTTTAGATGTCAGTAATCATATAAAAAGATTTTCTTTAAATAATACAGAACTTATGAATGTGGGTTGTGGATAATTATTCTACTGTGAAATTTATGTAAATTTCATCTAATGTACTCGAAATTTGTTAGTATTTTTATGTAAATTCCTAGTGTATAATTTGTTACGTAACACAATGGATTTTCCATGGCTGTAAGAGATTTATAATATATTTTTAATTAAAATTTGAATACTGCGTTGTAAGATCAGGCAAAATTAAATTACATTCTATATAGAAACTGTAAATGTTTAAAATATACACATATTTTGTTTTTCAAAAGTTAAATATATTAGAATGAAAAAATCAGAAAATAGAATGAAAAAATAGCTGATGCTCTTTCTTCGAAATAATCTGTTTTTCGGTGAGACTTACTTGGAAATTTTAAAACCTCTAAATGACCGCTTTTGAAATTAGTTATAAAAAACATTAAATTCCCTGCATTTTGATTAAAACTGTTGTTACCGAAAACTTTTATTTCAATTTTTTTTGTCCAAAAAAATGGTGTATCTCAACTCTACTCTTTCCCTTTAAAATGTTTTAGTTACTCCTTCCTACAATGGAGGCTTAGAGATATAATGATTTCATATTAAAAATTAGAACATTTAAATGTAGGAGAATTTGATATATTTTATTAATATTATTTTCTATTTATTTGTGATGCACTGCTGTGCAATTATTTAAAAATTACTATTTATCCCTTTTAATAATAGTTGTGAAAAATATTAAATGCCTTTCATTTTTATTAGTACTGTCATAGCCCGAAGTTTTTTACATCAAATTTTTTTCTATTCTTTTTAAAATGATGTGTCATAAACCTTTTCTTTTTCTTTTTCCTGTTTAGCCTCCGGTAATTACCGTTTAGATATTACTTCAGAGAATGAATGACCATGATATGTATGAGTGTAAAGGAAGTGTAGGCTTGTACAGTCTCAGTTCGACCATTCCTGAGATGTGTGGTAAATTGAAAACTCATCCACCAAAGAACACCGGTATCCACGATCATAAACCTGTCCGATTTAAAACGTTTTAGTTGTCACCCCTCACGGTTTCTTAGGATGTCCTAATTTAATATTGAAAAATAGATCGTTTTGATGTCGAGCATTTGTTAAGTTCAATTTTTTTATGAAAAGTGTTCTCTATACTTTTTTAACATGTATTCTTTCTATATATATTTTTTTTTGCTTTTAAAAATTGGGGCCAAGTATAAGTGGTTCGTAACTTAAGTCATTAAAAAGTCTTATTTTTATTTTCATAATAAACCTTTAAATTGTTACCACATATATGCCTAATTTAAAAACGGCGGGCTATAACGGTAGCAACGATGTGAGAGGGGCGCACAGTATACGGACGCGCAGATACAAGCATCACTACCACCGCGCAGATGACCGCGCAGTTCTACCACCATAGCGTCGCTGCAGCTCCACTACTCTCAGGCTCCAATAAAAGAGCGTGCACGAGTGAATTTGCAACTCATTTTCGACCACCACCTGGAGAAGACTAATAATAATAAGAAGAAGAAGAAGACAGAAGAAGTTCCCTGGCCGGCTCAACGTGGGACCTCCTGGCGGATGCCAACATCCCCGTCGGAGCAGCAGGCCTGTCCGGCCCACCGAGGGAGCTGCTGGACGCGGACGCTACCTTCCCACTCCAGCTCCATTCGCCGGGCTCAGCAGCAAGAGCCGGCCCAGCGTGGGATCGCTCGGGTAGAACCGCCTCGACCGCGCAAGCGAAAGACGACCGACGTCGACCCGACACTGCGGAGCTCTGGGGACCACCACTGCCACGCTGTAGTGGGGATCCATTTGCTGTTTAGGGAAAGCCAGGTCGGACTTCAATGGACGAGCCGCAACTCCCCGAATTCGTCCGGAGACCAGCTTCCGGACCCAACAGCTCTTCTCAGAGCTAACGCTAAAAACGGCCCTTTTCAGGGCCACCATGAGGTTATGAACTACGTGCCGTCGAAGCCATTCGGCGAAAAAATATAAGTTTAAAAAAAATCCGATTTCGTTTTAAATTTTGGGAACCCCGCAACAATTTTTTTATTGATTATAATAATTACCGAAATAAGATTTAAGCATCAAAATTTACAAATTTTAGATAAAATAATTTTTTATTTTGGAGGCTCCCTCAATTTGAGGAGACAATTTAGTAAAAAAACATACATACATTTTTTAAACATTTACAGTTTCTATATTGAATGTAATTTCATTTTTCCTGATCTTTCAATACAGTATTAAAATTTTAATTAAAAAGATATTATAAATCTCACAGAGTAATGAAAAATCTATTGCGTCATTCATATTGTTTATTATATTTTCGAGAAATACTGTTTTTAGACCAAATATCGGTGGAAAATTTGATACACATTGTAACTTTTAGGTTGATGCAAGAAAAAATCTATATTTAAAGAAAAAATTGCATAAAAACTAATTTATTAATTGGTATCTAAATCATCTAATTATTATTAAAAGAAATAAATATTAATAAATATCTAATTATTTATTGAAAGATAGTAATATTGGACTATGTATATATATATATACAGAATGCCCACCGGGCTGGTCAAATACTCGTCTTCGCAAATCAGTTGTTTAACAGGTAATTTTCGAAGTCGTAGGTTCTGAGGTCCAAGTAAAGATTAATTGCATTTATATATCGATTTGAATATTAGACAGTGGTTAACGGTGTACTTTGGTGATTGGAATTTCAATTAACCATACGTCTCTGGAATGGTCAGCCTGAGTTTGGACAAGAATACACCTCATTTACACGTCATACATATCATCCTCATGTCATTTGGCGGTGCGGGGAGTTGCTTATTGTTCACTAGTTGAACTATTGCAACGTAAACATTAGGGGTACGTTGCGTAAAACAATTTTTTTAATTTTTACTACGTTTTTAACACAATACGCTTTTACCCTTTTTCCCTTTCCCCCTTTTCTTTTTCCCTTTTTATTTTTTCCCTTTTCCCAATTTTACTTCTCCCATTTTCATGGAAATTCCCATTTTCCTTTTTGGGTAGTTTTATTTTTTATTTTACTTTAAATATATTTCTTTTATTTTAATTTAGAATATAAGTCAACAAAAATAATCTACTGCTATGAAAAAAAGGCTGTCGCTAATGATACCAAATTCAAAAACCTGCATCTTAATAAAAATAAGAAAATTGGAACTATAATAAGTGCAATTTTACATGAGTTTTACCAGTTTTAATTTTTCGATAAAGAGCATATGTATAAAATGAATATAGGACATATATAATATTTTATTTTTAAGTTTTTAAAATAATTTTCTTGGACGTTTTACGAGACAATAATTTGAATATTTGTATGATTTGAGGCTAAAAATATGTATTTTTACACTATAACTGTCCAATATAATGATGGCATCATCGTTAAGTAAAATATATCTTCATGTTATTTATCGTTACCGCGAAACTCTCGGTTCGTGTAATCGTCCACTAATGGTATCTAAAAGAAACATACTACGGAACCCATACATGAAAAAGGTGCTCTGCCAAATAAAATACATTCATTAAAATAGGTGTAAAATATACATTAAAAAATGGACTGTAGTTAAAAGACTTGACCCTCTTTTTTAAATCTATAAAGATAATCACTTTTTAATTTTTTTTTTTTTTTTTTTTATTAAAAGTTTACTCTTTTTTTAAACAAATGTAGAATTATTTAAAACTTTCTGTAATACAAAAAGAGACCAATTAATTCAGTCTAAAGAATAAATGATATTGAATATTAAAAATATATTTTAACAAGATTTTTCTTCTTTTTTTATATATCTTTTAAAAGAAAATACTTTGTTTAAATGTTTTTATTCTTTACTTATATAATTTGACCTATTTGTTTTATTCAATATTTCATCTTTCCACTTGTTCAATTCAATAAATCTGTTTGAAATAATTTAATTATTAATTTATTCGTACAATTTTATTTCATCTGTCACATCCATTATATTTAAATATATAGTTGAAAAATGTTACTTTCTATTGTTTCATGTACTCTCATATTATAACGTTTAGTTACTATTATGTATTATTTTATAAATCTAACAAATCAATTATTTATAATCTTCCCAAATATAATCTAGAAAAATTGTGCGGTTTTACCAAACGCCGTATTTCTCCTATTATATCAGAACGCTTTATAAAAAAATTAACTTTCCATTGCGTTAGTTAGACTGATGAATCGCTCATTCTAGGCAACATAGCATGATAGAAGATGGAATTCAATGCAGTTAAATGACATTGAGTCGCTAGATATACGACACCGTGGAATTTGTAACCTTCTATTCCTGTAACCACCTCATTGAAAAAACATCCGTTATAATAATAATGGTAGTATGTTACTGCATTACAATATTCTATTAAAGAAAAAGTTTAAAGGTTTGTAAATTTAGTTATATCCGATTATCTGTTAAGAAATTAATTATTTTACTTTATTCGGATTTTTACATCTTAAATTTTATTTCTTTAATTTATTTTATAACTATCAGACCCGGAAATGCTTCGTTATTGCTAGATTTGAGTATATAACACTCAAATCTAGCAATTAAATGAACACAAATGAAAGTTTGATAAAACATTAATAAAATAAACATTACGAAAACTTCACAAACTTTAACCTTTCCCCTTTTACTCTTTCTCGCTTCTACCCTTTTCCCCTTTTCCATTTCTCTCCTTTCCTTTTTCCCTTTTAATTTTCCCATTTTCACGATTTTCCTATTTCCTTTTCCTAATTTCATTTTTACCATATTCCCTTTCCCCTTTCCCTTTCTTCAATTTCCCATTTTCCTCTTCCTTCCTTCCTTCCCTCTCCTTCCTCCATTCTATTTCCCTTCTTTTTTCCCCTTTTCTCTTTCTTCCTTTCCATTTTTTCCCGTTTTCCCTTTTTCCTGTTTTTATTTTTCCATTTTATCCTTCTTACCTTTTTATCTTCTTCCCTTTTACCTTTTTAGATTTTTCCCTTTTCCGATTTTTCCCTGTTTTCCTTTTTCGATTTTTTCTTTTCTCCCTTTTTCCCCGCGCCTAAATTGGTCCAGTAGTTTTTTAATTTATAGTGGACACACATATCGGAAACATTGAAATGGAATCGTAAAATATTTGCATAGGGTGTGTTGGTTTTACGTCCAACAGATAGCGCTGTTTTTTAAAAAAAGGATGTTTTCACCCGTCACAGATATGACATCTTAGGTATATAAATAGTTGGTATATAAAAACACACGCGTATTCGAATGCAACGTTGTATTAAAATTTCAACCCAATCGGTGAAGAACTTTCGGCGACTTAAGATTTTAAACAAACGAACATTTACATTTTTATTTATATAGATATATATATAAATCAAACAAATAAAAATTCTTTTTTTCTTTTCCTGTTTAGTCTCCGGAATCATCGTAAGGTATTATTGCTTCAGAGGAAGAATGATGATGATATGTATGATTGTAAATGAAGTGCAATCTTGTACAGTCTCAGGTCGACCATTTCTGAGATGTGGTTAATTGAAAACCAACCACCAAAAAACACCGGTATCCACGATCTAGTATTCAAATCCGTATAAAAGTAACCTTACCTGCCTTTACAAGGATTTGATAAACGTTGGAACTGCTGACTTCGAAATCAGCTGATTTGTGATGACGAGTTCACCACTAGACCAACCCGGTGAGTTAAACAAATAATTACCTACTTACTTTTATTGTGGTAAGGCCAATAACCCGTTAATTCTGACAGTATTTGTTCAAATAAATCGTCATCACGATATCATTGCCGTCACATAAACTCGGTCAGATACAAGTCTATGAGTGTTCTGCTTGTGCCGCATTTCATTTTACTACGGTGTTAAACCGATCTCTACATGCTTTCTATTACCTACATTTATTATTATCAGTTAAAAAGTCGGCAAAATTTTCCGTTTGATTCATTGATCGGTAAACATGTTCGCTCGGTAAATTTCGGATTTCCCAATTTGTCCTAAGAGTAATTAATTATTGTCCGTGGTACGATACGTTACTGAAATATCACTACGAGGTTCTACTTTTTACTGAAATTAAAAATATTTCCTTATTTTCTGTATAAATGTTCCCAAAGAACCGTTGCTGAGGTAGCAACTCCCAAGAATTGTTTTTCTTGCGTGAGAAGAGACTTGCATATTTCTCAAGATTACTCCGGGACCATTGATCATAGCATTATTTAACATGGAATGCACACGAACTTCTCGCATATCATTTGACCGGTCTTTGAGTAGGAGTATTAGATTCAAAACATGAATATAGAGGCAAAATTTTCCTGTCGATCAGACCATGAGGAAAAGATCCATAAGTAAAGTATCAAGTATCATACTAAAAGTTGAGAGTCATACTACTATTCCGCGTCATTACCAATTTTGAGATATCCGGACGGATCTACTAAAATGGTCTACTCTATATCGATGTAAACATGTCTAAATCCCGTTTTTCAGTTGTAACTACTTACATATTGAATTTATCGAAAAAATTTACAAACAAAAGTTGTAGAAGGAAAACCTTTACACAAAAAAACTTCTAGTAACACTTTCATAAGATTAAAAAAAACGTCAAAATGATGTGTTACAACTAAAAGAAAAAAAAACACGTTTTTATCTAAATTAAATTTGTTTAAAGTAATGAAATCGAAAGTTAACACTCAATAAAGTACATATTTCTGTATAACTTTACCAAGTTTAACATAACATTTTGTTTTTATTAACTTTTACAAACATTTATTTATATTGTTATTATCACTGTTTGGTGGGCACTGAAGCATTTTACAAATATTACGCTCACAATGCTGTCAAAAAGAAAAATTTATGTAAAACTAATATTACTATCTAAAAGTAAATATTTTTGCCAAACTATTGCTTTTATTTAATATTTAATTTCGTAAAATTTTAGTAAGTTATGGTTGGTTTTTTATAGACAAGCGATCGGTATTTCTGAGTTGCCATCTCGTAACCGTAAATTTTAACGCCGTCATTATCTATTATAACACAAAAAATATACTTTACACCTAAGAAGTTGCTGTTTTAAAATAAAATATCGATGTGTTTTGTAGTATAGACTAACAAATAAAATTTAGATGTAATACAATTTTTAGAGGCTAATATGTTTGGCTTTTAACCAAAACTGTTAGCATTCAATGAATTACCAAAATAAAAATGGTAATAAGTGTGCAGTAAAACTTACCAAAATCATCGAGGAAAGTAACAAATGAGCAATACACAAAAATTTCTGTCACACGTTTTTACGTACAAACTATATTTATTAAATCAAAAAAATCACTCTAATCTCTTTTTTCTTCATTCTAACAGAATATGTCAAAACCTAATTGCGCACACAAACTAATTAGTCTTAAAATAATTTTTTATTTCTGTTTGTTTAACAATCTTATACCTGTAATGATCAAAACAGTTTTGTCGTTTATTCAAGTACTCCACAATTTCATCATGTACATTATTAGTCTCAATAAACTCCATTATTTTTTTATAACATTATTTTGCGTCAATCATTGATACAACTGGGAGATAAATATCAATTTATTTTCGTTTTCAGTTTCAGCTTCTCTATCACCTGCACAACTATGAGTTACCTCAGTAAAAAAAGTCTTTATCAGTCGTAATTTCAATAGTATGTACGTCGACATCTGCTGTTGCGTAGTTATCTATGAAGTATTCTTGATTTTTTTTCGAGTTAAGGAGTTTGAATCCATTCTGAAAGTGGTATATCGTTTTCATCATGGAAATCTTCCATTGAAATATGACATGAGATGACACCGAATTTTTAAAATTGTTTCGAATTGTAGTTGTGATACCTTACACCAAGCTCGATTCATAAATCTGATAGGGTTTAAAACCGTCATTTGAAATTTTTTTCGGCCATGTTTTCAATAAACTTTAAAAGCATTAACCGCCTAATGAACATTAAAACTCCGAATAACCCCCTGATCCATCGGCTGCAGTTTTTTTGTGGTATTAGGCTGTAAAAACACAAGATTTATTTTTTTTTGTGCAGTGACGGATGAGCGGGGCAGTTATCGTTCAATAATCAAATTTTTCTGTTTTTTTTTTTTTTGTAATTCCAAATCACATTTATGAATTTCTTGTTCAAAAATCAAGTCAAAAATCAGTCATCCATGCTTTAGATTTAGACACGTAATCGACGGGAACCTTTTTTACAATCTTAAAATATCTTGATTTCCCTGTTACTAAAAGTTTCCGTTTTTTTGTCTCAGTCGAATTTCAACATAACAAAATCGTTAGCATGACCTTTGACTGCTTCCCACCAATTCATGTTTTCCCTTTAAATTTAAATGTTTTGTCGTGGGTTCATTTATAAAACAATCCGGTTTCATCGTCATTAAAAATGTTCTCTTCATTGTAACCAGATATAATAAGTAGCTAATTATGATTCACCCAATTGCTCACAATTAAACTGTCTACTCAGTTACCTTCCCCATTAAGTTTAGAAAAAAGAATCTGATGTTTATTTTTAAAACGGTCTAATCATCCGTTGCTACAAACGAAATCTGCGTAGTTGAGATTTATAGCGAATTTTTCAGCCTGCATTTTTATACTCGATCACTGATAGGTACATTTTCACTTCTTTTCACTTTAAACTACGATGAGAGAGCACTATCTAAGTTGTCTTTGTCACATAGCCTGAGTTTTTTGCTTGCGTGTGATTTTTTTCAAAAGTACTAGTAAGTTTCTCGTGACTTGTACTGTTGAAACTGTGGATGAAGAAAATCCATGTCATTTGCAAATATCTGAATTTTATAAGCCTCGTTCCAATTCTTGGATAATTTGGATTGTATCACTCACGGACAGTTATTTCCTTTTGACGCCAGACATTCATTACAAAAATGAACCGGAGTTAATACACTTTTTTTAAAATACACTGTACAGGGTTTTTAAAAAGAAGCACTAAAATGTAAATACACCCACTGATGCGACTACAGTGTTACTGTACTGTATTTGGTTACTGGGTATCCGATCGATCACTTTAACGCAATACTATTTCTTTAACTGACTATGGTACAGTACTGTATTTTTAAACTGAAAATTATGACTACTGAATTTACCAGTTGGGGTAAGACAGGTAAAATTTATCTTTAACCGTGCTCGTTATTCGTAGGTTCCACTGTATAATGATTTTAAAATTACTAATAATTAAAAAACGACACTATATTTTTCTACGAAACTTATTACATCCATAAATAATAACCTTAAAAACATATTTGCATAGTTGTTTTTTGGTTTTTATTTGCAGGCCATTGATAAAAAAATTTGAAAATACTATACCTGACAACACTATATTATATATAATATGTTATTCCTAAATGTAGCAAATTCTTCTAAGTTTACAAAAAGTTATTACTTTAGTTATAATTTAACGATGTTATTTTTATTTTTTTGGATTATTTATCGTAGATCAAAAGTTATACGTATTTGTTTATTGCGTATTGAAACGGTGCCGCAGGCTACCTCATATCGGTCCGCATAGGCAGTGTATAGAGCGCTACAGTTTATTTCACAAGCTCGTTTATTTATAATCTGATCGTAATATGCCCATAGAGTTTTTTGTTTAGAATCTTCCGCTCTACATTTTTGACAAGAAATGATGATTTCTGTAAAATCAATATTTAACGATCCAATAATGAAAAAAATACATAGTTGTTAAATTTTATTTTGTTTATAAACAAATGTCAGAATGGTAGTGAATCTCTCGACTTTTAGTGTGTTAATTGAAGAATGCTTTTTGGACCTTTACCACCTGGCCTGATCGAAGGAAAATTTTGCCCACATTTTTATGTTTTGAATCTAATGTTTCTACTTTATACATTGTTATAACATAATAATTATAATATTACTTTTATAATAATATTTATCTCGTTTTCGAAACATTTACCCGTTAATAGGCTTTTCGACCTACAATAAAAAAATTAACTTATTTTCTTTTAATAATTTCCGTCGTCGATAAAAAAAGAAAAAGTAAACTAAATTAATAAAACCTCAATAAAAAAACTCAAAAAAAAAAAACGAACAAAACAGTACAACGAAACGAAAAACAGAAAAAACTACAATAATAATGGAATACGCAGAATTGAACTGCAATCACAGAGCGTCACAGAAACACGACCGCCTTGAGCAACAGCCCTCATCCCTATTTCCCAGGATTAATATTTTAATTTTTTTTGTTTTTTACGGTAGACTAAATTCACTCTAATTATAAAACAGTAAAAATACACAACCGATTACAAAATATGATTACTTTTCTCAATCAAAATTTGAATAAAAATAAACGAAATTTTCACAAATGCCCTTACAGGATCAACAAATATAGGATAACTAGTTAATTGGATTATACTCAAGCATTTAGTAACGTAGGTTATATGGGTAGTTATTTATTTTTACACTGACCTGTCTGTGTTTGAAAAATATGAGTACATAGGAAACAATATAGCAATATTTTTTCTTGATATGATATTAAGAAAGATGATTCATTCCTGAGTTATAATACTTTGGCTCGTCCGTGTTTATTTTTACGTTAAATATAATCAAGATTGATTACAAACCATGCCGGCCTTCGTAGCGCGAGTAGTAACGTCTAGGCCTTTCACCCGGAGATCCCGGGTTCGAATCCCGGTCAGAGATGACATTTTTCACACATGCCACAAATCCATTCATCTTGTCCTCTGAATCAGTACCTAATGGTGATCCCCGAGGTTAAAAAAAAGAATTAAGATTATAAACCATCTTTATATACGCCAGACAATTAAAATGTTACTTAATTTATCTTTAGTGTTTGCCTGGTGACGTAATTAAAATAGTTAAACTGTTGCAAACTATCCAGCTGATTTTTTATTTTTCTTTCTCAACAACTTTAAAAACTAATTCAGAAATTTCCAGGATAATAACGTTCTTAAGAAAAAATTCTATTGTTTATTTTTTGTATATTTTACTGCGAAACAACCGTACAAACAAATAATACAAGATTTTGCATTATGGTCTATGGCTATATGAAATTGCTGTATTTTTTTAATAACAGACCACAGTGTTAATGAAAATTATTCTTTTCTCCACAAAACTTTTACCAATACGTTATTTATTGATTTTGTAAAACTATTTATAAAAACAGCGTTTATAAAAAAGCAAACATTTTTTTGGTAGCTTTACTCTGGATTGAAATTTTAAATAGCCGCTATATTAAAAATTGTATTAAAATACTTAAACTACTGAGAAAATTTTATGTATAAACAACTTTAAACGTTAATCTTTTGAATATTTTATTAATGAAGTTATTTTATGTAGAAATTGCTGTAGAATTTTTAATATCGAAAAGAAAGACGCTCAATTTACAGCCACTATCAGAGGTAAACACTTGTATTGATGAATATTATCTAGCATTTGGGTGGACTTAGTAATTAAGGAAACCACTTCACTCCTCATCTGTTTGTCTGCCATCAAGTGCTTGTTATTCTTGAAGATAGTGTTCTTTTCGGAAGTAAGTTATGACTAGAGATCGGATTATGTGCATCTGTATATTAAGCCTATTTTCAGCGGTTATTGCATATTTTCCTTAAAATTTAGTGATGATGCATATTTTCGCTATATTTACAATATTTTTCGGTAGGGTATCCAGTTAATAAATGAATTCTTACGTTGTTGGCGGCCAAATCTATTATAGCTGCACGACTCTTAGAGCGGACTTAGCAGCCGCGGAACAGTACCTCTAATTGTTTATGTTTACAAAAGTAACAAATTGTTAAATAATTGTTAATTATCGAATTTATCTAATTTTATGCTGATTTTGAAATAAAAAAACTAAAAATTATTATATTTTTATTATTTAAAGTTGTATATTTTGACACTTTTCATGCATATTTCAAACTTTTTATGTTGCATATAATCCGGCCTCTAGTTATGACTAATTTCAGTTCATCTACAACCACAACGGTTATTGCACTTAACATAATTATTTATAATAATCGACCACGCTTAGCCAAAAAACTCTGTTGTGAGGACTTATCTTTTTTTAATAATTTTAACTTTTGATTCCTTTATATTTTAAAATATTTAATTCAGCTGTCCTAAAACATATGGTTGGCATTTTTTTTATATCCGATTGAATCCATCCCAAAAAAATAATAGTGACATTTAAACAAGTAATAAAAATATTAATTAAGATTGATTAAAAGTTACTTTTATGTTTATTAAAAAGGTAGACATTTACTTAATAAATAATTGTATAATAAAACATAAAAAAAGATATGGCAAAATGGAAAAAAAGGTGTATAGATTACATTCCTGTAGGTGGTAATAACTTGTTATGGTTGAATGGAATTGCCTCCGCACTTGCGGCGTTTGTTTTATGTTAAAAAAAAAAAAAATTGAAAAGCACTCATTAAAAATGCGGTTATATAAAAGCAGAAACTGAGTACTGTATTTCTAATATTACTTAATTATAACTTAGTTATACATATAAAAAAAAAGTAAAATGATCCTTTTGTTGTTCCAGTGAATAGAAAATGTCATTAATTTTTATATAGCTATAAATGTTTTTTAATTAACACTATTATTATAAAACAGACAGTAGATTAACTGTTAAAATAGCTATTAAAATAATATTATTGTCATAAAATTCTTGAATTTTATTTTAAAAATCTCTCCATAAAAATATTTAAAAAAACAAAGAAAAGAAACACTTATGAGTTTATTACAACACTATTTATTTATAAGATTTTATATTGCAGTTGTTTAAACTGTAGACAACGTAAACTAATTTTATGAGGAAATTTATCATTTAAAAATTTAATTTTTATTATTTTTCCACTTTAAAAAAAATGAAAGTGTTTATCTTTAGTTATGTTTTAAAATATTATATTTTATCTTCAGTTAAATTGGAGTAGTGGATATAATGCGCTGTGATACATATAAACCACTTAAAATAAAAGTTAAACTTTAATTTCCTTTTAGTAAAGATGTACATTATACAGAGTGATTCACGAAGTACGTAATAAACCTTCAGATCATGTTCTATTGGTAAAAAAAAGAATAGAGTTCGTATTTAGGTTCGGAAACGCTTCATTAGCAAATGTAGGCTAATGACTCAGTGCAAAGAGGCTGAAGATACTCCTTTCATGCAACTGCGTGACCGTAAAAAATCCTGCCTCGTGGAGAATAGGTAATATTTTGGTTGAGACGGTAATTTTTCACGTTATTTACACTTTAATGTATTTTGTATGTAGATGTTTTCTTTTCATAGTTGCTACATTTTATTATGATCTTGCTGTACTTTGTTTTGTGTCTTTGAAATGTCTTCTGTGTAATTTTGTTATCTCTGTTGTATGTATAATTGATCTGATTGGCATGTCCCTTTTGATATATTATGTTGATGTACTATGTATGATGTTGATGCATTATGCTAGTGTATTATTTTGATGTATTATGTTATCCAGTTTTCTTTGTCTCGGAACCTTGTGATCTGTCTGGATCGTGGAACTTTGTAGGAAAGGGGCTAATTTGATAAGTCTTAATGTACTGTCAGCAATTATATTCTTTGCTCATGTGGTGTTCGATGTGAACTAGTCTGAATTTTCTTTGTTAGATTTGTTGTATATATGTTTTGTTTTGATTTGATTTTGTTTGATCATGATTTATATTGTCTGTCGTTGAATGAGTTTTCTTGGCGTATGTTATTGCTGTGTATTGTTTGGACGGTGATGTATTACATTGTGTTGTATGAATGTGTGAGTGAACGCATCATCCCTTCCGGAAATAATGCTTCTTTAAGCAATTCCAGGAAGGGCGGGTAGCCAAGAGTGTACGTTTAGTCGGTAGTGCGCAGGTACACATACGCATTTAACAACATCGTGCGGAACCTGTTAGCGACCCCGACACTACCATATGGCGTCTATAAAATGGATTCCCCACCCCCGCAAAAAAAAAGAAAAAAAAATTGTGTTAATGAAAGATTTTGCTCTGTTTTCTTTGCCTTCGGTAAAATTAAGACAAACTGTCTTTCCTCGGACGCAAATTAAGGGATAAATTTAGAGACTTTTTTTTAAATATAACCTTAAAATTGAAAAAAGAATCTCAGAACTGTATAGGTCCCTGATTTCTTGAAAAATTAGTAGTCTTTGAATTTGTTCTATAATATTGCAAATTTTGTTTCAGAATCTGTCACATTTTGATACGTTTTGTTTTTAATAAACTTCAAAGTTCTTACATCTGTATTTAATTTATGTGTACTTTATTCATAAGATTTTATTCAGAATGAAATTCTCAAGTTTTTTTTTAAGGGTTTACGTCTTTATTATCCATTTAACTAAGTTACCTTACGTCAAACATAAAATAGCGTGTTTTTCGGCCCCAATCCCGAGATATTGTATTAGATCAAGATTGTATTAGGTCAAGGCACGACGTCTTTCTGAGCGGGTCGGAGTTTCGTATTCGATGGTTGGGAAACATAAAACAAGTTTTATCCTTATCATAAACAGCTACTTCAACATCTACAACCAGGAGACGGTACTCTACGCTAGGAGTTTTGCAACTGGTGGAGTGAATCTACAACTCTACAAGTATGTTTTATTTACCAACGAGGCAAATTTCACTCGAATTGACGTCAAAAACTTACGCAATAATCATACATGGGCAGAAGTTGTCACATTAAAAAATCCTCATGAAACGATGAAAGGTAATTTTCATCATCGATTTATCGTCAATATACGGTGGACCCTTCTTTACAATCAGTTGTTTGGACCTTTCATATTACCTGGTTGCTTAAATTTTGAGGTCCATTTGCATTTTCTTCAAGAAGAATTGCAGCAGCTGCTTCAAGATGTTTCTCTAGCGCTGAAACGTAAAGTACATTATCAGCACAATGGCGCCCTTCCCCATTTCTCTTGTGCCGTTTCCTCTCACTTAAATCATTTTCCTAAGATATGATTCTAACCACCAAGGTCGTCTGATCTAACACCTTTAGATTTTTGCGTCTGAGGATGGATACAAAATATTATATACAAAACAAAAATATATTCTCGTGAGGAATTAATTATCTGAATTATGGATGCGACTGAGTAACTTAAGTACATCTCTGAAGAACCAAAAAGAGTAACAAAAGTAGTACAGAAGCATGCCAAGAAATTTTTTGAAAATAGCGGATTCATTTTTGGACATTTATTACAAACTAGTACGTACAAAATACACTTTGGTCTAGTGTACTGTTTCTAAATAAATTAGAATTTTTCTAATTTTTCTTTGTTTCATACAACATATCTTAAACCATTTTGTTCAGAATTAAATTTTTTACAAATTTTGTTTTAATGTTTTACGTATTAATTACCCAGTTAACAAAGTTATTGTACGTCAAACATTAAAAAACAGAGATTTTTACCCCAATCTATTGGTTTCCTTCCAGATTTCTAAAAACAATATTTGCATATACGGTCCTGATTTATTCAACTTTTCAGGTCAAAAACCATAACAGATGACTAACTCTACTCTTTAATTAACGTCCTGAAAATTTCAGTACGACCTCATTTCATCGGGGTAGCTGAAACCCGAGCGAAGTTTTTCACTTGCCGCATCTCGTAAGCAAAGCATTTTAGGATATATGAACTTTTTCCATTATATTCCGAGTAGAATAGGTTATAAAAGTCCTGGGAGAACTTCATGATACCCTTTTAAAAAAAGAATTTATTTTAAGAATAGTTTAGTTTTGTTTTACTTAATATATCCTGCTTTCTTTAAATAGTTGGTAAAATATTTTGGCTGTAAATTAATAAAAAAAAATTTTTGTTAACGAACATATAATTTAAAAGTATTATTTAAGAAAAGAAACCGAATATTAAGAACTTTCATCATGTTAAAGCGTTCGCCGATTGGATACAAACAACTTTTGTTGTTCAATGCAGCTTTTGTAACGTTTTGCTGAGTGATGCGTAAAAACTTTGTAGTCAACAGCGTTCTTCCTCTTACGCAATAACGTCACGTATTAAAATTGATTATATATACGCATAATATATCACGCAGTTTTATTTTAAATTAAATATATATTATCTGTAATATATACAGCTTAAATAAAGTTTCTGATTTATTGATTTTACATTGTCTTACAAAAAAAAAAAAAAAATTAGAATACATTATTCTCTCTTACGTTTCAGTTTGTTTTATAAATAAAATTTGTAAAACTATATAATTAATATTTCTTAGGCTCTTCTTCATATTCAGTTGACTTATCTTACAAAACCATTTTTGTAGAATTAAATTTTTATAAACTTTATACTTTAACTGGTAATTTAATGAAGTTATTGATGTCAAACCGAAAAAATTGTTTCTGGTGATATCAATTTTTTGGAATAATTTTTCAAGTGTTACTTGCGATGATATAATATAAAACAGATCTCAGGTCTTCATGCTCAGTTTTCCATGTCAAAAATCATACAGTTTACCACTTATTTTAAATTCCAAGAATTTCAGTACGATTTTACCATTGGAGCTAAAATCAAGACGAAATTTTTCGCATGCTGTAACTTGAAAACGAAGCGTTTCCTAACCCATGTTCATATATTGTACTTTTTTCTTTATTTTCACTTCCAGAACATTTTCTGAAATTTTTTCAATTCCTTCGTTAGACACTGTATAAGAAATATGTTACCATAAAAATTCATTCTGTTGTTTGTAGCATTCCCGTGTATCTATAGTTTATAAAATATTCAATAACATTGCAATGTTTTGCTAAAATTACGATAAATAAATTACGATTAATCGTTCACTGTAATACATTTGTTATAATATCGTGAGTTTAATAAGTCAGATGATGAATTAGAAATATATTATATGATTTATTGTAAGAAAAATTTCTTCTGTTTCTACATGTTACGATTTATTATTTGATAAATATCATATAGTATTTTTAATATTGCATACAAAAAAATTCTTGCGCAGTTCTGTGCACGAAGGGCTTTTCGTTTCCTACGCCCTCACTACTTCGTAGTCAGAAACGCACTGATTTTCAGAGTACAAGGTACTGCATATGGTCGAATAAATACATTTTACATTTATATATATATATATATATATATATATATATACAGGCGTCCTTAAAAGATGAGCCCAAACTCTAGGAAGTGATTCTACTTAACATACTGAAGAAAAAATGCCCAGTGAACGTAGGTCCGAAAACGGATATTTTACCGTATATTCGCCATTTTGTGTCTTTTAAGAAAAAAAATATTTTTGAAGAACGGTTGGAAATAACGCAATAAAATTTTTTGCTTTATTTTAAATTAACATTTTTTAATAGAAAAGAAAATAACGATACTCTTCGTTGACAAATTTCAAAATGGCGGTCGTTTCAATTTTTCAATCTTATATATCTTAGGAATTATTAGATTTATCAAATTGTGTCGTTTTATAAAAATTAAGAAATATTTTTTTTTTTAACTAAGATACCTTAGTCGTAAAAATCCGATGACAAACAACAGAATTATTCCAAAAAGTAGGCCTAAACTGATATGGCGGCCATCTTGTTTTTTTTGTTATTGTGACTCACTTGATAACCAAATCAAATTTTCTGATTAAAATTTTTAAAGCAATTTTAATCAGAAACCACGATATAAAAAAAACAAGGTAGCCGTCATATCGGTTTAGGCCTACTTTTTCAATAACTCTGTTGTTTGTCGTCCGATTTTTACCACTAGTATGTCGTTTTGTTCACAAAAAAATGCTTCATATTTTTTATAACGCAATGCAATTCGATAAATGTAATAATTTCTAAGATATTTAAGATTGAAAAATTGAAACAACCGCCATTTTGAAATTTGTCAACGAAGAGTTCGGTATTTTTTTTCCTATTAAAAATATTAGTTTAAAATAAACTACAAAATTTTATTGCGTTATTTCCAAACGTTCTTGAAAATAATTTTTTTCTTAAAAACCAAAAAAATGGCGGACAGATAAAAAAATGCGTTTTCGGACCTATGTTCACTAGACATTTTTTCTTCGATATGTGAAGGAGAAGCACTTCCCAGTGTTTGACCTCGCCTTTAAAGGACACCTGTAAGTGTGATAATTGTTTACTTTTATTATTTTATATTATTTGGTTGTATGTCTACTAAGCTTATGTATTAAGAATTTATAGCTGTAAATAATTTTATTTTCACTTGTAATCTGTTTACTTTGTGGAATAAAGATTATTATTATTATTATTTATTATTCGTATCGGACGGTCTCCGAGCCTGCAGTACTTGTGGTCGCGGGCGTCATACCCATTGCTACTTTAGCAAGGGAGCGCCAGGTGATCTACAGGAGGCGATGGGCAGGCGAAGACCGGATGAGCATTGCCAACGAGGAACGCACTCACACGTTCGTCGCATGGCAAGAGACCTGGGACCATGAGACCAGAGGACGATGGGCCGCAAGGCTTATCCCTCTGATCAGACCATGGACGGAGCGACGGCATGGAGAGGTGGAGTACTACATGACCCAATTTTTAACGGGTCACGGGTACTTCCGCGCTTACCTCCATGTCATAGGTAAAGCGCCGTCCCCCGACTGCCTGTATTGCCCCGGCGTACGGGACGACGCTGAGCACACCTTTTTCAAATGTACTTGGTGGGCGGCAGATCGAGGGACACTAGAGGCGGATCTCGGAGCACTGAGTCCCCACAACGTGGTTGCGATGATGCCCCGTAACCTTAACAGCTGGGAAAGTGTAGCCCGATTCGTCGGCAACATTCTCATGGCCAAGAAGGTTGACCTGGATAGTCCTGAAAATTAGGTAGCACCTAATCAGGGTAGCATAGGAGGACTCGACCGGAAGTAATGCGTTAAACGGTTACGGTTACTGGTTGAAAGGAGAGAGTGGTTTTAGTCGGTAGTCTGCTGACAGTGATTGGATAATACCATCAGCGGGAGCCCGACACTCCGTGCGTAAATGCATTTCCACCTCCCTTTGCAAAAAAAAAAATTATTATTATACATTCAATTTTGTACAATTTTTGCGAAAAAAGTATATAAAACATAAATTAAATGAGAAAACTAAAAGAGGTAAACTTTTTTTTTATTTAATGTTAAAATATATTTTCTGTTTATAAGAAAATTAAATTATTATAACCGTAATTTAATGAAATAATTAAAAATAACGAGTAGACCCTACTCACAAGCATCAAGTTTAACTTCACTCACCATTGTGACTCGCTGCATAAGCGCGTATGAAAAATACACAAAGATAAGAAACCTCAAATTAAGTTTATGTTCTCTGTTATATTATTGCCGACCTTAAATTGAGCGTAACTCAAAAACAACTCAATCAATCTTCATCATCCGGGTTCGAATCCCGGTCAGGCATGAAATTTTCACACAAGCTAAAAATCCATTCATCTCATCTTCTGAAGCAATACCGAGCAGTGGACCCGGAAGTTAAAAAAAAATCAATCTTCATCAAATTCTCACATGTACAATTTCAGATGCAATACTACAGCATATCTAAATTTCGATGAAATTGATCAAGTAATTTAAGAGATTTTCGAGCTACAAATTTTAGTTAGATATATATATTTTATACATATATTTCAATTTAAAAATATATTATTTATATATATATATATATATATATATATAATTTTAATAATGAAATGAAAAAGTTTCTATATAAAAAAAATGGAGAATTAAATACATAATTTCTAATTTTTTTTTCGGTTATTTTGAAAGGAATTATTAAGTTTAAAATTTATGAAAAAAATAACCATAAGTAATATAATAAGTTTTTTTGTTTTTTACCGATTTTTCGAAGAAAAGTACGTTAAATAAGTGAGTAAGTGAATGGTATTTTCGTACTCCTTATACCTCGTAACGTAAAGAAAATTCAATTTCACCTTCCAATTCCAGCTGCGACCGAAAGTAATACTGTACTTTTCTTCAAAAAGTCGGTAAAAACAAAAATCTTTTTTATTATTTTAATTTCGGTTGTTTTTTTTTCATGAATTTTAAACTTAATAATTCCTTTAAAAATAACCGAAAAAAAATATAAGAATGATATATTTAATTCTCCATTTTTTTTTATTTATAAAATATTTTTATTTTGTTAAAACATGTTTCTTAAAAAATGAATGATTTTTCTTCTTAGCTGCATTTAAATCTCCGTCAAAGTTTTATTTTCTTGTAAACAAAATTTTCTAAAAACATGCGCTATAAACTCAATAGTAAATAATTGTTTTTCACTTCATTCGTTCAATTTATTTCTTATGTTCATCAAACATTTTTAATCTATGGTTATTTTAAATAAAAATTATTATTTTCAAAAATTAATAACGCTAAATTTGAAAAACTGTAATAATTAAAATTATCCATTATTACTATAAATACAAATTGGTCATTAAACGAATACTTTTCTTTTTTTAAATGGTACATTTATTTCTGTGGAAAGTAAAATTTTGTTGTTACATTTAACAACGCATATTGTGAACTGTTGTCTAGAAAACAATAATCATTTTCATATGAAATAACTCAAAATTCATATGAAATTTCAACTCAAATAACATTAATTCCCTAAGTTATTTAATCTCATTTTTATTTTCTAATATCACTTCATCCGTTACATAATAATAGTTTTTTTTTAACTTATTTATTTTACGAGTATAATTTTACATATTTTCTTTCTTAATTTATAAAAGCAGATGTATAACTAGTTTTTAATTTTAATAAACAATAAACTCTGAAACAACTATTTCTTGAATAATATTAGATAATCAGATAATGTTAGACTAAATATAATTATGCCGGGGTATAATAATGGACATACTCGTATATTACGAGTTTTATATAATAATTAAAGACACGAATTGCTGTGAAGCTAAAACTGTTTAATTATTCAACATAATCTTCAGCAATATTAATATACAAATCCCATTTCTGAATCAGCTTATTTATGCCTACTGCAAAGAAATCTTTTTCTTAATATCGAAGAGAATTTAGTACGTTTTCTTTGACATCGTCATTGCCGTTAAACGTCATACCACATAGCGTCTCCTTACGTGGACCTTTTCTTTTGTTTCTTTTACCTGTTTAGCCTCCGGGAATCACAGTCAGTTATTACTTCAGAGGATGAATGAGAATGATGTGTATGAATTTAAGTGAAGTGTAGTCTTGTACAGTCTCAGGTCGAACATTTCAGAGATGTGTGGTTAATTGAAACCCAACCACCAAAGAACACCGGTATCCACGACCTAGTATTTAAATCCGTAAAAAGTAACTGCCTTTACTACTTGTTACCACTTGTTAGTTCCTTAACTGGACCTAACAAGTGGAAATCGGACAGGATCAAATCAGGACTGTAATGGAGAAGAGATAGTACTTCCCGAAGTAATTTGTCGATGGTTTTTCAAATTACCTGAGCTGTGTGAGGGCAGGCATTATTGTGAAGCAGAATATCTTTGCGCTGAGATTCAGGGCGTTTTTCACTACTGATGGTTTCACTTTGTTGATAAGCATGTGTCACAGTAAGTATGGTTGTTTATTGTTTGCTGATCAAGAGAATCGACAAAAACCGGGTCTTTTCGTTTCCAAAGATTGGCATCACGATTTTTCTTACTGATGGTCGGGTTTGGAATTTTTTCTTGATAGGTGAACTCATGTGTTTCCACTCCATGGTCTATCTTTTCCATTTTGATTCATAATGGTAAATCCCATATCTCATCACAGATTAGAACCTTGTGGAGAAAAGCATCACCTTATTGCTGATACCTTTGTTTCAGCTCTGTACACGTGCGAAGTTTTGTCTACTTATAGTGATCTGTCAACTTTCTTGAAAACCATCTTGTGCATTTTTACAGTATTTGAGCTTATTGGTAATAATATTATGAACTTTTTTTTCAACTATAATCTTACTCAACCCGTCGTTCTTCTTGAATGAGAGAATCTACGTGAGTTTCAAGCGCTGGAGTTGAAACTTCAATCGGACTTTCAGAACAATGCTCATCAGTGACTGACGTTCGACGACTTTAGTTTTTTTTTACACACTTGTAAAACTTTTGCGGTTCATACAATGTTGTCCATAGTTTTCGGCTATTTGAGAGCAAATGTTAACCGGATTTTCACCTTCGAATGGATGGCTGCACGCTGTTCAACTAACTCGCAAACTTTAAGAAAACACGCCATCGTAAAAGGAGATCATAAACAAAACAATTTTACTCAAACAGCTGATCGAAAAAAGCTTTTTGTTCTAAAAATATCATGATCCTCTTAACAAATGTTTTTTCCACAGTTATTTTGTCTTTAATTATTGATTGACACTTGTTGTTAGGTAGTTTATGGAGTGTACTTATAGAGCTTTTTATATTTCTCATGGATAAACTATTTAGGTTAAAAGTAAAAAAAAATTAGTTTTTTTATTTAATTTTTAGAGGACAAATTTTAGTAATGAAATTAAATATAAATTAAAAGAAAAGTAATTTGGGAGTGACATAAACTCACATTTGAATTTTTTTTGTTTTATGTAGCAACTTCAAGCTTCAAACTTTGTAGAAGACGATTGTGATATAACCACTATAGTCTTTTGTAAGGATAACTCTCCACAAATATGATAAAAAAATATATATTTCTTTCAGCCTAAGTAAAAAATGAATATTATTTGTAATGTATTACGTCAGCAAAAACGTACGCACTATCTTTTTATTTTTTATTTTTGTAGAAACTAAACAATACCTCCAATATCAATAAAATGTTAAAAATATAATTAAGAATGGATTAAAAAATTATGTAATAGTGATTCGTTTATAAATGCACATAAACAGTCTCAAAATTATTATACTGTCACTGCTGCATCAGATATACTGAAAGAGAATTATTTTAGTACATACTAGTCGCTGCCTGATTATGAGGTAACAACGCAGAACACAAAGTTAAAGCCGCCTTTTCTTCCTTGTGTTATACTACTGCCAATAAAGAAATAAACGGAAGCGTCTGTGTCGTAGTATAGTAATTATTTCAAAGAATTGCATTACTCAGTACATATATATATATATATATATATATAATTAAAAATATTTTTAAAAGCATTTTAAAAATAAGAATAATTTTTTAACACTTGTATTTAGTTGAGATATTTAATTTATATATATATTTTTTAATCGTACGAATTAAAAATTTATAAAATATTGTTTTGTTGTTGAAAATTTTCTTTATTTATCAGTATCCCTGATACCCAGAGAGGAAGGAAGAGAGTGAGAGAGGGGAAAAGCAGGAACTTAACTATAATCTCTCTCTATCTAAAGTGTTGAAGAGAGAGACCAACTGCCCTAAATTCGCCTGTAAATAAAAGCAGTCGATCAATCACTCTCAAACTATTTCAGTGCTTGTGTGTGTGTGTGTTTTGAAGTATGTAAGAATATAGTTGCTTTTTTATGAATCACATGTCAGTGTATGGTACTGTTGGATTTGGCAAGAAATATGATTTTATCCAAAAAGCAATTCATCAGAATCCAGACGACTTAGAACAGAAAACCGATGCAATGTGAAGACTTGCTTCTGTAAATCTACTTTTACCAGATCTCTAAGACTGAACGAACATACCGACGACCGAATGTAAGCGCAATCGCTGATTTTTTTTGTTCTTTTCCTTTTATCCCTACTTCTTTACTTCATTCCGCGTCACCCCCATCAACCCTCCTCCCGACATGTCCTGTCATCTCTCACCCCTCTTTCCTCTTATTCTTCAATAGCCTGAACTGTTCCCGTAACTTAAATCTACTACGCTGACGGGACATTACAGAACCAATTTCTTTTCCTTACTTTTTACGTAACATCAGGTCTCATCCTTTTTTTCAGTAGTTTGCATTTGGTTTACATGACTATTCAATTTAATAAAAACGATCTTCTTATTTTTAGTAAGAACTCTTTTTTATTTCCTTTTTAAACATTATCTTCTAATTGTAATCTAATATGATTATTTGTTCATTTTTAATAAGGCAGCTGTTAATAAAAAATAAAAAATATTAAATTAACAATTTTAAGGAATATTTTCCACTTTTCCAAAAAATGATTAAAACTACCAGTTTTGAATGAGTGTGCACCACTCATCCTTGCATGCATCCACTCATAATGGTGAAATTTCTATAAATTCTTTGTAAATTAACCAAAAAAATTTTGACCAGAAGTCTTGAATTTTATGAATTTATATTTCTTGGTAGAATCAAATATTTTTATTCCATAAGACCAGATTTATCATTGAAGAATCGTTGTAAATCATTAATTTTTATGTCATGCGAAGAATAAGCATGTAATAAATATAAATATATCGATAGTTTTCATTTTTGTTTTTTTTTCTTTTACCTGTTCAATTAATTCAATACAGAACATTGTAGTGGAAATATAGAAATTAAAATTTTGTAGCGTATGAAAACTCCCATGCCTGACCGGGGATTCGAATCCGGGACCTCCGAATAAAAAAGGCCGAGACGCTATCACTCTGCCACAGAGATCGGTAGAAATTATTTAAAAACAAACTTTTTATTTTCTTATTTTTATGGATCACATCCATGAGAAAGACTGGGACAGACAATGAATTCAAAAAATTTCTTGAATTCCTTCTTGGAGAGAACAATGTATTTTATGAACTGCCTTTAGTTAGCTAGAGATACCATTTCTCTGTAAAACGAAACAGTTGATAGTAATTACAGCGTGTAAAATTGTTTATTTCTGATATATATTTTTTAATCAATAGATATAGAGATTTAAAAATGTTTTTTTGTGAGGTTTTTTTCAACACTTGTTTTCATATTTGCTTAAGCTTAATATGTTTTCATATTAGCTTAATATTCATATAATAAAACGATAAAAAAATACAAATTTAAAAACAAAGTTATATTTTAATTCTATAAAAACTTTAAATATCAAAAATTAACTTATGCAACGTTAAATATTTTATATTTTGTAAAAAGAGGTGACAGCTACCGCAGATTTACCCAAAAGGGGAAAAACAAAAAACAAATTATTTGTTCTATATTAAAGTTTTATTTTCAATTATCCTTCGCTTTGATGAATTAGTAGCATGTTTGCCTTCCATCTGGAAATTCCAAATTAGAATCCTGGTAATGTTTTAATTTTCTTTTATATATTTAAAAAATTCCAGATAATACTTCAATGAGGTCAAAGAATTGTCTAGAAAAAAAAATTGTCATTTGTAATATTTTATCAAAATGACAAGATCTGGTGAGCAATATTCAAAAAAGTAATTTTTTCTACGCTTATATAATAATATTTGTTCAGATTTTGTGCATTTTATTAAAAATTCAAGAAGAACTTAAAATTTAAAGGTGTTTCTATCAGTTCATACTCGGCTTCTTTCGGATGTACTCGGCTCCATTCCGAATGTACTCGACAATTCATCGGCTCCGTACACTATATAAGTCGGTTCCACGCTACATTCAAGCAGTCTTCTTCCAGCCTTCTTTTATCAATCTTCATGGACACAATGTAAAACATATATTCTTTAACAATGTATTTATTTATGGAATCATTAAAAGCATTTATATACACTTATTCATAATCCTGTATTATTCGTTAAAATATTAAAAGATCATATCTGGTTACGAAATAAATAAATAAATGAATGAATAAACAAATAAATGTCTATATTTATTTATTATTTGAACCAGCGGTAAATACATACCAAGATATTAAACCATGGTGAATATTATCTCGATAATATTAGAACACTTATTATAATTTAAATGGATTATTTATAATAAAATAAAACGAGTGTGTCAGCGAATGAACACTCGATAGAAGCGAAGCTTCTTGTGCAATATTATACGAGTTACTAATGATGCAAATTAGCGTATACGAAATATACAAAAACGATAATTTTTTTTTTTTTTAATAATAAATGTGAACTAACAATGAAATGCACATATAATAAAAAAATATTTATCTACGTAAAACAGAAATATTTACACATAACATTGAAGTTTAATCATTATTATAAGTTGGACCTTGTGTTTTCTGAACTATATGGTCAGCTTTGTTGCATCACACACTGTAGGCATAGTAGGAAATCAGCTAGCGTGTGACGCTTTTTCGTGACGCTCTTTTTTACTCAGTTGACTCCCCATCCCGACGCCTGCGTTAAGAAGCTGCACTTCAAAAAAGGTTTTGATTTGGTTTGTGTTATTTTGTCCTATTTATAATTAATATTCTCATCCCAAATCAGTTGTTTTACAGCTGATTTTCGAAGTCGAAGGTTCTGAGGTTCAAATTCTAGCAAAGGTTAGTATATGGATTTGAATATGGACTTGATACCATATGGATTTGAATAAGAGACAGTGGATACCGGTGTACATTGGTGGTTAGAGTACAATTAATCACACGTCTCTGAGTCTTTTATTTATTTTTTTATTTTTTTTGGTTTGTTTGAGTGCGGGTCCGCACTCAAGCAATTCATTCCGCAGAGGATGAGATGAATGTTTTGTAGCGTGTGTGAAAAATGCCATGCCTGACCGGGATTCGAACCCAGGAGTCTCTGAGTCTGAGTCTGAACAAGAGTACACCTCATTTACATGTAATACATGTCATCCTCATCTTATTGAACATTGGCGGGGGGGGGGGTTTCCTAGTGTTCACTTTTTTCTCTTTAGCCTCCTCAACCATCGTAAGGTATTACATCAAAGGATGAATGAGGATGATATGTATGAAAGTAAATGAGGTGTAGTCTTGTGCAGTCTCAGATCGACCATTCCTGAGGTGTGTGATTATTTGAAACCCAAGCATCAAAGAACGATATCCACGATCTATTATTCAAATCTGTATAAATGTGTCTGCCTTTACTAGGATTTGAAACTGTTCACTAGTTGAACAATTTGAAACGCACACATTAAGAAAAGAAAACTTATATAATAGCTTAAAATGAGATCTTTTCTTTCGTTAGATTATTAGTTATAATAGTATGAAAGAAATAAACAATAATTTTGCATTTTATTATGATGGGAATTGATTATTAAATTCTAATGAATTATTTATAACGATTTTAGTTTCGCCTTTTTTTTATTCATTATTATTATTATTGTTATAGGTGACGACTGATTTTCTGTAATTACTTCATTTATAATTTAAAAAAGTATATCTCATAACGTATTATTGATAAAAATTATATACCTGCACTACAACTGTGTTTAAATCATATTAGATGATGTCATTAGGAACACAATAACATTCTAATATTAAATATTCTTCCATCGAATCACTAGAACCCGGTCATTCAGTCTATATCCTTTTTTATTTATTTCTTTTTTTTTAATAGTAAATTTTATACTCAGTTTTCTATTATTTGAATTTCTTAAAAACAACTTTTGTAGTTATTTTCAACAGAATTATTTTACAGTGAAAACTTAGATAAAAAACAATTAAAAATAGTTTATTTTTTAAACACGATTTAACACGAATTTATTTAAAATGTTAATGTAATGTATGCAGTAAAACGAGAAAGATAATATAATTTAAATTAATATGTTAATAAATATCGACAATTTCAACTTTATTAAGAGTTCTCAAAACCGATTGCTTCTATCTTGTAGAAAATTGCTCCATCTATTGAGTATCAATATGGCAACATGGATGCACATAAACGGGAAAGAAACTTAATAAAACGGAATAAGCAGAAATTACGTGAAGCTGCTGTTTCGGAACAAGGTTCTGGTGCTACCGATGCTATCTAGAAGATAGCTATGGAGATAAGACTAGTAGTAAATTGTGTCTGTTTTACTAAAAAGGAAAATTCGTTGTGGAAATACTAGGTACAAAAGAGGCCAAGTCTAGGATCTGGGACGGCGACTAAGACGGATATAAAGATCATCTTCTTATTGACAGCCAAATTGCTGCAAAAAGCCCTCTGATGAGATGAATTTCAGGACCGGTTAGTGAAGGTGGAAGGACTGCCTCCTGCGGAGTCATTGTTTCTCCATGCTTGCGCGGTTGGGCATCGGTGATAATGCATGGGGACTATGGATCCCCCGAGCTAAACGTGCGTTCCGTGGAAAGTTTAATGGTGATTCTTCAATCTATAATAACATTCATCGATGGTAGAATCATTTTAAAACGATCGGACGTCTGTATTAAAGGAAAAGTACGGGACGACTGAGGATGTTAAAAAAAAGTTGAATGTGTCAGGCAGTGTTCCTAAGTTTTTTTTTTTTTAGCCCCCGGGACCACTTTAAATATTCCTTCTCAGGATGAGATGAAATGACAATTTTTTAGCGTGTAACAAAGCCATGTCTGACCGGGATTCGGACAAGGGATCTCCGGATGAAAGGCCGAGTAGTTACCATTTTCCCCAAGGATGCCGGGAATCTTTCCTGGGGAGTCTTAAAAGACTTTTTAGGAAGGTCGGCCGCGAACTAGCAATGCCGGTGTTGAGAGTGTGAGATGTTGTAAGGAAACGGTTACAAGCTTTAAAGCCTACCGAACTTATGGATTTGTGCGTGCGTGGCTGAAATGTTGCAGCATGAAGATGACGGAATTCTTGATCGTATTGTGTTTAGAGATAAGTCAACGTTTCATATTAGAAAAGTTAACACATAATGGCCATCAATGGGGTTCAAAAATTTCCCCTTTAATAATGCGAAAGGAGTTCCTCAACGATAAATATTTTCTTTGCGATATCCAGACGGAAAGTTTACGGGCCGTCCTTTTTCGTTGAAGCAAGCGTAACAGGATTTGCTAATTTGAATGTGCTGCGTACATAGCTCTTCCTCAGCTGAATGATGGACCAGAGAATTTTATTTGGTAACAATATGGTGCGCCTTTTCACTAGCAAAACTATGTCGTTTTAATGACGTTTTCCCCAATCGGTCAACACGATCCCGATCCTAGACCTTGTTTACGGTGACCTTTTAGGTCACCCGATCAGACTTCATGTGTTTTTTTTTTTTTGAGGGGGTGTTTATAAAGGTTATTGTGTATGTGCCTCAGCTATCAATTGATTTACCCGATTTGAGTTAAAGGATTGAAGCAGCTATCACTTCCATTATTCTGAAAATTCTGGTTAAAGTATGGAACGAATTCTCTTATGTTTGTATACATGCTACCTGACAAAAAGTTCTCACATTGAATACTTGTACGGAAAAATAGTGAAATTTACTCTTTCATTTTACTTATAATTCATTAATTTTACTTAAATTTAAGAGATATTAAATATACTTAAAACCTAGATTTCTTTTTATACGCCTATATATAGTATTTATGTTTACAAAAATCTCTTACTTTATGTTGCTTTTTAATTTACATTATATAAATAAAGTAATTTATATTACTTTACTTAATTATTTAACTATACTTTTGTTCTGTTTTACGCTTTTCTAGAATTTATCTCCGAGTCGCAAATTGTGTTCAAATACGTCGCCTTAAGGCCATAAATCACACCTTCACTATTTTGTCTACTTTTTGCAAAAAAAAAAAAAGGCAACAAAGTATGTATATTTTCTTGTATATATCTTAGTTTAAAATTGTATATGATTAATATAGGTAATTATTTATTCCGTAATTAAATAACCGACACAGCTGTTTGGTTATAATGGAAATTCAGTAAGTTGTTTATGACCGATATAAATTTTGTCATTAGAGTGGCTATAAATGCTATTATAATACTTTTGGCAAAATGACTTTATGTTTTATCTAATGAGTACTAATTTATTAATGGGTTTTCGAGCCCTAGCTATCCAATATATTGTCATGTAAAACTATTATTATTAGCTACTTTTTTACTAATAAATAATCTTTTTTTTTATAAAACATAATTATGGAATATATTAAAATAAAATAAATAAATAAAACTAGAAATATTATATAAATAAATATACAACTTTATTAAGGAGCTGACAATTTTATCTGTTTGTGATGTCAAATGAAATAAAATAAAATAAAATTTAAAATGTAAAAATAAAACAATATAATATACCGTTATAGTGAACGGTTGTATGTTTGGCTGGAACCCAAATACCTTTTTGATATGAATAAACAACCGAACACACTGTGCGGTGATTGCAAATCGTCGCAATAAACATAGGAACTAAATCGATAATCCTCTACAACCATGCTATACCATATCAAAGACTAGGGGTGAATGTATGTGGATAAACAGCAGCGGTGAAAAACAATTCAGCAGTAGGGCCTATATATAAAATATAAATACTGTATTTATCATGATGCAAACATACACATAGACTCACGTAAAACCGTGCATGATCGCACTTTATTGCACACAAACACATACACATTTCTGTTTTCATTATATATAATCTTAGCTTTCCGGTATAAATTCATGTACACCTAAATAATATAGGATTAAATAAAAAATGGTAGCAGTGTAAAATTTTTAAGAAAAAGAATTCCAGGAAATAACATTTCATTTTATTATGTTTTATAAAGATGTGTTTGTTTTCTCCAACCAATTTTCCAGCTGCTGCTGTGTAAGTGTGCGTGCGTGTGTGTGTGTGTGTGAGTGTGTGTATGTGTGTGTAGGTATATAATTACCGTTATCGGCTTGAATGGATTTGAATACTAGACTGTGAAACCTGTGTTCTTTGGTGGTTGGGTTTCAATTAACCATACATCTCAGGAGTGGTCGTTCTGAGTCTGTTCCAGATAACATGGTTACCGTTACATTTACATTTTTTTAAATATTAACAAAAAGAAAATTTATAACGGCGACAAATAAGTTTGAAGATAAAAATTTCGACTAGGATACTTAGAAAAAGAAACAACAGTACGTTGTGTTGGCAGTTTACTTTTCTCTTTATAGCAGTCAAGTATCAGATAGCAATTATATTATTATTTTTATTTAATTAACAACAGAATATTGACAACATCATGTAGAACAATTAAATAGAAGATTTAAATAATAAAAATAATAAAGAGTAAAATCAAATCGAACTGCCTCAAAATTCAATTATTGAGAGTTATCTTTTTAACGCTGCTATTACTAGCGCAACTATTGATTGTGTATGATACTATTCTCGTCTGTTTTTTTCAGTTGTAAACTGTTCTTGCTTTACTGGAAAGTAAAGGATTGTTATAGATTGGATTGAGGAAAGGATTGTTATAGTGGAAGTTTATGTACGTTATGAATCCTTTCAAGAAACGCATCAAGTTCGCAGAAAAATTCTGAAACCCAGTATCCCAGCAGACAGAAACACACACGAATCTGTTAAAAGACGGCGAACATTGGGATCAGTTTGAAAATCAAAACGAAATAAACAATCTTCCATTAGAACCCCAGAGATCATAGTTTATATTCCAAGAATATCTGCCGGTCCAAAAATTATTTTTTTCTATTCGTAAGTTATCATAACAAATTGGTTACCTTGCGGTAAGATTCTTATGATTTAAATTTTAAACTGTATCGTGTAATAACTAGCTGGAGACACCGTACCAGGCGACATTGTTTTGTGGGTTCCTTCATTGGGATCTTAGTAGTTTTCTGCACTACTTTTCTACAGGAAAGGATACTTTTTGTTCAAAGCAAATCCTTAATATGGCCTGTTTCCTCTTATAAACAGGGCAATCTCGCCAAATGTGAACTCACAGTTAATACTCGTTTTAGCTTCTGTACATGCGCTACCATCATATCCTGTACAGCTATACAAAATTACTCCTTGGTGCAACCAATTTTGTTATGACCAAAACCCTTACACTGAAAACAGCATCTCGGATTAGGTATGTATTGTCGCACACGGATAGAAAAGTAACCAATTCTTTCAAGAACAGTTAGAGCAGAAAAGGTTAGAATATGTGTAGATGTTTGCACATCAACACCATTGTCCTTCCTCGTCATCCTCTGCACAGAAGTAACAGACTGCTACGGTGACAGGTCTTCTGAGATTTTTGATAGTTCAATATCAGCCAAGTCACGGCAAAAGTCCTTAGCTGGAATTTAGCGTGTTACGTGGGTCCATTATTACTTCGTCTTTTCCTATCGACCTAAGTGCTAAGAGCTTCCGACTTTTCTTCATTACTTACTTCGGTTAACATGGCACCACTTCTAAAGTTTTAATAGTCTTCGGTGAGCCACAAGCTGCTACGATACACTTGTTTTTTTAGGAACTGAGAAAACTTCGCCAAGGATTACTTCTTAGTTAAAAAGGAAACGGATACGAACTAACTTGGCATTCTCTATTACAGCCCTCGTTTCCTTGTCGCTCGATACTTATTCGTTTGACAACGTCGGTCGAAGTCTTTTCAAACTCCCGGTTTATTGTTGATTTGTTTCAATTGGACCAACAACAATCAAAGTATTATTAATACTTACATATGTATCATTACTGACATACGGCTCCCACGAGTACCGGCGATATAATGGACCACTCCAACAGAGCGCGTGCGTACTGCATCTAGAAGGGTGATAAGGAGACTCACTAACATTTATACAATGAAGTTGTTTTTTTTGGTGATTTTGATATCAGTTATTTTTGTTATATCTTTGTAAATTGAAAGAAAATAATTTAAAATATTTTTAACAAAAAATAAAGAAACTTAACAAAATATGCAGTGTTAACCGTTAATTATTCATAATAAACCGTTTGCTCATCCTAGTATTTACTCTAAATAGATATTGTTCTTAACAACTGAGTAAATTCCTTGTTTTTTCGTGTTTTTTCTAAACCAGTTGGTTATATTTTGAAACAGCCCCGTAGCGAATGAACTTTTGTTAATTCTTATGTAAAAAAAAAAAGTTAATTAAAGTGGTTAGTAAACAAAATAATACCCAAAATACATAAATTTTTAATTTTAAATGTGTCTCTATTTTGCTTAATCTGCGCAGTTTTAATATATTTAATCGAAAGAAAATTATTTCCATGTGACCTACTTCTAAATTTATTACTTTCATTTTACGGAAATTATCTTATCATAGACCAATGAGAACGTAATTCAGCTGCAATTTTACTGTTTACATTTCATCATAATAGTACACAAAAAATATAATTATTATTTTTGTTAATAATTATTATTCATTATCATTATTATATTATATACTTTATTTTATTTCTTATTCATACTCACGAACACTTGATCTGGGAGTACAATCCATTGTACAGTCCATTATAAAAGGATTGTACACACACAAACGCGCACGCGCAAATTAAATACCTTCTTTTTTATTTGCACATACCCACACACACGAAACATAAATATATGTTTTATTTAATTATTATTTATATTGAATGTTTTTTATATAATACGTTTTCGAAATTTATTTATATATTAAGAAAATTTTATCTTTTAAGAAACATTTTTTATTTAATAATATTTTTTTAAATTTATTTTAAACTTAATTTTTTATTTATATCTTTAAATTATTATAATTAATATTTTATTTAACGAATTTTTCTCGGCTTCTGTACAACAAATTTCCTATCTACTACTTGGCAGACGATGTGGCAGCGAAGCTTAACGGTTTCAATTTTTGAAAAGATATGATTGTACCCTGCACCATCTGACTAAATATAAACGAAACGTACGAAAGAAGAACAACAACGGCAGTTTCATTTTGCACGATGAAAAAAGAATAAAGGAAACATGTCAATTAATGAATATTTTATGGTGAAAATATCTTTTATATAAAGAAAAATGAAAAAAACGGAGTAGTCTTACCAGTTATTATGCTGTATATGTGTTTTTAATGAACGAAAAGTCGCGGAAGAAGCTTAAAACATTACTGTAAATAACTCTGGTTTGTTGTTTTCTTGTTTTTTTTCATTCATCCTTTTTTTCGCAGTTTTTGGCGGGAATTCACTCGACTCCCAAACGAGAATCTAATTCGTTTATTAGAAAACTTCTACTCATTGGATTTTTTGAAGCTTTAACTATCCCGTCCAGACAGAACTATAGCTATAGAAGGGAAAGTATTGTAATCGGTCCAATTTGGGTATATGCGGTTTTCACCGGATCTTGACGTTTTGACCCCTAAGAAACCCAAATAACGGGATGGAAATTTTCCAGATGTTAATGCTCGTATGTATGTGTGATCGCTGTTGGATATGAATCACCCTATATCTCCAGAACTTCTGGACCGATTTTGAAACTTTGACCAAGTTTATAGACCAAGTAAGTATACAGAAAAGTAATCTTTCTATATATGGGGCATTGATGCTATTAAATTTTCAACTCAAAAGGTCAAGGGGGTGAGGCTGTAGAGCAAGGTCACCCTCAGTATCTCCAGATTTCGCCTAGATAAGGTCATATTTCTTAGACACATTTATTAACGATTAGAAAATAACAATATTTGCCAAACACGTTTTGAAAAATCGTTACCCCACCCCAAAAAATGCTGTTGAAGTCGTCTGTTCTATTGTGACGTCACAGATGAGAGGTGAAATTAAATAAATTAATAAGAGTTAAAGTGTAAAAAAGTAACTCGGTATGTCTGGGTCTCGAACTCGATCCCCCGGTTGACTCGGTACCAGGTACCTCACGGCTACACCAGACTGGTGTAGCCTTTTACAGTCGGCAGACTGCCGACTGTAAAAGCGTAATTTATTCTATGTAAGTTGTGAAATTACATTAGTTTAATTGGTGCCAACCGTCGCCGCTAGTACCGCCACACCCGCGCGAATTAAATACGGTATGCGCGCGCGGTTTAGTTAGAATTAAATAAACGAAAAATATTGTATTTTTAATTGAAATTATAAATATTTTAAATTAAGTTGTGTGTGCGTGTGTGTGTGCGCGCGCGCGCGTGGGTGTCGTGCATCAAAAACAACCCACAGTTGTCAGCTTTTTTTTCCTTATGTTGTATCTTCTTAGTATCTTTTTATGTTTAATGAAATATACTTATTTTTTTTTACATTTTGGCTTTTTATTAAGCATGGTACCTATTAAACATTAAAATGATGTGTCCATTATGTATGATAAACCAATTTTCATTTTTCAATTATCCGAATTCGGTCTTGCAAAGATGGATAATTGGCATTCCTTTACCTATAAAAGATAGTCAAAAGAGTATGATGAGTACAATGTGGCTCTAATGTTAAAATTAAAAGATCATCTCGTAAAAAAAAGGAGTCACCGAAATAATGGCTCTGTAACATCAAATGATAACTGATCACTGATAATGCTGACTAAACAGTCAAACAAAGTGATCACATGAATAAAATCAGTTTTCTCTTGAATTAAAAAAAATAATAATTTTTAATATCGTGAATTTTTTCACTGGTATCCGTAATACGTAGCCATTTTAAATTTTAGATTATGCTCATACATACATACACGTGCGTGCGCTTGGTGATCACACGGTTGGGTGATCACATTAATTAGTCGAATTGTAATAAAAATTTATTTAAAAATATTAAATACCTTTAAACTTATGACTTATATTCACACTATAATTTACTGTATGTTTAATAAACAGCACTTATTAGAAGGAAAAGTTTATTCTTGACCTCCTGTAACGATTAATTTTCGTTCTGGGTAAATGACATTATATTTGTGCAAATTAAATTTCTACTTACCAATAATTTAAAAAGTGTAAATCCTAGTACTTTCGGAGCTGTTACTCTATCTTCAGAGATTTTCTAAAAGATGTTAATTTAAATTGAAATTAATAATCATTTTGAATTAAACTGTTATGTTCATAATAGTCGGTCGTCAAGAATAAAATTAATTCGTTTGTCAATAAGACAGTAACGTCATGTATTGACATCAAAAAGGTATTCGCTCTTTGCCTATAAATTATAGAAAAGTATTTTTAATTTACAGTTACTCTTTGATTTATCGTTAAATAGCCATAGCAGATGTAATCTTAAAACTTATTACGTAAAATTGTATAAATGTATGCTTCCTTATTTACTTACGTTTTCAACTCTTCTACCCTAACACGATAAGAAAACTCTCAACCATTCTTTTAACAGGTCTCCTTCAGAGATTCATCCAAATTATAATTCTTCAATCTTTTTTATGATCTTTCTTCTTCTCTATTTATTTTAGTTCCCATTCTTACTTTGAATATCTTTCGTTGTCTATTGCACAACACGTTCCAGTCATCCGAATATGTCTGATCTGTACAACCTTATTCAATATTAAAAAGAAATTTTATATATTTGTAGTTTGTTTGTTGTGTCTTTATTTAAAATGAAAGTCAAATTTTAAGACATTTAAGAACAGATTAATACGAAATGAGCATGCAATTGACTAAAACGTTTTCAGCATATATAACCGTATACACTCATCACGCACCTCTACGTCATCCAGATGATTTACATATTAAGTTCATTATTATTAATTTTAGAAGAAAATCTTAGAAGAAAATTTTTAATTATTAATGAATTATTTATAATTCCTTAGTGCATATTACTTTTTTAATAATTATTATTAATATTTCACCAAAACGAACGTCGCGCGCGTAAAATAGATTTTTCTTTAACGGTTTAAATTTTTAATTAATCATTTTTATTGATTACTCAGCTCGCTTATTGCAGAATTTTTCTGGTTTAAAAATTAGTCAAAACAATATACAATTAAAAAGGTCAGAAATTTTGTATTTCGATAGAAAATAATTTTCTATTTATCTTTACAGTTTTTATAAAACTGAATTGAAATAAAGATTAAAAATTTAAGCATGCGATAATTTAAGAATTAAAAATAGTAAAGTAGGCTTTCGATAATCTAACATATCGGGTAGCCCATGCCGGATTACCGGTGTTTGTCGGATTACTGGAATTACCTTAATTTCAATAGAATAACAAACAGAAAGCGACTACGATCACGTCAGGGGCGACGTAGGGGTTGATTCTCATCCCCGACCTTTGGAACGCCGTCTATGATGCCTTGCTGAGGCTGGAGATGCCAGAAGAATCTGTTTTGGTTGGGTACGGTGACGACGTTGCGCTACTTGTCGCAGACCGCGACGTGAAGCGCACCCAACTGAGGTTCAGTCGAGCCATTCACAGAGTCGGTGCCTGGCTGGACGACCATGGATTGTCTCTAGCACTCAGCAAAACGGAGATCGTGGTTATAACTAAGAAGCTTATCCTGCTCTTCTTTCCCTGCGGATCGGGGTAGAGGTTGTCGAGACCAAGCCGGCCGCAAAGTACCTCGGTATGGTGATTGACCGGAAACTCGGCTTTCCTAACCAGCTTCGTAGAGCCACCGACAAAGCTGCGAGAGCCGTAACTACTCTCAGCTGGCTCATGGCGAATGTCGGCGGACTGAAGGCCAGAAGACAGCGATTGCTGATGTCCACAGTCCATTCCGTCCTGTTATATGGGTCGGAAGTGTGGGTCCAGGCATTAAGAGTTGCAAGAAACCGAAAGCGGCTCGCGCAGGTGCAATGCTGCAATGCACCGCAGCTTTGCGAGTCGCTTCCGCGTATCGGGCGGTCTCCGAGCCTGCAGTACTTAACGTCGCCGGCGTCATACCCATTGCTACTTTAGCAAGGGAGCGCCAGGATCTACAGGAGGCGACGGGAAGGTGAAGACCGGGTGACCATTGCCAACGAGGAACGCACACTCGCACGTTCCTTGCATGGCTAGAGACCTGGGACCACGAGACCAGAGGACGATGGACCGCAAGGCTTATCCATCTGGTCAGACTGTGGACGGAGCGACGGCATGGAGAGGTGGAGTAACCCAATTTTTAACGGATCACTGGTACTTCCGCGCTTACTTCCATGTCATAGGGAAATCGCCGTCCCCCGACTGCCTCTATTGCCCCGGTGTACGGGATGACGCTGAGCACACCTTTTTCTCGGAGTAGTGGTATTTTAAAACCTGAAATGGAATCTTCAAATAAACTATAAAGTACATTTCTAAAAACTTTCCAAACTAGTGAAATTCTTAATAACCGAAATATTAAATTAGATTATTACATTTTTATACAAATTGTTCTGCAATACGGTTTGATAGTACGGAGAGAAAATTTGACTCTTATTTGGTGGATTTATTTACACTTCATTAACTACGTGTAGTTATAAAAACAATACTAACTAAATCAAGAACGTATCCGAATCGATTAATATTAAGGACTTCGATGTCATGACTAAAAGACAACTATATCTTAAATTACAGAGTAGAATTAAAGGTTTTTATAACTACACCAATGAATTTGAATTACAACGTGATTCTATAGTGTAATATAAAGAAGAAAAATTATAATAAATTCAAATCGTATCTATCTAATTTCAGAACTATTAGAAAATCTACATAAATCCAATTTTTATAAATTATATCTCCTTTAAATTAATTTTGTTAGAATTTCGTAATCGAAAATCGTAAATTATAAATTTCGAATAATTAAATTACAAGAACAGATTTTGGAAAACAGTTGCAGAATCGTTTCCATCATGAAATTATAGTGTTGCATGAATGTGTAATTACTCGTATCCCCCTTTTTACCGAAAATACCTTAAATGATGGTTGGGAACGGAAGTTTTACCCTGATCTGGAAAATTTAATGATCGATATATAAAACACGGATGAAGGTATAGATGCGGGTTTTTCACTAAAGTTTTTACCGTTCAAATCTACATTGAAATCATGTGTAATATGACCATCTTGGCGTTTAAAAAAATAAAGTTGAATTCAATTTGGTGGAATTAAGATGTCAGATAATAATTTCAAACGCAACTCAAAGTAATTTCTTTGATACAGAAATCAACTGCATTTATTCTGGTACTGTAGTCACGCTCAGTTTTCTATAATTAAGCCATTTCTAGACTTTTCGGACACTCTGAATATATATTACTTGATAAACTACAAACGTTTTGGCATTGGTGAAATTATATAAATGCTATACAGATTCAATTTTTAATGTAGTTTGATTATTTTGATACTGGTAGTGTTTTTTTTTTCGAAATCCTAAAAAAAATATATTATTACGTAACTAAATAATTCACAAACAAACTTTAATTGAAAATACCATTAATTTATGAGAAAATATGAATAATTATGAATTTCCTTTTCTATACGTCGTACATTATTCATTGAAGTAAACTTGATACAAAAAATAAAAAAATAATAATTATAGCTCATAGTCGTCTATATAATTATTTTGAAGTTACTTCGAACTGCTGCGTAATTTTATGAAAAATACATTTTATTTTTGTATATATATATATATATATATATATATATATTATAAAATGTAAAATGTATATATGTATAAAATGACGTTTCAGTGGCGTATCACTTTGGCCTTTTATTTAATAATGAATTGCTGTAACAATTGTAACCAATAAACAACTAATTACAGTAATTATAGCAATAATAAATAAATACGCTGGATTATAGAACTGATAACAATAATAGTAATATTGAACAAGGACATTCAATTTTCTCTTTAATTCAATTTCATTTACACAAATTTATTTATATGTTAGTTACAACAAAAACACTATAGATATATAATTATTGTTACTATATGATTAACTATTATATATTAAGAACTAGTAAATAATTAATAATAAAAAAATTGTTTCATTTCCGCTTATATTTTTATAAAAATAAAACTTATATGTATACATGTACACATACATATTTGTTCCTTTGTAAACACGAGTAGCATTCTGAAAGTACAAGGCTAATTCAGTGCGAGAAAAATTATTTTTCCATAGTTGGTAACTCTATCGTATATAACCAACGTCACAGCAGTGCAACATCAAATTCTACTAAATGCAAACGAGATACGCTCAGACACCGGATTTATTTTTGCGATAAAGAGATACTGCTACCCCGAATTCACTGCCTGTACTTTTCTATCTCTAATAAAAGTGTTACAGTAGACAAAACGTTAACTTTGTTATTTAAATACTACAAAAACTGACCGATTAAAAGAAAAAAGCTGTCAGCACAGTTGTAGAACTTTCCCGGAACGCGGGTTTAGTCGTAACTGTGGTTGTTTTTGATACACGGTTTACACACACACACACACACACACACACACACACACACACACACACACACACACACACACACACACACACACACACACACACACACACACACACACACACACACACACACACACACACACACACACACACACACACACACACACACACACACACATACATACATACGTACATACATACATACATACATACATACATACATACATACATACATACATACATACATACATACATACACACACACACACACAAAAATAAAATTTTAGAATTCTAACTTTTTGGGTTAGTATATTCTAAATATACTAATATATAATTCACTTTTTATTTCATTATTATTCATACCTCCAAACTATTTTTTCCAATGGAAATTTTATATATTTTTGGAATTGGATTTCCCAGTAAGTTATTAACAAGCAATAAGAAAATTATTTAACAACTTCCACCTTCTTTTTCTTTGTACATTTTGATCCTTGTTTCATTACCTTCCTTCTTGTTGGATCATCGGGACTAATTAACAGCACTTTCTTTAGTAGCATTACCGGTATAAACACATTCTTCGGTTGAGTTAATGCCACTGAAAAATTAGTATTTCAAAATATCTTAGGCAAATTAATTACCCCGAAAGCTTCTCTGGTAAAAATATTTTACTGTTTTAACATTTAGTTTTTTTTCAGTAAAGTTTAATATTTATTGTTTTACCATTAAATTAAATCGATGAATATAATTTAGTATCATTCGGTTGTTTTTTTTTTCATTTTTTAAATACTGATAAATAAGATTATTTTTCAATAAATCAGTGATTCGTTAAAGCAAATACTTCAGCCAGATCTGCACACTTCCTCTATTTATATTTTTATTTATTATGTTTTTTTTTTTTTTAATATAATTATTTATTATTAGTTTTATCTTATACAGATGACATATATTTATTGCTACATGATTTTATGTAAAAGATTTCATAATAAAAGTCTATGGTTACACAAATAATCTGTCTTTTTTCCATTAATAATTTTAATAAGGTAATTTTAAATAAATGTAATTTGAAAAAATAAATTCTCTTCTCCTTTGGTAGATCTAGCATTTCGACTTGTAACTTTTTCTCGTTACTAAGCAAATTCCTTTATTTCCTTCCAGCTCCTTTTCTTCCTAACACCTAAAAAGACCCCAGTGCTTCTTATTCTGCTTCCTTCTACTGTTAACGAGGGGGTACATAATCGGGAATAGCGCTGAGCGAAGTTTCCGTAGTACGCAGTTCTACCAGTAGGAGAGCGTCAAGCGACGTTTTCCGTGTCAGTCTGCCAAGTTGGTGAGGTGGTTCGGTAGGGCGCAGGTACATGCACTTTAATAAGATCTAGCGGAACCTGTTGCGATTCCGACACTTCGTCCGTAACTGAGATTCCCCCAGCTCATCAATAAAAAAAAAGTGGCGTCACTTGGGAAAGTTATATTTGACCTTTTTTGAATATTTTTGTGAAAGATCGTTTTTTATTTTTTGTCATGGCGGACTTTAATGAACAGCATGCGTCCGTGAAGTTTTGCTTCCTGTTCGGAGGAAAACGCCATAAAAACAGTGGTGATGTTGAAAACAGCTTTACAAGGATACTTCTATAAGAAAAATTCAAATGTACGATTGGTTTTCGCGTTTCAAAAAAAGATGAAATGTTAATTGATGACTAACATCGTTCTGGACGTACTTCAACTTTCCGTGCGGACGAAAATATCGGAAAGATTCACGCAATTGTGTTTGAAAAGAGTGCTTTGAAGTATCACTGAAGAAATCGATAAGTCTTCTGGAAAAACTTGGTTCAGCAAATTTTACTGGAAGATTTTGAGATGAGAAGGATTGCAGCAAAGTGTTTGTGCACGGTCTCCTGACTGCTCAACAAAAAGGGGGTCATTAAAAGCATGCGTTGCTTTGAAAGAAGTCCCAAATCGACCCATATTTCTTTCCCAAGATCATGACTAAAGCATGGTGGTATGATGACGAATCGTGTTGCTATGGTTACGAGTCCGAAACCAAACATCATTCAAGCCTGCGGAAGAATGCAATGTTGTCGCCTGACCCAAAAAAAATATTATCAGTGAAATCAAGACAATGCTCATTTGAGAGGGACGATACATTCGGATTTCGTTCTACCGGTCAGATTGTTAATCAGGAACTCTAATTAAAAGGTCTGAGAAGACTGCGCAGCCAACAATTTGTGGTAAAAAAGGCCCGATTTGTGGCAGATGGGCGACTGGTTTTCCACCAAGACAATGCACCTGCACATATAGCTTTATCAGTGTTCCAATTTTTAACAAAAACCGGTATGACTTCCTTGCACATTACCCTTACTCACTTGAATTAGCTTCGAACAATTTTTTTGTTCTCGCGAATGAAGAGAAACCTGAAAGGAAAGCGTTTGCCGACGGAAATTCTGGTTATTTTTGGGTACCCCTTGTATTATCCTTTGCTGAAGACAATTTCTATGTAATGTATACCATAACGAGAACATCCTCTTCCTTACGATCTTTATCGAATTTGACACTCTCCCGTTTACTCAACACTTCATAATTTCTGTATCTATCTGTCAGTTTTACTTCCACTATTCTCCATAACCAAATTTCAAAACCATCCAGTTAGAAGTACTAAAAATACGCAATTTTTTTCGATAATCTTTATAACTAATATCTTTTCCCGACATAAAATTTTGAATGTTCTTTTAACCTTGTTTGTTAGTTTCTATTACAATAAAACAAAAAAAGTAATCAATTACAGTCAGGAAAAATAATCAAACGGATTCCCATTTTATGGAAACTAGATGAGTATGTCATGGTTATAAGTAAACGTAAGACTTTTTACATTAGTTATACCCTCTTTCAATATTTTTCAATTCGTTCAACATTTTGTACGCTATTTTGTAACGGTGTTGAATCTTATTTTATATCGAATAACAAGGATGAATCATCCGAAATTTTTAGTGCATCCCCTAATACTCAAGTTTTTTCCCCGTCATTGGGAAAAAAGGGGAGTTCACACTCCCCTTCAATATTCGATGAATCTGTAATCATGTTCATTATAAAATATGAAAATAACCTTTGTTAAAAAATAATTATATCCCTCAATTCTATGTAGTTTAACATCACAAAGTTTCATTTCCATTTAATATTGCTGAAAATAATTACAATACGTAACTAAAACATCTCATATGAAAGATGATTTACAAATAAAATCACAGTAATATATACAAAGGTTTATAGATCAAGATTTAAAATTGACAACAGCTGTTCACTGTGTGAAATAAACTACAGGTTTTGCCATGCAATGGCTTATTAGCACATGGACGGTAGAGGGAATATATTATAAACAAAAAAGGGTGATAGGACACGTGTCCCTACTGAGGCGTCATCGGTACTGCAGGCAAGTTTGTCTGTGGCGCCCAGTGGCGTCATCACTACTCAAAGCATGAACTAACTTTCAACATAATCCATCTCTCTCATTTCCTCTTTACCACTCATATGTATATATATATATAATCTATCAATCTATCTCTCACCCCTCCCCTGGCCTTTGCTCATACACTTCTACCTATACACACTTACATACATATGGTACGCCTGCGAACGCATGCGCGTTACACACGGTCAATTCTTTTTCTTTTCTTTTTTTAAATGGATGTGCATATTACAAAATATTATAATAAAATAAGTACTAATTAGTAGTACTTATTTTTTTCTGAAATGTGGATAAACATTGAAAGTTCTGAACTTGTAACGATGTATATAAAACCTTACTTTTTTGAAAAAGAACTTTAAATTAAAAATAATGTTCATAAGCGGTTGTTTTAAAGTAGCTGAAAACAGATTTGATACAAAGTGTAAACGTTAAAGATGGCTAATATAATTGGGCGATTAACAGGTGAAAATCATTTAAAACTGGAAAAAAATTATTACAATTATTAATATTAATTATGGTTTTTTTAATGTCATTAATTACAAATTAGCTTTAAAGATTGAAAAATTTGAAAACAAATAAAACACACTTGAGTATTAAGTCAGAGAATTATTTCCAAAACGCTATTTTAGTTAGATATAAAATTAAAATATACTATTTTATCAGAAATATTTCTCTGGTTCACTCTCCGGTATTCCAGCTGTAAATAGAAACCTAGAACTGATTTAGTATATCCTCGCTAGGAACGAGAAAATAACTTTTCATTCAATCAGCTGGGCTTTCCATGAGCAAATGATTTTTAAGGGGATGGAAAATCCTTCTGGTTGGAATTTATTATACATGTCGTACATGACTGTCTCTACCGCGGTACTGACAAAGAAAAGCTCGTTAAAGGAAGCTTCTCATTACCAATGAGAAACTTCAAGGATCTGACCGAGCTGGAAACCACCTAAATCCAGATGTAGCATCTGTAAAAGCAATACCCATTTTTAAAAATCTACTTTGAGTCACGAGACAAGTTGAAGAATTTTGAAATTACAAAATGCTTCATACGATGCTTTGATGTTAACTCTACATAAATAGAGGAAAACGAACGTCCATGGTACAAAAGAAACCTCGACATTGTTCAAAAATAAATTAATGATCGGCTGATCAGTTTAGGTAAGCAGATCTTTCCTTGAAAATCAAAATCTAGTTTTACTGTACTTTAATGACAGTAAAAATTTTACAAAAGCAACCAGCCTAATATGATAAAAAAATAAAAAAAAAAATACTATTCATTTAGAATACTAATTTAGGATTTATTTACGATTCGTTTGTTTGTTTAATTTTAGAATTACTTATCCTTGTCAAAAAAATTTAATAGACGTTGTTTTATACATAGAATGTAAAGCAGTACTTGTGCTCGAATATATTTTCATCCTGTAAAGCTATTTGAAGGATATGTATATAAAGAGTTAGATTTTTCAATCCAATTAACAGTTACAAGAGCGAAATGAAAACAGTTTTCATTTTCAGATACCTTAGTGATAGAACGCGCAACGAAATGTGCTCAATGAACTTATGGAGACAATTAGGCGGGCCCGAAGTCAGAAAAATTAAAATGGGAAATGAAAGGAACCCTAGAATATACAATGAGAGAGTTTCGTCGGCAGTTGAGAAAGGGGGTGGTGGTGGTAGTAGTAGATGGTTAGGAGTTTTGAGTGGGGGGCGTTATAAGGGTAGGAGTCGGGTAGGGGAAGGACAAGGAGGGATAGTCGTGATTGAGACAGATGGAGCCACCGGTTGCCATAGTAACTTGAATTTTACCCTCTACCACACTTCTCCTATCCATACTAGCGAGCGGGAAAATCCCCAAACAGGAAACATCCCTGTAATAACAAAACACTTTTAAGCCCAAAGATGAAATTTACTTTGTGATAATAGCTTCTACGGACACCAATTAAAAAAAAGGATCTTTCATCGTTGTCTCTTTTTTTTTAACTCAAAGTAATTATATTTTTTATAAAGCTGTAAAAAATAAACCTATTTTTATTATTTATATTAGTATTCCTAATTAAATTCATTTATTTTAAATAAAATTGTTTAGATATACTTATAAAAGGAAAAATCTTATATATTTTTTTTTTTCATAAAATATAATAATAAAATTAAAAAGAAAAACTTAACCAGCTATTAAACAATCTAAATTTCATTAAAACTCAAATAAAATTAATTTTCTCTTTTAATATAATAAAATATAATCAATCAAAAACTTTGTTTATAAAAATAGAAAAATATTTGATTAATTATTTTAACCGTTAGTTATAACTGGAAGTAATAATTATGTTATAAACTATTAAAAGCTTATTTGATGCAACATGACTTTACTGTAGTCAGAGGAATTAATCATTTTTACCCGATTTCTCCAGCAGGAAGGTATTACATTTTATTTCGTTATTTAATCTGTTTTCACGTTTACGTTTGTGTCCTTGTAATTCCAAAACAGTTAAACCACTTTTTAATGAAACATAAAGTTAACTTCAGTCGAGAAATTAACAGTGGGTCTCGGATGATACAAGACCTACTGTTAAACAGTGAGAAATAGAAACAGGAATAATCATAGTGAAAAGATGAAAAAGATGTGGGAAGCAAAGCAGAACAAGGTGAACATCAAGAAACGAGTTCCCCGGAGTCCAAAGAAGACAAAAACGAATATGAATGAATGAATACATTCTATATGGTTGGTTTATTTGTTACTCCATCCTATAGAAATTACCGTACTGATTTCAATGAATCTTTTTTTATTTTCTTCTTTATCTTTTTATGGAGAAACATTGGCTACAAAAAACTTTGCAGGCTGAACTTCAAGAAGTAGCTAGTGCTACCGAGACTAGATCAAACAGATAAGCATCGAAAACATCAAGCTGTACGTACGCGTGCACAAGTCACGTGTAACCGATACTATATAATTCGATTATTTTATATATATATATATACAGGCAGATTATAAAATGGTGGGCTGGCTATACTTTGTCGGATTCTACTTGTAAGACTAAACAAAAAATATCATTAGGAAAAATTGCAATTTTTCCTTCCTTCTCCCCTGTCCACCATTTTGTTATTTTTAAATAAAAACTTATATGTCAAGACGAATCACATTAATATTTGGTAAGCGTCTTGGTAATAAAATTTTAAAATTAGCAAAAACATTAGGACTTAAATACCTTCACAAATTAAAAAATGGCGGCGATGTTTATTTTTCAATCCGTTATATTTTCATAAATGTTACTTTTATCAAAATGTATGTTTTCGCTAAAATATTAAGCCTTTTATTTTGAAAAAAAAATTGTATTTTATTTTTGAAAATCTGTTAACAAATAGCCGAGTTATGGCAGAAAATTGATGTTGTAATTATGTGTCTGTTTTTATGTCCTCCACTTTACGATCAGTTCGATAAAATATTAATTTTATTTATTGTTAATTCTAGTATTTTAAATTAGTATCAAATTAAGTAATAAATTTCTCACATTAATGGACCTAATAATTATGACACAAAATTACAACATTAATTTTCTCCATAACTCAACTATTTGTTAACAGATTTAAAAAAATAAATGTCATTTTGTTCAAGATAAATTGCTTAATATTTTATCAAATAACATATATTTTGACAAAACTTATATTTATGGAGATAGAACGAAATGAAAAATAAACATGGCCGCCATTTTGTAATTTTCGAAAGTATTTAAGTCCTGATTTTTTGTTAATTTTAAAAATTTATTAACAAGACGCTTACCAAATATTAATGTGATTCGTCCATCCGAACTTGAAAAGTAAATTTTTATATAAAAATAACAAAATGGCAATCAGTGGGAGAACGAAAGAGAAATGACCAATTTTCCTAAGGATATTTTTTGTTTAGTTTTACAAGTAGTATCTGAAAATGTATAGCCAGTTCATCATTTTAAAAACACTCTGTGTTTATATATAAATATATATATATATATATTTATATAAAGAGTTAAAATATTACCAAAAAAATAATTTATAAATAATAATATAATCTATTTCAAACTTACTTCCAAATAGTAGAAATAATTATTCTTAAATTTCGATATTTTGAAATAAGCATTAAATTAAAAATAAATACTTATTTAATACCCCCTTAATTAGGCACCGACTTCAAAAAGTCGGAATTTAAGATAGAAGTGAAAAAGTTTTTTTAGGGCAGTGTTTTTTGAGTTTTTTTTTTATTTGTTTATTTTAATTATTTTATTTTATTTTTTTAATTTTTGTTATAATTTAGGAATGAATTCTGCAAAAGACCGTATTTGTACAAAGAAAATTGTTCACAATAAATAAAGAGGGAAAACATATATGTCTTAATGGAAATAAGAAAAGGAAATCGGACTAACTATAATGCAATCTACCAATCGAGAACTAAGATTCTTTGGAACTCGAAGTATGTATCAATTTTGTATTTAGTAATTACTCGTATTAAATTTCCTCCAAAAAATAAAAGATAAAAAATACAAGGAGGTTCACGATGAGTTTAACAACTTTCACGACATGTTCTATTGTTTTAAATAGGAAAAAAGTTCTATAAACATAACTACAGAAACGTTCGTCAGTGGTGACGTCTGGCGAAAGATTTCGCACCGATTTCTGAGCCTTCGGTAAAATTAAGCCAGATTGTGATTCTAAGGGACCAGATTAAGGGGTAAATTTGGTGATTTAATATGAAATATGATCTGAAAAATCTAAAAACATTGGTCCCAGAACAGTATTTTTAACAGTTTTCTAGAAATTTACGGTAAAAACAGAAGAATGGGGTCGAAAAATACACAATTTTATGTTTGGCGTAAAATAATTTGTTAAATGGGTAATAAACACAAATATTTAAACAAAACGTGTAAAGAATTTGATTCTGAATAAAATTGTATGAATAAAGTCTACAAAAAGTAAATAAAAAAAGTAATAATTTCAACGTTTATTAAAAACTAAACATATTAGAACGTGACAGATTTTAACTTTGTATTAAACGAAACATTTTTGTAAAGGTAGTTGCTTTTATATAGACTGAATGCTAGATTGTGGATACCGGTCTTCTTTGGTGGTTGGGTTTCAATTAAGGGGCAAGATCAGGACTATACGGAGGAGCCAGTACTTCAAAGTTGAGTTTCTAGAGCGTTTCAGCAGTGTGGGCAGCAGTATGTGGACGGTCATTGTCGTGCAATAACACAACATCTTTCAACAGTAGCCCTCGGCGTTTGCTTCGAATTGAAGGCTTCAGCTTGGCAGTAAGCATCTCACTGTAACGCGCACTGTTTATTGTCGTGCCCCTTTCCTCATAATGTTCCAGTACTGGGCCTTGTGAGTCCCAAAAAAACCGAAAGCATCAGTTTTCCTGCAGACGGTTGGGTCTTGAACTTTTTTTTTTTTGCAGGGCTAATTTTGATGTTTCCATTCAATACTCTGCCGTTTACTCTCCGGCTCGTAATGAAGGATCCATGTTTCGTCACCAGCGATGATTCTGTCTAAGAAGATGTCGTTACCATAGCGATCCAAGTGTTTTTGGCAGATGTCCAAGCCCGTTTGTTTATGCGACTGTGTGAGTTATTTTGGGAACCATCTTGCACAGACTTTATGAAACCCAAGTCTGTCGTGGATGATTTCGTAGGCAGAACCGTGACTAATTTGCAGACGATGTGCCATTTCATCAATAGTTACTCGTCTGTCTAAGAAAACCATGTCACGTGCACGCTCAATGTTTTCCTCATTTGTGGCGGTAAACGGTCATCCGGCTCCTTCGTCGTGCGTAAAACTTGTGCGACCATTTTTCAATCCATTTGTAGACACTCCGTTGCGGTAACACACTGTTCCCGTACTGTACGAAAGTCTTCGATGAATTTCGGCCCCTGATACACCTTCCGACCAAAAAAAACGGATCGCTGAACGTTGCTCTTCTTTGGTGCAAACAAAAAGCGGAGCAGCCATGGTTAACGGCAGGACAGCGATAATGGAACTAACCTAACAGCATCAAACCAGCACAGACATAACAACAATTAAACCACGCATTCATCCTCTACGCAACACGACAGTACTACCAACATAAACAAAAAATATAACTAAATTCCGGATAATAATTGACTTATCCTCGTATATATATCTCCAACCAATTTTTTCCCTTAGTGGATGTGAGTGTACAGGTAAATGCAACTACTGCTAGTAGCTTACTAGGCCTGTCATAGCTGCAGATGTAGTGCAATTTAAGTGTACCGGTAAACATGTAGTTTGGAACAGACTCAGGTCGACCACTTCTGACTACCACTTGTTTGGTCCACTCAAAGAGGCATATTAAGGAGCCGTCGATTTACCTCGGACGAAACAGTGGAAGAAGCGGTGCATTCTTGGCCCGCAGCTCAACCGAAAACATTCTTTTATGAGGGCATCAGGAAGCTTGTGCAACGATCGACCAGGTATGTTGAAATGCAAGGGGACTATGTTGAAAAATAATTTACATGTAAGTTTTCTATTTGTATTGAAATAAAATTTATAACTACATTACGGATAATAATTGACTTACCCTCGTATATTAAACAAAACAAAATTTTCACTATTGCATTACAAAAGGATTAAATATTTTAGAAAAATCAAAAATCAAAATTAAAAAAAAGATCACATAAAACAAATCAACACTAAAACAAATTATTAGACATGTTATAGCTAACTAAAGGCCAATTTTATCGAAATTTGTTTGAAATAATTTATTTCATAAGCGGCAATACTCATAAGAGTTACCAGACCCAGGATAACTGTTTTCAGTTATCCTGGGTCTGGTAACTCTTCTCACGGTACAACATCTGTTTAGGTGTGTCAGTGGGCAGTATTACAGAAAACGGTTGAACACAGAAGAACCTGTTACCTTTACTAAAAGGGTTTCTTTTTGCCCCTTTCTGGATTCCTCCCAATATTATATTTTCTACTACTTAGTTCTTAATTGGTAGAAATCCGTTACTCAGGTCAGACATACCGGTATTGTTACAATATCATCAAAGATTTCCGGATAGGACGATTCCCGACATATTTGTTTCGGTATTTCGTGCTTACGTACCGCTATATCATTGCCGTCTCCATATATTGCGGTACGACAAGAACATCCTGTCAGGGAAGAACAAAACATAATTCAGCCAATTGAACGTGGCTCAGGCATCAGTACCAGCAAATTTCTTACGGCGGTGATGTTTAACACAAATCAAAGTATGGGGAAATATTTACAAAAGATAAATTCCATCGTTTTAACCAATAAAAGGTGCAAGATTTACTTCCTAGTGATCTTCCTGTATGTTTAAATATAATTTATTCTTGAATCACTCTGTATAACATTATCGGGTCTAACGGTTAATTGTTATTTAAGTATGAAGATACGTTAATTAATATCTATGTAGATGACGTCGTACGTGTTTATATTACTTCAAAGTGGATCATTTTATAATGCAAAGAAACAGTTAATTTTTACTTAAAAGAATACGTAAATTTATCAATGATGATATTTACATGAGGTAGGATTAGAAACAGATTTAATAAAGGTAGACGTTCCATTTGATCCCAAAGATTGGTGGAAAATTTCTTTCATTACTTTTTTTTTATTAAATTATTCTAGCTATTTTAAACAACTTTGAAATTTTTGAAAAATGACTAAAGAGTTTAATGGGAATTAGTTTTATTAAACATTTTAACTGAATATAACGTAAGCCATGAATCATAAAGAAAATATTTTGTATCAGTTACTAATTAAAATATATTAGTTCCAAATTGGAATCAATATTTTTGACAAAAAATTATGTAAAAGTTTTAATTTTTTACCTGTAAAGCTTTAAATCATTCGTAAACTAGAAAATTATAATCTTTTTTAATTTTTATTATTGAATTTCTCACAACCGAGAGAAAATATTTACTTTTCACAATTTCGTAAGTGGTGGAAAACGCAATTTTTTAATGAAAAATTCAGTGTCTATAATATCTAATCGTTTACCTTACAAGAAAATGAAATTTTAATGAGGAACTTAATTTCAACTATTACGTAAAATTATTTAGTTTTTAGATACTTTGAAAATTATTTATGAATAAAACAAAACTCGTAACGATTGAGCAGTATATATTAAATTAAGGCGTGTAGTATTTTACAGCTACAGTTTTTTTTACAGAAATAATTCTAGTGTCTGCCGAAATCGTATCATTCTGATACACATAGCTCCAAGAATGGATTCCCATGAGTAAGATTTAGAAGATGATACACACTTTATTTTTGTTTTTACACGACTGCCCAAAAAGGATGTATTTAGGTGTTTGTTCTACCGTAGCAGTTCAACGGCTGAACCAATTTCTCTCGTTAGAATCCGTAGGTTACCGGTAGAGTCACAGGCTAAATAATTATATATACATATGTTTAAATAAATTTTAAAAATTTGAAAACAAAATTATCCTATATACGAAATTTTCACCCGCACGCCCTTTAATTATCCTATATTAAAGAACAATGTTTTTTTTTGGCAGTATTTATCTTGATTATCTATAAAAATCTGGTTGTCCGTTCAATAAATATGAAAAATTAAATAGGTAAGATTGTTGTCTCAAATTTTTCTTAGATGCTTGATTATATAATTCTTCCTAGTAAGCGACTACCTATGCATAGGATACATATAATTAAGGTTGTATCTGTAAAATATTTTTAGTATTTTACTTTCCCGTCTACATAGCACTATATCAGAGTATAACTCTAGAAGGGAAAGTATTGTAATCAGTTCAATTTCGACACTTGTTGATTTCACCAGCTCAGTTTTGATAACTTTTTTTTTGTCTTCAGTCATTTGACTGGTTTGATGCAGCTCTCCAAGATTCCCTATCTAGTGTGCTAGTCGTTTCATTTCAGTATACCCTCTACATCCTACATCCCTAACAATTTGTTTTACATATTCCAAACGTGGCCTGCTGCCTACACAATTTTTCCCTTCTACCTGTCCTTCCAATATTAAAGCGACTATTCCAGGATGCCTTAGTATGTGGCCTATAAGTCTGTCTCTTCTTTTAACTATATTTTTACAAATGCTTCTTTCTTCATCTATTTGCAGCAATAACTCTTCATTTGTCACTTTATCCACCCATCTGATTTTTAACATTCTCCTATAGCACCGCATTTCAAAAGCTTCTAATCTTTTCTTCACAGATACTCCGATCGTCCAAGTTTCACTTCCATATAAAGCGACACTCCAAGCATACACTTTCAAAAATCTTTTCCTGACATTTAAATTAATTTAACATGTAAACAAATTATATTTCTTACTGTAGGCTCGTTTAGCTTGTGCTATTCGGCATTTTATATCGCTCCTGCTTCGTCCATCTTTAGTAATTCTACCTCCCAAATAAGAAAATTCTTCTACCTCCATAATCTTTTCTCCTCCTATTTTCACATTCAGTGGTCCATCTTTATTATTTCTACTACATTTCATTACTTTTGTTTTGTTCTTGTTTATTTTCATGCGATAGTTCTTGCGTAGGACTTCATCTATGCCGTTCATTGTTTCTTCTAAATCCTTTTTACTCTCGGCTAGAATTACTATATCATCAGCAAATCGTAGCATCTTTATCTTTTCACCTTGTACTGTTACTCCGATTCTAAATTGTTCTTTAACATCATTAACTGCTAGTTCAATGTAAAGATTAAAAAGTAACGGAGATAGGGAACATCCTTTTCGGACTCCCTTTCTTATTACGGCTTCTTTCTTATGTTCTTCAATTGTTACTGTTGCTGTTTGGTTCCTGTACATGTTAGCAATTGTTCTTATATCTCTGTATTTGAACCCTAATTTTTTTAAAATGCTGAACATTTTATTCCAGTCTACGTTATCGAATGCCTTTTCTAGGTCTATAAACGCCAAGTATGTTGGTTTGTTTTTCTTTAATCTTCCTTCTACTATTAATCTGAGGCCTAAAATTGCTTCTCCTAACACTTCCTCCACTCTCCTCTCAGTTCTTCTGTATAGAATTCTAGTTAAGATTTTTGATGCATGACTAGTTAAACTAATTGTTCTGTATTCTTCACATTTATCTTCCCCTGCTTTCTTTGGTATCATAACTATAACACTTTTTTTGAAGTCTGACGGAAATTCCCCTTTTTCATAAATATAACACACCAGTTTGTATAATCTATCAATCGCTTCCTCACCTGCACTGCGCAGTAATTCTACAGGTATTCCGTCTATTCCAGAAGCCTTTCTACCAATAAATACCTTAAGACTCAAAAAACCAGATGGAAATTTTCAGGATGGTAATGTTCGTATGTACGTATATATGTTCGGTGGTGGCCTCTAAGTCACCTTATATCTTCAGAATTACTGTACCGATTTTGACCAAACTTGGTCGCATTACTTCTATATATATATGACATTCATGCCATTAAATTTTTAATTTAAAAGGTCAAGGGGGTGAGGCTGTATAGCAAGGTCAACCTCAATGTCACGATATTTCACCTAATTAAGATCATATTTTTCTTAGGCACATTTGTTAACGATTAAGAAATAACAATGTCTGAAAAAAAAATTGAAAAATCGCAGCACCACTTGTTTTCTGCTGTGTAAATTCTTTAAAATCTGCTGTGTTTTGACGTCACATTTGAGCTGTAGAATTAAAAAACGAATCATATTCAAAATGTAAAAAAGTAACTCGGTCTGACTGGGTCTTGAAGTCGATCGCCCAGTTGACTCAATACTTAGTGCGTTAAGCCTCGCGTTTACCCAGTCTGCCGGCTGTACCAGCTAAATTTGTTTATTGTAAGTTGTGAAATTACATTAGTTTAGTTAGTGCCGGCCAGCCCACCGGCCTTGTCTAGTGGTTAACTCGTTATCGAAAATCTACTGATTTTGAAGTCGAAAGTCCTAAGGTTTAAAGGCAGTTACTTTTATGCGGATTTGTATAACGGTTTTGATATGGGTGTTCTTTGATGGTTGGGTTTTCATTAACCACACATCTCAGGAACGGTCGACATGAGACTGTACAGTACTATACATTCATATGTTTCATCCTCATTCATCCTCTGAAGTAATTAATACCTTACGGTGGTTCCGGAGGTTAAACAGAAAAAGAAGGAAAAGTTAGTACTGGATTCAATTACTCGTTTGGGGGGAAAAATTTATGAGTTATTTGTTGAGAACGTTTTTTAAGAAATTACAATAGAAGCAAATAACATTTTTAACTAACACAGAAAAACGTTTTAAATTTAAAATAATGACTCTTCCCTCATTTCGTTGGGAATTTTTTTTTTTTGGTTTTTCTCACTGGGGAAATACGTATTTTAATGATGTTTGTTACGGAAAAAACTATTTACGAAACATTTTTTGAATAATGATTGAAGGTTCCTTCTATAACAGTTAATACTCGTGCTGGAAGGGAAACCTGTAAATTCACTTGTACCGTATATATAGATTTATTATATCCAAATTAAGCAGATAAATTATACTGAGCTATTAGGGAGAATTATAATTGTTTTTGTATAGTGTCGATGCTAAGCAAAAATCTTTTTTTCTTTTTAATTTTGACATAATGATTCTTTATTTCGTTAACTCAGTTTAATTTAATTTGTTATGATACGTATAGTAAATTTAAATAAGAAAGTAGAAATAAATGGGAAATAAAAAGGGGAAAAGAAAGAGGGATGGAAAAGAAGATAAAAGGAAGAGAAATGAAAACGGTATGAGGAGTAAAGAGAGAGAAGGAGAATTGTGAATAAGAAAGGATAAACAGAGAAGGTAATGTCAGCAATAGAAGGGGAATTACAGAATAGCAGTACCTTCTACTCCTGACTTTATTTCGTTTTTTTCTTTTTCAGCCAGAAGCAAGTTATCTCTTGCGTTTAAATTACTGAAGGCGTAACATTATACAAATTTCACCTCACTTCATCCTCTTGTTCTCTGTTCTATGTACTATTTTGCATTCGTAAAAAAAACGTTTTTGTGAACATATAAAACGTGTAGTATTGTTGTAGGCTTGTATGATCCTGGTGTATTACAAATATGGATCATTCACATTTACACAGGCTAGTGTTTTTTTGTTTTTTTTTAAAGAACCTTAATTAACTCAAATATTTTTTCCAAACAAATTCATATACTATTTATATAAGTATATATCGTATTTATTCGAATACCCTCCGCCCCCGAATAAGCCCCGCACCTCGATTTTCCGGACCGAAAATCTAAAAAAAAAAAAAATCGAGTTTATACCGGTATTTTAAAATTTTAAAATGCAACAGATATGATAAAAAAATACGAAAATATTCAGAAAGGAAAGCTTTTAATTCGTTCATTTAAATTACAATATTAATATTACGTTAATAATTAATTACCGTAAGTACTAGTTTAGTTCTGAATCAGTAGGCCAGTAAAACTAAAAGAAAGTATCATGTTGAAAAGGATCATTTCAGTACACGTTTTAATATGGGATTTTATTTTTAATTAATCACTATCACTGTCAATGTCTGTAGAAGAGTTACCGGTAGTCTCCACGTCGCTCTGCTAAAGGTGATCGTCTTCACTACCATCAAGTTCATTAGATATTCCGCATTTTTTAAAACTTTTCCTTACTAATTCCGTGGAAATACCTTCCCAAGCATCTTTTATCCAAACACAAATCTGGTTAAAATCTGGGCGTTTGAATCTTCCTGTAGGCATGAGAAAGAAATTTTCATCAGCCTTCCATTTAGTGTACAGTAGTTTTAATACAGATTTGAACGGTTTATTAATCCAGATATCTAGTGGTTGCAATAGAAATGTCAATCCGCTTGGAATTATTACTTGGTCTGTCATACCCTTTTTTAAAATGTCTTTCACTTTATCAGTGGTATGCCCTCGATAACTATCCATTACTAGCATAAAGGTATTTTTTTATTAAGTAAATCTCCTGATCGCTTTTGCCATACACACCTGATCCGATCTAAAATTAAGGTTTCGTCCATCCAACCTGATTCCTGTGCTCTGATAATAACTCCATTTACCTGTACGGTAGGAAGAGTTTTTTTTTAAAACAACGTACAGAGGTAATTTTGATCCAGCAGAAGTAAAGCAAAGCATAACACTCACCTTTGTTTTTCATTACCACCAGTGCGAATCGTAACACTTTTTTCACCTTTTTTGTATACGGTTTTGTTAAATGGCATTTCAAAATATACGGGGGTTTGATCAGCGTTTCCTATTTGAGAAGGCAAACAGCCTTTATCTTTTCTAAGATTTATTATGTATTCGTAAAAATGTAATATTTTTTGTTCATAAAGGTCCGGAAGTCGTTGAGAAATAGTCGTATTTCGTCTTATTGACAAAAAATCGAGTTATCCATCCACACCTTGCTTTAAAATCAACTTTATTCAATGATTTAGCGATTTAACGAGCATATGATTGACACATTTCTATCGTGACAGCATAACCGCGTTTCCTTTTTTCCATAACAGTCGTATAATTTTTTTTCTATGTCTGTGTATTTTGGTTTTAAGCCACAAAAAGGCCTTTTATTACCAGTGCTTTCACCAGAAGTTGTTTCTTCTTACGCCAGTGTCGAATGCAGCTTTCATCTACGTCAAATTTTTTTCCTGCCGCCCGATTTCCAATTTTTTCAGCCTCTTCTATAACGCGCAGTTTTTCATTTACTGTAAAAGATCGTAGACGCTGTCCTTTTGTACTTATTTTAATGCCATAATTAAAATAATTCACCGTATTAAACTTTTATAATATAAAGTAAACAGATAAAATGCACATAACCGTCTACACATACAAACAGTACGATGACTATGGCGAACAGACAGACGACGATGGGTAAGTAACTGATATTGTAACTGTAGTGGCATTAGAACCGGATGCAGACTATGCAGAATGAATTAGTTTTATAAAAATACCGTAACTTCGATCCTATCGATAATATGAACAGAATGTTAATAATTAAGGCTGTATTCTGTATAAGCGGCATCCGATATAGATAAACGAAAGCCTAATGAAACTATATTTATGTGATTGAATTTAGTAACTTTTAAGAAAACGTTTACTTTACATAAATTATCCTTGCTAAAGACTATGTTTCAAGTAAGCCCCGAACCCTTATTTTTTGTCTCCAATTCCAAGAAGAAAATTGCGGTGGTACTCGAATAAATACGGTAATTAAATATAAATGTAATATAATCTTTAAAAAATTTAAAATCAATGAAAAGTATACTAATGTAAATATACTAATTTATATTAAAAAAAATTTAATTGTTTAAAAAAAAAATTGGCAGCGGTGGGATTCGAACCCACGCCTCCGAAGAGACTGGTGCCTTAAACCAGCGCCTTAGACCGCTCGGCCACGCTACCCGCACGAATGAACAATGTGAGACTTATTTTTTATTTTTGTAACCCTATTATTCTGCGATATCTAAACAAGATTTATTTGCTTATATATTTATGTAATTTAGCCTATAAATACAAATTTAAAAATATTCTGGGTACTTTTTCGTTTTATACCACTCAAAAATTGTTGCCCAAATCAACTCAGGATCACTCAAAAATAATTATTATGTTGAAAAAACAATTTTTAAGTGATAAAAAAGTGAAAAAAAATTTTTTCCGTTTTTGAAAAATTTTTTTGGCAATAATTTTTTTGTACTAAATCAAGGGAATATAATTATTACTTTTTTATACATTCCTTTGACCAGCAGAAAATAAACATAATAGTATCAAATGATAATTGGGTATCTTGTAACCAAGTATTATTTTGTAAACCAATTTCTGATCGACAAGTTCGTTTTTTGCATAGCCGCCTATCTCGTTCATTTAAATTCAATGTACCCATTCAATATAACCGTTAATATTTATTTATTTTATAAATAATTTAACCAAACTTAACTACGCTCGCTAACCTTGACTAATTATCACAGTACTTTTGAGTATTTAAATAATAAATTCATTAATTATTGTAATTATTTATTATTTAAAATTATCAAAACATTACTATTAATTAGTCGAGGTTAAGTTTTTTTAATTTATATCTATAGTTATAAGCAATAATGCTAATAAAATTTTGAGTGATTTTTAGTTGATTTGGGCAAGACTTTTTGGGTGGCATAAAACGAAAAGTACCATATTTTGAAAAGCATTTAATACAAGATTTCAATTAAAAAAAAATTGAAAATTAAGTTTAGAAACATATTTTTTACTGAAAGATATCTACGAAAAAAGTAAACTATCTATGAAAAATTATTTATATTGTTGAAATTATAAATAAAAAAGAACATATGTTTTTTTTTAAATTAAAAAAAAAACTGATGAAAAAATACTTAAAATCTACCAAATATATCTGAAACTGTAAAATATATCTAAAACTGCTAATAAAAATCAAATTATTAATATAAACAAAAAAATATCCATAAATATAACCTCAAAAACTCCATAAAATATGAAAATGTATTTCTGAAGAAAATCCTGCATGCTCATTTCCCAGAAAACAAGTCATCTTAACACGATTGGGAATAAGACACGCTAACTTCAGCCAGGTACATCTCGTATTGAAAGCGAAGCGAAATCTATATGAACATTTCCAGGGTTATCTGTCAGTAAAACACATTATTACTGATTGTCCACACTACCAAACTGAAAGAATGAAACATAAGATACCTCGAGATCTAGATCTAAGTGCTTAAATAATCTGAAAAATTGTGAGAAAACTCTAAATTATCTGAAGGGCTTGAATTTTCAACATTATATATTAGTATAATTATAAACATGTAATCCACTAGCTGTCGCTAATTACCAAGGTTGGTCCGCCTTCGTGACGTGAGTGGTAGCGTCTCGGCCTTTCGTTCGGAGGTCCCGGGTTCGAATCCCGGTCAGGCATGGAATTTTCACCCACGCTACGAGAATTATTCACCCCATGCTCTGAAATATGCGTAACGGTGGTCCCAGAGGTTAAAAAAAATCAAAAAATCACCAAGGTTGATATAATATTAAATAAATTAATATTCTTTTTTAAAAAATCTAAAAAAAATATGTTAAAACATTTGCATAGATGCTAAATAAAAACTTTTTTTAATCTACCATAAAAGATTATTAAACATTTTTGAAATCAAAAATTTTTAATTAAAATTTAAAAATGGAGGTATGGATGATCTGGTACCTTAACAAATAATCTACAGAAAAAATGTGTTTTCATGCTATAATGTAAATAAAATACTCGCAATTAATTCTTTTGTTTTGTAAACATGAACATTTTAATTCATTTAATAATTAGTTAAAATCTGTCACATTCTAATATGTTTTGTTTTTAATAAACTTCAAAATTATATTTTTTTTTATTTACTTTCTGTAGGCTTTATTCATACAATTTTATTCAGAATCAATTTCTCTACACGTTTTTTTTTTTGCTACCCATTTATTTGTTTACTACCCGTTTAACAAAGTTATTTCACTCCAAACATAAAATAGTGTGTTTTACGACCCCCAGTCTTTTGTTTGTACCGCAAATTTCTAGAAAATTACTAAAAATACGGTTGTGGGACCTTTGTTTTTCACATCTTCAGGTTAGTTTTTTTTTTTGTCTTCAGTCATTTGACTGGTTTGATGCAGCTCTCCAAGATTCCCTATCTAGTGCTAGTCGTTTCATTTCAGTATACCCTCTACATCCTACATCCCCAACAATTTGTTTTATATACTCCAAACGTGGCCTGCCTACACAATTTTTCCCTTCTACCTGTCCTTCCAATATTAAAGCGACTATTCCAGGATGCCTTAGTATGCGGCCTATAAGTCTGTCTCTTCTTTTAACTATATTTTTCCAAATGCTTCTTTCTTCATCTATTTGCAGCAATACCTCTTCATTTGTCACTTTATCCACCCATCTGATTTTTAACATTCTCCTATAGCACCACATTTCCAAAGCTTCTAATCTTTTCTTCTCAGATACTCCGATTGACCAAGTTTCACTTCCATATAAAGCGACACTCCAAACATACACTTTCAAAAATCTTTTCCTGAGATTTAAATTAATTTTTGATGTAAACAAATTATATTTCTTACTGAAGGCTCGTTTCGCTTGTGCTATTCGGCATTTTATATCGCTCCTGCTTCGTCCATCTTTAGTAATTCTACCTCCCAAATAACAAAATTCTTCTACCTCCATAATCTTTTCTCCTCCTATTTTCACATTCAGTGAAATCCATCTTTGTTATTTCTACTACATTTCATTACTTTTGTTTTGTTCTTGTTTATTTTCATGCGATAGTTCTTGCGTAGGACTTCATCTATGCCGTTCATTGTTTCTTCTAAATCCTTTTTACTCTCGGCTAGAATTACTATATCATCAGCAAATCGTAGCATCTTTATCTTTTCACCTTGTACTGTTACTCCGAATCTAAATTGTTCTTTAACATCATTAACTGCTAGTTCCATGTAAAGATTAAAAAGTAACGGAGATAGAGAACATCCTTGTCGGACTCCCTTTCTTATTACGGCTTCTTTCTTATGTTCTTCAATTGTTATTGTTGCTGTTTGGTTCCTGTACATGTTAGCAATTGTTCTTCTATCTCTGTATTTGAATCCTAATTTTTTTAAAATGCTGAACATTTTATTCCAGTCTACGTTATCGAAAGCCTTTTCTAGGTCTATAAACGCCAAGTATGTTGGTTTGTTTTTCTTTAATCTTCCTTCAGGTTAGATTTCATAAAAAAAAAAAAAAACTACTAAATTTACTCCTTAATTTGAGTCTCGTGAATTACAACCTGGTTTAATTTTATCGCAGGGCAGAAATCGAGCGAAATCTTTCGCAAGCCGACACCAATGAGGAACGTTTCTGAACCTATGTTTATATGAACTTTTTTGTTAATTTACACCAATAAAAGATGTCCTGAAAGTTTTTAAACTGTTCGTGAATCTCCTTCTATTTTTTACCGTCTCATTGCACATTATTGGACTGTTTTAAAGTAATTAAATAAAACTCGTACAATTTATGATTTTTTAAAATATTTTTTTCAGGGGAAATTTAATAAATTAGATTAATTAATAATTAAAAAATTATACATACTAATTCTAAAGAATCTTAAAGCTCGATTCGTAGACAGCAGTCTATTTAGACTGATATTCCTTTTCTTATTTTCATTAAGATATATATTCTTCGTCTTTTTATTTATTATAAGCAATTTGCAGAATCGTCTTTTATTTCTAATTATAACTAGAATTAAAAAAATAAAATAGTTAAAAGAAAAAAGCAAAGAAATCGACTAAAAAAATCGACTACCCTAAAGAATTATGATTTTACATCCTTATTAAATTCTGACTTTTTGAATTCGGTGCCTAATTAAGAGGGTAGTAAGTAAGTAGTTATTAATAATTTATTACTTGTTTCAAAAAATCGAAATTTAAGGAGAATTAATATTTAAACTTTTTAAGGTTGTTTGAAATCGATTATATTATTATTTTTAAAACTATTTTATTAGTAATATTTTTATTTTATATATGTATATAAAATAATTACATTATATACTATCGGCTACCCGCGACTTGTGCAAGCGTACTTGACGTGCAGCTTGAGGCTTTCGACGCTCATTTGCTTGATTTTCAGTCTCGATAGCAATGGATAGTGCTTTAAGATCAGTTTGCGAAGTTTTTTTAGACTATACCTGTTTCTCTATAAAAAGATAAAGAATAAAATAAAAAAAAAGATTCATCGAAATCAGTACACTAATTTCTGCGCGATTGAGTAACAAATAAACCAACCATATAGAATGTATTCATTCATTTATATTCGTTTTGGTCTTTGGACCCCGGGGAACTTGTTGCTTGACGTTCACCTACATTCCGAAAATAATGATTAATTCTGTACAGAAAAATACATATATAAAAGAATAATATAAGAAAAAGTTATCCTAGAAGAGTAAAAGTACCTATTAATAGAAAATAATGATAAATAAGTAATAAAAAAGTATAAATGAATATACTAAAGGTTATATTGCAATTCATGAATTCGTATAGTATTTATTTTAAATTTAATTTACTTAAAATAAAAATTTTAGTTTAATTAAATCTACAAACATTAAAATAATTACAAGAATCATTAAAAACAAATCCATCATTAAATTTTAATTATTATGATAATAATTAAAATTCTAAAAACATTTTTTTTAAAAAGACAAAAAGATAAAACAAATTATTAACTTAAAAAGTATTGTTATTAATAAAAAATGAAATATAATCGATTTTTTAAAATTCAAAGAATTTCGTTTTTAAATCCTGTATTATGTTGTAATAAGATGGTGCACCTTGGATGATAAACGATAAGACAAAGCAAGACTAAAAAAATACTTAAGAAGAAAAGAAATGACGCTACTTGTTACCAGAACGAAATAGCTTCGTCTTATTAAAAGAAAGATGGAATACTACAATACGTTCAGAAAGTTGTTCTGCAATGGAATTATGGAAGTTTAATGATGAAACTTTTATAACTATTACTTTGTATTTTTATTTCATTGTTTTACAGAAAATGATATTACAATACCAGGAATACTTTATAAAATGTGTTGAAAATTACCTCTTCCAACATCATCAGTACAACAATGCACACGCTTCGATTTGTTTTCAAACACTTCAACTAGCTTATGTACTGCAATGTCTCGTACAAATGCCGTTTTTTAATTCGTCAATCGTGCGTGGTCTGTCGCGATACATTAATAAATCACCGAGTAAATGTTTACCGAGGTATTTACATCGGTGGCATCCCAGCCAGGCCAGGTTGTTACTATGAGATGTAAAAAGTCAGAGGGCGATAGACGACTCCCGTTAAAGCCCATCAGGGCTAGGTACGTTTGAATACTAGATCGTGGATACCGGTGTTCTTTGGTAGTTTTTTCCCCCTTCTCCCCGACCGGATATCCATTTAAGGATACGCAGTCGGGGAGAGTTTCCATATACTCAAAGGAGGCGTCCTCCACCCAACGGCAGCACGTCCGGCACGGCAGGTTAGCCTCCCCGGTCTCGGATCTTTTATTTTCCATTTGCCATGCCTCTAATCCCCCACTCATGGCCAAGGTCCGGGAACGCCGTCCCTCAGCCCCTCGGCAGGGAACCGGGTCTCGGTCTTTATCTTTTGCCATGCCTCAAACCGGCGGTACCGACCCCACTAAGCACCAAGGCACCCGCAGGGCCGACACCGCCGGCCAGGACTCGGTCTTAACTTTACCCCACAGTCCCTAGGAGTTCCTTCCCTTCTCAGGAACCCGCACACCTCAGCATGCGGGCCCTCCTCGGAGGGACTGTCCTCCCTTCCCTACTTTAACTACGACCCCCGTCCTCTGTCTTCGTCTTCTTTAATACGGAGAATTTCCCCCGCGAACTTCTTGAACCAGTCCCAATTTTCCTGACTAAACACCATCCAATTAATTAAATTGTCAGGGGCCAGTCTATTAATTAAAATTTCCCTTCTATTATCAGCTCATCTGGGACATGCGAAGATGGTGGGTTCTACATTGTCGATCTCCTGACAATAAACGCATAGTGGGGTGGCCCTCTTCCCAATTCTGAATAAATATTGACCAAAACAACCATGGCCTGTCAATAGTTGCGTGCTATAGAAGTTCACGTCACCCAGTCTCTTAGCAACCCATGTATTTATGTTGGGGATTAGCCTTCTCGTCCAATCCCCAACTCTTGAGTGCGCCCACGCACTCTGCCACTCTTGCTGTATTAGCTCTATGGTCTCACCTTTGGAAGTCCCGTGGCTCTTAATGTCCTCTCTCTAATTTGCAAATCTATAGGGGGAACTTCTGTTATTATACACAACGCATCATACGACACTGTTCTGTAGCCTGCAGCCACCCTAAGCAGAGCGAGTCTATGAACACTTTTTAGTTTATTTTTATTTCTCTGTGCATTTATTGCATTTCCCCATACCGGGGCCGCATACAATAACGCCGATGTGGTGGCCGCCGTTATCAGCCTTCTGATTTCCATCTTAGTTGTGCCATGATTTTGAAAAAGCCCCTCAAGGCCTTAATGGTGGGGGTAACCCTGTTGCAAATCATATCGACATGTTTACTATATTTTAAGCTTTTGTCTAGCAGAACGTCAAGGCATTTTGCTTCGTTGACTTCGATGACTCTTTCTCCTCTGAAGTTTATATTTATGTTTCTGATGGGTCTTCTACCAGCAAGAACCATGCAACAAGATTTCCTAAGGGAAATCTGCAACTGATTTCTTTCCAACCACTCGTCAAATAGACATAGCGCTCGATTGGCTTTGTCCTCTACGATATCTACATTTCTATCTTCCACTAGAACCGCTATGTCGTCCGCATAGCCGATCACTGATACCCCTTCCGGGTAATTTAATCTAAAAATCCCTTCATAGAAGACGTTCCACAGGGTAGGTCCAAGCACGGATCCCTGAGGAACGCCTCCAAACACCTGATATATATCTTTACCTTCAAGCGTTTTAACTTCGATAAACCTAAGATGGAGGTAATGATTAATCAGATAGTCACTTATGTGCATATTTTGTAGGGCCTCTATTGTAGCTATCCACGGTACTGTGCCGAAAGCGTTTTTGATATCGAGCATAATCATGAGGGGAATTTTCCTGACTCTCCAGGATCCACTTTTAGTTTTTAACTCTTTCAATAGCACTTATAGTAGAGCATCCTCTCCTAAACCCGTACTGTTCTGGGTGTAAGCATTGCCTCTCCTCAATTTCTTTCCTAAGCCTGGTTTCAATAAGTCTTTCTACGACCTTCCCCATATTGTTAATTAGCGTAATTGGTCTATAACCTCCTGTTTCATTGGCTGGTCCTGCCTTGGGGAGAAAGACCGTCCTGGCTGCCTTCCAGCAGTCAGGAAAACACCTGTTTTGTAGGCCAAAACTGGCAATGTCCACCATTTCCCAGGGTATTATTTTTGCAAGACCATTGATGATGGCAGCTGTTATGCCATGAGACCCTGGGCTTTTTTTATTCTTCAATTTGCCGATAGCCTCCATTACCTCTTGCTGAATAAACCTGCCGCCTTCGCAACCAATCACTGATCTGTTAGGATTTTCCGCTCTGGGGAATAATGTTCTTACTAGTTGTGCCGACGTTTCATTACTTAGCGTCGGCACATGCCTGCCCAGACGTTTAGTGATGATTTTAAATGCCTTGCCCAAGGGGTCAGCATTAAGTTCATGGCACAGTTCCAGCCATTTACTTTTTTTCGCTTGCTTTATAAGAAAGTACAATTTTTTTCAGGCTTGTCTGTAGTTTTCTACAGCTAGATTGCCTTCCTCTATCATGCCGTTTCTAGCTCGTAAACGTTGTGCAATTCTTTTACACCGTTGCATTATCTTCCTTTGGTCTTCTATTTTCGGTGACCACCAGTATACCGGAAGGTGTCTATTGTTGTTTTGCGGTATCTTGGCCATTTTTTCCTTGATGATGTCTTGAAATATCACCGGGTCTATTTGTGCGCAGTTCATGATTTTATTTGCCGCGTTTCTGATTACGCGGTGGATCTGGAAGTCGGTCAATCGGTGGTTGATGTGTATCTGTATTGTTCCTGTAGGGTGATCTCCAATAGTGACTGAAATGGCCTTATGGTCGCTGCCGATTTCCTCATTGAGGACTGCGAAATCAATTGTATTAATATTCAATCTGCGTCAACTAAAACTAAGTCTAAGATCGATTCATGTCCTCTCGCACAGTACGTGGCAGTCCCTTCATTCATGCAGGACGCGCCGGTGGCCTCCAGTAGTTCTTCAAGAACTCTTCCCCTAGCATTGGAGGTGGTGGCTCCAGCCAATATAGTCCTACAGTTAAAATCCCCCAACACGACTGTTCTTTTACGGGAGCGTGTCATAAGTTGTTGTAAGCTAACTAATTTCTGCTGAAAAAACTCCATGTCGCAATTCAGGCTGATATATATTCCGATAATTATTATATCATTTAGTTCCATGGCTACAATGCCATCTTCTCTATGGTATAAACTATGATCCACGTTGCCTACGATTCTCCTAATGAGCACGTCCCCGTTTCTGTCGGGCAACCATTGACCCCTGGCCACCGAGTACATGTTGGGTTCTGTGGCCAACAGAAAATTGAAATTGCCTCTTGTGGCCATCTCTACCGACAGATCCACCGATAGCCTGCTTCTATTATTATTGATTAGAAATATCTTACACATGATCTTTGTTACAACTTGTATTAGCAGTTCTATGTGACGTAGATCCGCAGTCAAGGCATCTCGTTGCTTCTTTGCAATCTTTAATAACGTGTCCCGGTCTGCCGCAATTGAAACATAATTCTGAACGATCCGGACTTCTAAATTCTCTCCTGCCATGCCCTGTATTCCAGCAACGATAGCATTTCTCGACTTCTGTGCGTATGTTGCTCTACAGCACACCCAGCCAACCCTCAGCCTTGATGCAATGAGCTTAGTGGCGTTTCTTTGGTTAGTGACCACAGTGGCATTTTTGTATTGCCATATGCTTCTCTTATGGATGTGATTTGAAAAACTTCACCAACTCCAAGTCCTTTTTCGATCGCCTCCTTGATTTCTCTTTCTGTAGTATCGTATAGCAGGTCCTTGACATGCATCACTGTTCAACGGTCGCCTTTGGTTCTAATGTGAACTTGAAGTTCTTCAGCCCTATTTTTGAGCAGGGAGGAAAACTCACCTGCTTTCTGTGATCCGCTAATTCTGACCTCTAATTGTTGGTCTCGGCCTTTCCTGATGGATAAGATATCCCCTGATTCCTCACCCTTGACTTTATCTTTCACTGTTTTTAAGAGATCCACCTATGTTTTTCCCGGCGCCTGTACTACCACAGTCTTACTCTCCGCAACCGGCGGAGTTCCTCTTCTATTCGAGGCAGATCTAGATCTCGCTCTTCCATGCTCACTTAAATTGGGGAGAACCATTCTCGGTAGGGTATTCCCTTTTCTCATGAGGTATATCATAATTTTCTTAATTATAATACCCGATGGGCCATTGGGCACCACAAAGACTGCTGACTCTGATTTTCCCACTACTCTTCTTAGAGCTTTTATTACGTGGGCTGCCATGGCTTTTTCCCCCATTGCTGGAATCAAATATAACCGTGTATTTGGTACCGCACGTTGTTATATTTCCGTCCTCAAGAATTGTTGAATCCTGTAGAACCAAAGCACCTAGTGTAGCCCCAGCGTAGTGGCTGTTAGGCCTCATTCCATTTAAGTCAACAAAATGACAACTGTCCTCCCCTATTTTTGGAGCATTTACTTGGGTTAGACGGTTCATCACCCATGATGACCATCGTGAAGACAGTCTGTCAATTAACTGCTCATCAGACAGATCGACATCGAGTATGTCAGACATCTCATTTCTGTACTGACCTTCTGTCTGTGTACCTTGGATAGTCGTATCCGGAGTCTCTTCACTCAGTCTCTGTAATTCTCTGTATATGTCGCTGAGTTCCCTTTCATGTGCCTTGATAGCGGTCACGCTCGCTTTGCCGGTCCATTGTCTCAATTGTAATAATGCACTACCTAATTTATAGGTGACCTCTTGTAGTGTGAGGGGAGCCTCCTCTTCTTCTGAAGATCCGGCCCTTGCTCTTTTAGCCCCTCGTCCTTCTATTTGTTTCCATTTTGTCTTGTCCTGGCTTGTAACCCCAATATCCATTCCCTCTACGTCTTCTGTCGGGATCTCTCTCCTTCCTGTACTTCCCCTCGAGGTTCCAGCCCCTTGAGAGGCTGTATCTTCTACAGGTAACGAGATGAAGATACGGTATCTTGTATGTATCTTCTACAGGTTTCAATTAACCACACATCTCAGGAATGGTCGAACTGAGAATGTACAAGACTACACTTCATTTACACTCATACATATCATCCTCATTCATCCTCTGAAGAATTAGCTAAACGGTAGTTACCGGAGGCTAAACAGGAAAAGAGAGAGAGTGAGCGAGCGAGAGAGGTACGTTGTGGAGGGGGGTAGTGTGATGACTGGAATGTCACTACTATGCGGGTGTCTTCCCCTACGGGGTTGGGATGCCCCCCCCCCCCCCCGTAGAAAGTGATCTGGTGGAGACAGGTCGCGAGATCATGCAGGCTACAAACCTTTCGAAATGATTCTTTCATCAGAGACATTTCGTAAAAAAGTCATTGACCTGTTAACTGTGTGCGCTGTGGCACCAACTTGTTCAAATCAACTATGATTGATTTCCACTTCTGTTAACTGACTAATGAAATTTGTTAAAACAGCATAATAACGATCACTATTATATATATTCTGAAAAAAGATTGAACCTATAATGCGCATTCTATCCACGCTGACCCGGACCCAATTCTCGTTTCGTGTAATTCATGGGGGTTAGTTGTCGACCACAGTTGTATATTTGTGAATTAATATATCCTCCCAGATGAAACCACGGTTCATCTGTAAAAAATGCAATGTCAAGGATACCTACAGAATTTTGGTAAATAAAACGTTTAAATCATTGACAGTAATTTAGTCTTTTGTAATGATCTCAGTTGTAAAATGGTTTCAGTTCTTGAATACACATTACTTACTAGGAGGAAAGTTTCAGTTATTTTCTTACAGCTTTATTTGCGGTAACAAATTCGATATCTTGCTTCTGTGCTAACTTACGCATCGACTTTGATGGACTTTCGGCAATAGCACCCGAAATATCAAACAGCTTCTGTTCGTTTAATTTAGGTCATCTTCCACTTCTATCAACGTCTTCAACAACGCCTGTTGCCCGAAATTTTTCGATAAGAGTTCGAAATGTATCGCGGTGAGGAACAGGAGTGTTTGGAAATTTTTCAAAAAACTTGTGGTCTCTAAATATGTATACTTGTCCCTTTCACTAAAGAGCGTTCAGTGAGAAAAATCTGTTTCTCTACGGAAAGAAACATTACGTTTCCCGCAACTATTGATATCGATAAAAGAAACGAAGCACGTTCAATCACAACTCAACTGGTGACGTTTTGGTTTATTTCTGAGAAATTTCCAACGAACCCACAGGGTAACCGAACTAACGCCGAAAGAACAGAACGCACTACATTATTCTAAAGCATACTGCACAGCGACTTTCCGAACGCTCTGTATAGCGTAAATTAAGTAATAAATCAAATAAATAACTCTTAAAGAACTTAAATAAAAATATATAAATCCATTATTTAGGAATCTAATATTACCACCGAAAGTTGTTAGATGGAAATTCTTTTTTCGAAAAAAATATGTTTTACTTTTGTTGAGAAAATTAGTAAAAGAAAGCTAATTTTTTGTTGTTTCCCTTTGGGTGAGCAAATGAATGCTACTGGTATGTAATTGGTTATAAAAATACTAGTTTCTGGTAATAATAAACACCAAAAACAACTGTAGATAGGTAAATTGGTCTAAAACACTTAAAATTGTGTTTACTGATGTTCCAAAATCCATTAATATCAAAACAAAGCTCGTAATAACGTTTATTCAATTTAGGTAGAAGCGGAATGAAATTGCAGTAACTTTGTATTCATACGGTCGCGTTAGTATTGCGTATATCTCACTATTGTGACAAACCGTTTGACAGTGTATTGTTCCATCAAATACTGATAGAATAGTGTCAGTAAGATCGAAAGGTAGATGAATATGCCGTTCATTAATATTGTAAGCTTTAAACTCAAAGGCTTTAGTTACATTATGTATCTTAAAAATGTTACTGACAGAATTATAAATGTCTGTACGTAATTGTAATAATAATAATTAATGAATAAGAATTTTCTAGGGAAAATTCAGGTATTTAATAATATTTCATAAACACCTACATCTAAAAATAAGTTTTAATTTTTTTTAAATTAATATTTTTATTCTGGATTAAACAATTAATATCCAAGCTATACATTTTTTTAAATTTTAATTATGTTATGCAAGTACAAAAATATTTGGCAGCGGTGGGATTCGAACCCACGCCTCCGAAGAGACTGGTGCCTTAAACCAGCGCCTTAGACCGCTCGGCCACGCTACCGTTATTTATACTCTGAAATTTACCACTAATTGTGTTTAAAATACCAACCATATTACTCGTGCTTTATTGAATAAATTGTGTAGTATATTGTAAGATTAAGTTCATTCTGTATCTGAAATATGTTTTATGTTATTATCTCTGTAACTAACTGTACTTAAAAGAACACAATTAACATAACGTGAATTCTATATGAATCATTTTTAATTTTTTTTTTATCAAAGAATTTCAAGAAAATATGTTTTATCGTTTAATAGATACTAAGGACATAGATTAGAATAACCGTTTTGTATAAAATAAAAATAAAACTTGTAATTAAAAAACTAGCAGCGTTGATGCAGAATCTTATCTATAATTTTAAAGAATTTAAACCTTAACCGTTCACAAAGTGAAACTTGAAATTTTTCAAGGGGGGGAGAACGGCTGCTAAGGCTATTAGTCTTACTGATGGGATTGTTGTTAAATTATCTCTTTGTTTACATTATTTTATATGTTAATCTGGTACTTTTTCGTTTAATGCCCCCTACTTTTTTCGCATTTTTTCACATAAGGTTACTTAATATTTATGTTTTATAATAATTGATGAATAAGACAGAAAAAACACACTAACATGCTGTTTTGTATTGGTAATATAACAAATATTAACACATTAGTCAAGGTTAGCGAGCGAAGGGAACATAGGTTAATGTAAAATGAAGCAATGACGGATTGGAAAATGTACCTGAGAGAAGTGTAAGGTACCTTTCAAAAAAGGTAGTGGTCCAGGAACGACGGTAGAAATAAAAGAGTCCTCATTTTCAAAAAGAAACTACAATAGAACCAGAGTTCTTGCAAATCAGTGGGTGTTTTGAGGTATTTGGAAAGCAATTATAAATATAATCTAACCAAAATTAACCGAGGTTCGCTTTGCTGGCTAACCTTGACTAATTACAGTAATATTTTGATTATTTAAATAATAAATTCAGTAATTATATCAATTATTGATTATTTAAATACACAAACATTACTGTAAATTAGTCAAGCTTAGCGAGCGAAGCGAGCGTAGTTTAAGTTTGTTTAGATTATAATTATAAGCAATAATGCTAATAATTTTAAATGTAAAATATGGTAATGTCGAGTCTAAAATGACGGGTATAAAGCAGGATGTTACTGTGTTTCTCTAATTTTTCATTAATCAATTATTTCAAAACATGCTATATTAAGTAATTGTTATGTGAAAAATTCGAAAAAGTTGGGAGGCATAAAAGAAATAAATATTAATTTGTACAATTGCATACGTGTCCTTATGCCCCGATAGAAACTGAGTAAACGTCATGCTACTTAATTGCACTGTAATATTAAACCGCCTTGTTATGATTGATAGTAACCTTGCTTTTCGGTGGACCGACTTCATCCCCAGTAAAGCAGATAGCCCAGGCATTAGCAGCACTAAAAGGAAGTTATTATCGGCAGTGATAGTGTCTTCATCGTGTGTGGTATTCGGACGGGAGGATTGGTACCCTAGAAACGAATCACCAGCCACACCAATGTAGTTTCATTTCCAGTAGTTCTGGAGATATAAGGTAATTTAGAAGCCAACACCGAACAACACACATATGTACAAATGAACATTAACATCCAGAAAATTTCCGTCCCGCCTGTTGGGTTCCGTAGGTGTCAAAACGTCAAGATCCAAAAAAATTTGCTTATGCCCAAATTGGAACGATTACAATACTTTCTCTTCTAAAGCTGTAGCTATGCTATAGCGCTGTCTAGATTATAAAGTAACAATGTAAACAATACGCGAGGATGAGAACAAATTTTTTCATAATTGCAAATATGATTGAAAAAGTTTTTAAGTAAATAAAAAACGTTTGTTTACGTAATTACAATAAAACGTTTTATTTTGCAATTTGATTCGGTTTATATATACAAAACGTTATATTTTTAAATATAAAAACAATGAACTTAATAATTAAAATCATATCTCAAGGAAACAATTATTTATATATTATTTTTAATTGATTTCAATCTAGTATTAAATTACAGCTGTATTATTTTAACAGTACGATAGATCAGCATTCGATTACAAAAATAAATATTACCCAACATGTTCATCACATTTAATTAGTATTCTTAACTCAGTTACCGATCAAATCAAGTTATTGTGGAATCGACACTGTTTCATTCATTCAATAAATTAAAAAAAAAAACGTTAAATTTATTGAAATTATTTAATAATTAAAGTGATTTTAATTTTTTGTTATTTCACTGATGTGAAGAGATCGGTTATTAAATTTGAATAATATTAAAAAAAAAATTGTTATTAATTAATATTTGCCCAACCATTTTAATTTTCCTTTTAAGTCAAGACTCTATAATAATCAAATTATTAAAAATAGAACCTGCTGTTAGACGGGTAGCATAACCAAGCGGTCTAAGGCGCTAATTTAAGGCACCAGTTCTTTGAGGGCGTGGGTTTGAATCCCACCATTATTAACTCATGACACTGCGACTACGTATAGTTGTAGTCATGTTGTATAGTTGTATCATGTTACTATTTAGGTTTTTAATACTTGTATACAATTTCTGTTGATTTAAAAAAATACATATTACAATCTCGTGTAAGAAATCGAGGTGTACTTTTTTATTTTTAATACGAAATAAATTAATTTACGCGTAATTATACCTGTTATGTCCTGTATTCTAATAGTAATAATATTGTAAATAACAAATATTTGAGTTATTATTTTATTAGTCAGCAAATTGCTTTATTTCATTTTGTAAATATGTAAGAAATTTCGCCCAGTTAAACGACTATTTATGAAGTTAAAATACATTTTGAAATTTAAATAAAATTCAGAATTTGGATACATAATATATTTTTCATAATTTTATATTTTTTCATAATTTTATTTATTTTTTTGTTAAGGGGAAGCCCTTATATCACATTTTCCGTTTTTTCGTCATTCTACTCCCTTCAAAACAACATATTGCGTCACTATTTTTTATGTATTATGGAGGAATTTTCCTTCAACAATCTTTATATATATTAATATGAAAGTTTTATCATAGTTTTTAACATGGAACTCAAAATTTTGTCACTATAAAACTGTTATAAAGTCTACTGGAAAATCTATAAAAAAGAAAGAAAAATATTAGGGTCTAAATTTCACAATAATCAGGTAAAATTAATTGCAAATAACAAACTTGATAATAAAATTGAAAAATTGTCAGACACGATAAACGACGAATTTCATTTTACTCCCATTTATTTAGAATGAATAACTAACTGCAGATGGACTAAACAAATTTTTGATTTCAAACAAAATAAAAAAAAAACTAAAGGCAAACTGTTCATATAACTCCAAGAAGAATTTTTTTTTGTTTTTTCCCTGTCTAGCTTCCGGGAATCACCGTCAAGTATTACTTCAGAGGATGAATGAGGATGATATGTAAGAGTGTAAATAAAGTGTAGTCTTGTACAATCTCAGTTCGACCATTCCTGAGATGTGTGGTTAATTGAAATTCAACCACCAAAGAACACCGATATCCACGATCTAGTATTCAAATCCTTACAAAAGTAACTGCCTTTACCAGGACTTGAACGCTGGAACTCTCGACTTCCAAATCAGCTAGCTGATTGGGAAGACGCGTTCACCACTAGATCAACCCGGTGGGTTGAGTCCAAGAAGGCCTAAAAGAACTAAAGATAACTGAAGAAATTAAAAGAGAAAGTAAATTTTAAAGGGATTATTTGAGGATGAAAATAAAAAGTTCCAAGAAGTATCAAAACCCAAAGAGCCGATCTTTCTAAAGAACAAATAAAAATATCATAAAGAATTAAAGAGATGGGTAGATAGAAAAACAGAAATAAAGAAACAGCCGTAAATAAATAAATAATCTAACGTGTTTGAAGATTAACTATTCGGAAAAAAATGAATATTTATTTTTTAATTATTACAATTAATTTTCAATTTTTAAAATATGGTTTTTCAAAAATTTGTTTTCTCGACTGTGATTTTCTTTAAAAGTAATTTTTCTGACTTATGCTTCTTCTCCAAAATTAAAATTAAATTGATTGATTTTTAAATAATCTATCAGTTGTACAATATTTTAATTGAATAATTAATTATTTTAACCGAAGTCTAATGATGTGATAATACAAACTAAAAATAATAATATTTGAACTCGTGTTTTATTTCAGGAAAATAATTTGTTTTACACAAATATATAATCGTGGTAATAAAATATTCAGGAATCAAGAAAACAACAATTTTTTATTTTCTTACGTTAAATAAAATTCAGAGTATGAGATAGGGAGTGACATGTGTGTAACAGTCTACCTGCACGACTACATTACATCATAAATCGTCGTTCCATATTGTACCATCCTATCAATTTATGATATATGACGTATTTCTGAACAGTCCTTATAATTTTTTCACGTGTCGGATGCATGTATTGATGCGGAATGCTCGTTTTGAAATTCAAGATTAGGTTTATCATTTGATAACTATTCAAAATAAATAATTTTATTGAAATAATATTTATTATTTTACTGACACACTAACTTATAAATGAGTCTACTGACCTGTTTTATCTATTAGTATTGATTTAACTTTATCTAGAATTTCTGTAGGAAAAAACCAAGAAAAATATTTATTTGGAGGATTAATTATTTATTGAAGTTTTTGTTTTATAAAATTAAAAATCACATATCATTAGTATCTTCGATCTGTTATATATTTACCGATGAGTTCTAAATTAAATCATTTGTTTCTTAATAATGACAAAAAATCAAAGGAAAAATATTTTATACCCAGACCACTTTTAAGGTACAGAATTTTAATCTTTTCATTACCCAATTTTTTCTTCAAATAACTGAAGACATTCGAGACTAAAACCTAAAATAATGAACCTAACGCCATATAGTCTAAAAATTGAATGATTGATTAAAATAATATTCCAGTAATTTCCAGATATTTAAAGCAGCTTTTAAGATTCGGAACACATAGATAATTGTATTCTTTTAACCCTAATAAATATTTGTCCGGTACAGTTATATACATGAATCGCCAGACAGGATATGTTATTAATTACAACCCAACAATAGAACGGTGGCTAATAAAATTCTTGAACAGACGCCTTACTTTTCATGCCTGGCATATGATTCTAATTACCTTTTTGGTTAAATTTATCCAATAAAGTTACTTGAATAGAATTTTATAAGATTATGGTAATAAAACTTGATAAATGAGTTGGATGATTTAGAACAAAGAAACCTGTTCAAATTCAGACCATAAGATTATAAAGATAGTGTCAATTATACAATCAGCCGCTATTTGAAAGCGGAACCGTTGAATTAAATAAAAATTACATACAGTAATGTAGAAATAATATTGAGATATTATGGACGCTAATCCCTAAAGCTTTATACATTATAAACTGTTTGATATGTTGTAAGATAAAAAAAAGTTGAAATGAGTTTTTAACGGGTGTCATATCATATTAGATCCTAAAATATAGATGAGGATGATGATAAAGATTGAAGATAAACTGAAGAAAATTATTTTTTTGATTGCTTTTCAACGTATCATGAATTTGTATTCATATGGAACACTCAAAAGTAATTCTAAATTAGATTTTAACTATCAATAAAAAAGAAAAATGTATCACTAGCCATACCAGATTTGAAGGTTTTTGGACTTACGGCTTTCAATTTATTGATCATTCTCTAAAGTAACAACTATTTAAGTGTTAAAGCACCTAAAAAGAACGTCGAACCAATCATAGAGAAACAAATGGGAAAAAACTAAGGAGGATTGAGAAAAGGAAGATCATGACAAAATAAATATGGAACCTTAAGACAGTATTAAATGGTAAAATAAAGCAAAAAAAAATTTTGCAATCGTCTTTAAAGATTTGAAAAAGACGTACCACTTTACCGGTTTGCTGATGGTTGCAATCTTTTTGAATAATCTCAAAATTGCAACAGAACAAGTAAAACAACTAAACACAAAAATCGTATAAAAATTAGAATTCATGACCAATTTTAAAAAAAGTCCCTAAATATATAACATGGAAAGTCAATAAATTTTATATATTTAAGGAAAATAATCCAAATTCATGGTTTTGAATAAAAAGCCAGTAAAACAAACTGAAAAAAAATGCATAACTGAAGAAGTACAAAATGATAAACTACAACAAGAAAAGTCGTACCAGATTTCAATGATTTCCAAGAGAAAGAGAGAAAAAGACACCAACAATGTCTGGTTAGAAAAGACATAAATAAAGCGAAAGAATAATCAATTATTGGGAAACCGGGAAAGAAAACTCCTAGAAGAAAGAAAAACGAATACAAAATTTTGTTTCGAGGTCCTCAATTAGCCAAATTAAAAAACAAAGAGAAAAAAAATAGTTTATATGAAAACTAACATCTGTTATTAGCGTCTCAACCTTTTATCCGGAGATCCTGAGTTCGAATCCCGATCATGCGTGGGATTTTTCATACGCTATAAATTTCTATGCTCATAGGACAAAAGTAGACCAAGGGGAGCTTTTTTTGAAAATAAATTTCAGAAAAGAAATGAAATCTCTTAAATAAATATTAAAGTAATTGGGAAATAAGACCTTCGATTTTTAAAGTTATTTTAAAACAAATTATTTCAATCTTTTAATCTAAATCTCTTAATCAGCTGACAAATAATATTACTTTTACTAACCTCATAATTCTATAGTTAAGCATTATTAATTACAGTAAGTAAAATAACATTTCTCATTTTTACCACTTTAAAATAATAAGAAAAAAGTTATAAACCGGATTTGTATGAGTAAAATTCCATTACAAGATAAGGATACAGCAGCGACGTTAACCCATGTATAATTGGTAGATTGTAATACATTGTGTTACTCTCTCACACTGTTGTTTCCTGTAATATCCAAAAGTATATTTTCAACATATAATTAACACTTCCTTATCGATGAAATTTAGGTAAAAATTTTAGTATTTTGTTGAACATGATAGATATTCTTTTGTACGGTATTTATGACTCAGTTTTTTATCTTTTTTATGTGTTTTTTACTTCGTTGTACGAAGTAAAGGAATTGTGATCGGTTTTCAGATTTTAACGGAAATATCCATTTTTACCATCCTTAAAACCATTTTGATTAGTTTCAGCGTGACTTCTGTACATACGTATGTATGTATGTATGTATATACGTACGTACATATATATTTCGCATAACTTAAAAACGATTAGCCGTAGGATGTTGAAATTTTGGATTTAGGACTGTTGTAATATCTAGTTGTGCACTTTCCCTTTTGATTGCAATCGACTGAACCAAAAGTGTCCAAAAAAGCCCAAACTCAAAAAAGATTTTATTTTGGACTTTTTCTTAACTTCAGTAATTAACCCTCATTGAGAGCATTTTAACGATATATCATAAATGTACTTATTTTCGTTGGTTCCAGAGTTATAACCAAATTAAATTTTAATTAATGAAGTATTTGGATGTTAGAAGGGGAAGACACATCAGACATCATCTTCTTTTTTTTAAATTTAAATATATTGATTTATTAATCTCTGATTGTGAAAACGTTTTACAATAAATAATAATTCAATAAAAAAAAAATTAAAAAATATCAGAAGTTATTAATGAAATAAAATTTTATGTACTTTTCATTTTGAAAAAATAAAATAAAATTGTGTATATGTAATTTAATAGGAGTACGAGGAAGTTAAGTGGTGTCCAAATCAGATTTTTTTAATTTGATTTTAATCCGATTTAATAGTTAGCAAGCAGAGGTAAATCTGAAAGGAAATCTACGTAAATGATCCCGAAACCAGACAAATCAGTACAGGATGTGTCTTCATACAAGACAATAATCTATTACCTATTCTATCGAAGGTATTTGAATGAATGCTCCTTTGGTGGATGTGACCTCTTTTGGAGCATGACCGTTTAATTCCAAACCATCAATTCGGTTTCTGTTGTGGGCATTCCACTATCGAGCAAACACACAGGCTTGTAAAGGTAATCAGCAGTAGCATTGAACAGAAAAAAATACTGTTCGGCAGCTTTTTTGAACGTACAACAGGCCTTTGACAAGGTCTGGTACATTAGCCTCTTGCACAAATTGAAGATGAACCGTTCTCAACTATATTACCTTATTTTACCCGGCTACCTAGATAGAAGTTTCTCTCATCTAAATATAACCAAGAGTTGTCCATGTCCTCCGAAATTAAGTCGGAGTTCCTCAGGACTCTATCTTGGGGCGCCCGATATATCCATCTTTATAGCAGATCTTCCAATTACAATCGAGGTTACTGTCGTTTCCTTTGCGGTTAGCAGTTATTCTGGAAGTTGATGCCAGCCCAATTCCAGAAGTTGATGCATCGACTGGAAGTCGATGCTAGCATCGAATAGGCTACAATATGAATTGGATTTAATCAACAGACGGTTGAGAACATAGAAAATACGCGTTAACCAAGCAAAATCGAACCAAGTGACATTTACGATGAGGAGAGACGGCTGCCCATGAATCCATCCTGATTGCGTTGTAATTCCTCAAACTGAGAATGTAAGGTACTAAGGTTTACGCCTCGATTGTCGACTTACGTAGAAAGTTCATATAAGAGAGAAGAGAAGGCAACTTGAAATAAAGTTTAAGAAAGTTTTCTGGTTTTTGGGCAGACGTTCTCGTTTGGCCTTGTCTAACAAATATGTTGTTGGAATGTTCAACAATTTTAAAACCTATCTGGACTTATGGCGGACAAACTATAGGGCACCGCGAGCAGAAGCAATGTCACTATCTTACAGCGGTTTCAGAATAAGTTGGCAAGGTGTATAACAGAGACAGCTTGGTTTACAAGGAACAATGTTATAATATTTACGATTACGGTGCGTGCTTGAGGAGATACAACGTTTCAGTTCAAAATACGGAATTCGGCTTAACTAACAAACAAAATTACTTGCGAATAAACCTACTAGACAATGGGATGACATTAGAAGTTTGAACCGACTGCACGTTTTAGATCTAAGTGTCCTTCCGTTTTATGTCGTAACATGTCTATAGTTAACTTGAATGTGACTATTGTGGATTATCTATTCGACTTTTGATTTTTTACATATACTTATCGTGTTTTTTTTTCATTGTTTTATCTTTTTTTTTACTTCTACTTATTATATCTTATTTTGCTTTCTGTAATTCTACTGTTGTGAAATCATTTATAATTGCTGCTTGGCAAAAAGGTTTATTTTATACCAGTGTATATGTAATTTTTGAGGAGTTTTTCTGTGGACTCATTATCAAGATTCATTTGGAATATGATCCAATTTATTAAAGGTTTATATAAAAAAATATATATAATAAAATACTAAGGAGTATAATTCAGTCATATATACTGACACACATACAAATTAATTAATTTTAATAATATTAATTAAATAAATATAATAAATAATTATTAAGTTTAACTTTCCATCTGAAAGTTTGATAATTTCTTTATATTCTTTAAATAAATATTATAAAGGGTGTACTTTTTATGTTAAGTAAATTTTTTAAAATTTTTAAATCTTCATTTTCTCCAGATATTTTACGTTACATTCTGATGTATAAAAATTATGGATGTGGTTAAATTGATGTTAATAAAAAAAGTAGTGTGATAAAAGTAAGATTATAAAAAAAGAAGATAGTTGTAGTTCAGAGCAGGGTATAATAGAGTGCGGTAACAGAAAAGCATACTGCATGCCGTTTCAGAATATACACGTATCCGAAACAACTGGGTCACAGACAGTGTAACCTATTTACGGTGCATCTACACAAAAAGCTTTAATAAAACGCAAATACAGTTATGTTTCTCCCCCTTCTACTCTGCTGTATAATCTTTTCTCTTTTTATTTTATACTTTTTTCTTATTTTCCCCTTCCCTAAAACAAAAATCAAACGTTGTATACATATATTAAAACACACTTGCACTGAAACACCAGTTTTATTCTTAAATATATTATAATTATTTATAATTTAGTAAAATTTTAAATCAAATAAGATTATCAATTTACCTAAATATACATTTTTTCTACTTAAATTCTAATTTACTTTGCGGTTGAATTTTTTTACGCGACGATCAACCTATGCTTCATATCTTTAAATGTGTTAGTGCTATTTCTAAAATTAGATAGTAGATTATCTTTAAATGTGTTATTTTTAAATTACATCATAGATTATGCAGATAATGTTTTTTAATATATTATAAAACAAATTTTACAACTTTATTAAAATTATTTCTTTTACAGGTTAAAAATTAATAAAATTCCGCATGCAACTTGCCCAATTAACCTTCATTTATTGATATTAGCTATAAGAATTTTCTTTTAAATTTGACTTGAATATTGAAGCTAAATTACAATTACTGTGAATAAAATATCAGTTTTTTTTTCTTATAACAACACAGCAACTTTACTATCTATTCAACAAGATAATTGAACAATTAGTAAATAAGAAGTATTAGAACTAACATTAAGTTGCCACAGACTCAGCAGCTTGTAACTTAATAATGAAATAGAAGAGCACTCCGTACGGCCAGACCATAAAGTTACCTAATTGAAACGAAAAGGCAAATCAACAATATTGTTCCTTAGCAATCTTGAAAAATCTCTGATCGACTTATCCAATAAATTGAACGCCAGATAATTTGGGTGCCGATCCAAACGATTTTGATATCGTACACTGACCAAAGAGATTTCCTGCCGAACGGTTCCTAAGTTAAGATAATTATATTTAAAGGTAATACTTATGTATTAGGGTATGTTGATCATTTTCCGCAGTGTTTTTGTTTGGTAGCGTTCAAGTATGTCAGTATTAGAGTTGCACGCTGTACCCCACAATTCAAGCCCGTAAGTCCAAACAGGCTTCAAAACGGATTTATAAATCAATAATTTACTTTCTGCTGAAAGCCGAGATATAGATCTCGGCTTTCAGCAGAAAGTAAATTGTCCTATCAGACAGTGCATATGTTTAAACTTGAGATCCAACTGTTTCCGCTTAGAAGTGATATGTTTCGTCCAAGTGAATCGTCGGTCAAGATAAAAACCCAGTTATTTACAGTCTTGAGATCTCGGAATCAAAACATTGAAGATAGAAACAGGAGGACAGTGTTCCTTACGAAGGGTGAATGTGGCGTGCTTTGATTTTTTGTTTCGTTTGTTTTATTAATTAATATGCAAGCCACGATTCGAGGAGAGTGATATAATCTTGAATAAAACGAGACGCAGTAGTTGGATTTTCGTGGACAGCAAGTCCTTTGAAAGTTGTTGTGTTTCTATTTGTTATAATTAACTATAATATTTCATTATAAAACGTTCCGACCAGAAAAATATTATCTCCATCACAATGGCTAGCTAAGCAGATAGAATAATCATATGAAAGTTTTTTAAACCTTAATGATTTTTATTTATTCTTTGAAAATTTTCACTCGGCTAGTGAATCAAAGTGAAAAAAGCGGTTTTACTTTTACACCATCATCAGAATAAATCGGTTAAAAAATAACTTAAACATTCTAGTCTGGTTTTCAGGAATTTTTTTATTCATTTAATTTTAGATTAATTGTGATTAGTATATGAATAAATTTTCATGTAATCCAAAGTGCTTTATTTTATAAATAATTGTTACATAATTTAATATTATTTTTTTGTATTAATTTAAAATACTTAACGTGGACATAAGCTTATTTAAATTCATACACACTAACATAAAATAAAAAATCTAATTTACAACCTTTACGCATAACGGATTTATTCGTGTGGAAATATCAAATGTTTGTTCCCTGTAACAACAAACATTTAACTTTGTAGAGAAACGATAAATGTGTTGCAGAGGAAGTGAGTACATTATGAATGTCTCGTCCTTCAATATACTTTATTGTTAGTCTATTTATTTCACCTATTAATAGAGTAAATTATTTGTTATGTTGTACTTTCACCTGACTATATATTCATTAGATTCATGTGATATTGCAATAAATCTAGTATAACTTTATTTTATTTATAAATATTTTAATCGTAAATAAAAAATAGTTAAATAATAAATTCAGTAATTATTGAAATTATTTATTATTTAAATAATCAAAACATTACTGTTAATTATATGAGATTAGCGAGCAAAGCGAACGTAGGTTGATTTGTTAATTTATATCTATATTTATAAGCTATAATGCTTATAAAAGTTTGAGTTGATTTGAGCAAGAATTTTTAGGTGGCATGAAACGAAAATGTACCATATTTTGAAAAGCATTTAATACACGATTTCAATTAAAAAAAAAAAAAATTGAAAATTAAGTTTAAAGAAAATTATATTTTTTACTGAAAGGTATCTACGATAAAATAAGCTATCTACAAAAAATTATTTATATTGTTGAAATTATAAATAAATAAAAAAGATCATCTATTTTTATTTATTTTTTTTTTAAATTAAAAACTGATGGAAAAAATATTTAAAATCTACCAAAAATATCTGAAACTATAAAAATATACTAAAACTGCTAAAAACCAAAATATTAAAATAAGAAAAAAAATCTCCATCAAATATAATCTAAAATACTTCTTTATCAAATACGAAAATGTATTTTTGAAGAAAATCCTTCATGTTCATTTCCCAGGAAACAAGTTATAAATAAATAAAAGATAGTTTCATATAATAATCTCCTCCCTATTTTCGATTTGGTTATTATTTACATAAGATAAGATAATAGGAACATTAGATTCAAAACATGAATATAGGGGCAAAATTTTCTTGTCGATCAGACCAGGTGGAAAAGGTTCCTAAGCATGGCTCAATTACCATAATAAAAGTTTGAGAGCCTTACCAAAAAAGATTTTGAGATATCCGGGTGGATGTAGTAAAATGACTCACTTAATATCCATGTAAAAGTGTCGAAGTCCCGTTTTTCGGTTAAACTAGTTTCATATTGAATTTATCATTAAATGTTTCATCCGAAAGTTGTAACACGGAAAATTTTACTCAAAATGTTTTAGTACCGTTTTCATAAGATCATAAATAAACGTGAGAATGACGTGTTACATCAAAAACAAATAAAACTTGATTTTATCTTCATTAAATTTTTTGAAAATATAAAAAAAAATAATGAAATCGAGGAGTAACATTTAATACAGTACTTGTTTCTGGATAAAAATCTGCCTTTTTTAACTTTTCACAAATATTTATTTATACTGCTATTTTCACTGTTTGGTGCGCACTGACGCATTATATAAACATTACGTTCACAAAACTCGATCAAGAATTAAAATTTACGTAAAATCTATATTTACGTAAAAAAATAAATATTTTTCCGTAACTATTATTGGTTAATATTTTATTTCCTAAAATTTTAATAAGTTATGATTGGTTTTTTTTTTTTACTTAGTGAAAATCCTAAAATATGTTTTTGAAGTATAAAGATTTTAAAATTACTAGTATTTAAAAAACGACAATATATTTAGGAAAGAAACTTATATACATTCATAAATAATTACCTTAAAAATATATCTGCTTAGTTGTTTTTCGATTTTTTGAATTTGATTTGTATTTGCAGGCCTTTGATAAACAAATTTGAAAATACTTCGTCCTGACAACATTATACTATAATATGTTATTCCTAAATACAGCAATTTTTTTTAAATTTAACAAAAGTTATTCCTTTAAGTATCATTTATCGCGGCCTCCGTGGACGAGTGGTAGCCTCTCGGTCTTTCATGCGGAGGACCCGGGTTCGAGCCCCGGACGCACATGGCATTTTCACACGCTACAAATCATTCATCTCATCCTCTGAAGCAATAAGTTACGGTGGTCCGGAGGTTAAAAAAGAAAGGTATCACTTATCAATTGAATTTCAGTTTTTTTGCATTATCTATTGTAGATCAAAAGTTATAGGTATTCGTTTATCGCGCGCGCGTGTTGAAACGGTGACGCCGACTATTTCATATCTCTCCACACAGGCAGTATATAGAACGCTACTGTATATTGCGTTAGCAGGTTTATTTATAATCTGATTGTAATGGGTCCAAAACGTTTTTGTGTAGAATGTTTTGCCATATATTTTTTACAAGAATGATTTTTTTTGTAAAATCAATATTTAACCATCTACAGCCAAAATAGTGAAAATAAACATGGTTGTTAAATTTTATTTTGTTTATAAAAAAATGTCGGAATAATAGTGAGGCTCTCGACTTTTCGTATGTTAATTAAGGCATGTTGAGGGACTTTTCCACCTGGTCTGATCGACAAGATAATTTTGCCTCTATATTCATGCTTTTAAACTAATGCTCCTACTCTACAAAACGCTGACAATATGAATGTATTTAACTCTTTGTCAAAAAAACGTTACTGAGCTTCAGAAACGTTCGTTACTATGTTGAACAGTAATGAAGATGATTATTTGAGAAAAAAGGAAAAACAAAACTATTTTGTATTCTTGGAAAAATTACATTTTTTACGATTTCTAAATTATTAAATTCAACTGTTATAAAAAAATTGGTAAATAGTGACCGTAGCTTAAAAATATTTTAATAATCTCCCTTTCCGGTCCAAAAAAGTGTTCCTTTTTATTCTTACAAATTTCAATGAATTTCTATTGCTAAATGTTTAAAGACGTTAAAACCCGGAATATTTAAATTAATTTTTTTTTTTAAATGTACAAATGACCCTCTTGTGGGTCGGCGTAAGTGATTTATAAAATATTTCTTCACTACTGCTACTAATAGTATTTGAAGGTTCTATAGTGAAATTTTTATCAAATTGTATTTACGAAAAATTCATGTCATTTTACAAACATTATCGTGGTGAATGAGCACTTTTTTTGACCAGATTTGGACATTTAAAAAAAAACCGCGGGATCCCGATAAGTTTAAGGCGTGGGACGAGCAGTAAATTCCACAAACATGTTGTAAAGAGGGGTTTTGGTGGCTAGGCCTTTCGGTCCTACCCACCAAAACCCCTAGAGTTCCGTACTACTATAGATATGAGACCGCATGATATCTATAAAAGAGTTCTCCTTTTCCGACGGAAAAAATATATGGATGTTTAGCCTGAATAGCACCCTCAATCGTAATTCTAAAATACTAAAGCTAAATACTCCCTGATGTTGTTCCTGCCTTTTTTCCAGATAGTCTATAAACACTACACCAAAAGAATCCCAAAAAACCATAACCGTGACTTTTTCTGAGATGGGATAGTTTTCGCTTTCTTTTTCACACTTTTACTCGTTCTAGCTCACTGTTTTATCTCGGCGTGTAACAGTGAATTCGAGTTTCATCGACTGTTATAAAACATTGAAGAAACTCAACGCAATTCTCGTTTAAATAGTTCTAAACATCTTTGAAAAGCGTTCAGTTGAATACGTTTTCGGTCGATTGTCAAAAACGCGGCTTTCATCCAGCGGAAAACATTTTCACACCCAAAAATGTGTAAAACGTAGTGTACACGATCTATCGAAATGTTTGCAAATCTTCAACCTCGATTACCATGAGTCAGTTTACCAATCACCATTTTATATGACATTGTGTATTTTGTGATGATTTTGTCAGCCGTACCCTTTTTTGCGGGTCCCAAACATTAAATTTATGTACGATCCTTAATGAATTCGGCAACTTACTTTTTTGCCGTCGAAAACAAAGAAGAAAAATCCTTTAAAATGGAATCTAACTTTTTATATACTTTTAAAACAAAGTACTTTATAACAGCTCGAACTTCAATTTTATTCATTTTACAGAAAATATAAAATAAAACTTGTTTTCTTTATTCAATCCTCAGAGACAAATAAATAAACACATATGTGTGAAACTTCACCGGAATCCATCTACTGAATCATACTTGACAAATATCGTAATCATTTGGTCATAGTTGGGCCATTCCTGCGTCACATCGAGAACTTTACAAATTCTCCTAATGTGTGGTATATTGTTAATACGGGTTAAAGAAGGTAGTGTCTACCCAACTTCGTTTTTTACCTTTCATAAAAATTAAATGGAATTAATGTTTCATATTCATGAATCGCTCTAACACATTTAAATATTACACGTCACTGGTCCCAGAAATATTAAAAAGATTGACATGTACATACATATATAAATAGCATAATATGAACGAAAACTCATTGGGAAAAGTAAAAACACTGTTATCCAAGCGTTGACCGATTAGAAACAAGAACGAATCTTTGTTTTAAGTTTGTGGATATACTATTTACAAATTTATTTTCAAGTTTTCCTAATTTAGCATTCGTTTGTTTGGTAAGTAGAAACTTTTAACCATTATGTCTTTTGCTAGAACCTCATTTTAAAAAGGAAAAAGGAATTAAAAATCAATGTACATATTTTCCTCAAAGGTAAAAAGTGGTTTTTATTTTATAAGTAATTGTTTAAGAAAAGCGGGAAGAAAAAGTAGCGAGCTTTGAAATGTGTACTTACTTGTTGCGCTGTATTAGTTTGTTGCGTTTTATACTTATTTTGTTGGTATGAGAATAGTATTTTTGATATTTAAAGACTAAATCAAATAATGATCTGAGTGCATAGTGTAATTGAAGTTTTGTAGGAAAGTTATTGGGTAAAACCTTCGGTGTTAGAGGAAGGCGCAGGGATCGCGCTTCCGCGAATCGATTAATTTGATAAAATTTGTAAGTTATGGTAGGTGGTAGTGGCTGGAAGAGCCCATAGGAAGGCGATAGTAAGTTGTGTAGTACTGAAAATGTCATCCGAGGCATTTTCATCAGTGGTATCCTAACTGAACCAAACTGATTATTGTATTATGTTATTAAATTTTGAGAGTCTAAAAGATGACTTCCAGTAAAGCCCATCAGGGTTAGGAATGGACAGCTGGTATGGCGACCGGAATTGGCATAAGGCGGGTGTCTTTCCCTAACGGTTTCAAGATAAAGTATAAAACTCTGGTAGAAGACAAATATTGGAATTTATAAAACAATAACTGCGAATGTAAGATGTAAGAATTATTTTAAAATTACGATTAGTATAGAGTAGAAAGGAGTTGATAATAGCATCAGACTAGTTAAATGACTGATGATGATTCCAAGAAAAAGTAATAATAAAAACAATATTGATAAACTGCGGAGTTATGGGACATTTTAAAAACTACGTACCTCAAATGAGCGTTTTTGAAAATTATTAAAAGAAATTTATTTTATAAATTTACCTCACTATAAAGGGTGATGAAATTGTTTCCATGACTGATTTAGAAAGTAATTTTTTTTTTTAAATTAAGTTGAAACATTAAAAGTTTGGAAAACACAAATGAAACTTCATTGTTTTTGTAACTTTTTCCCAATTTAAGGTCTAATTAGATTTTAAAACTACTTCATCTTGATAACGACTTAATTATAAAAAAATTATTCTGAGAATTTGTGGTTAGTAGTTCTTGCTAAGAAAGTTTTGTTTTAAGGTTGAGAATTCTACCCGCTAACATTTGATACTTATAAAAATGATTCTTTCAATGATAATGTTTAATTTAGAAAAAGTAATTTTAAGTAGAAGTACTGAAGTAATTAGAAGTTAGATAACAACCATTTTAACATTTTCGTGGTTAACCCTAATCAAACTGTATTAGCTTCTCTTCAAAATCTCTGAATAAAAATTATACAAAACTACCCTCTTGTACAGAATGAAACATCGTAAATCGTACCTTTGATATGATATCAAATGGAACCAAGGAAAAAATTATTCGTATTGAATACATTCAAAAATATTTTTAAGCTACGCGATATCGAAAGTTAAAAAATAAAAAATCAAGTTAGGTTTTTGAACGATTGGAATTCTTTACCAACTTTATATGATATAACAGCTGGGAAAAGAAATTTAAATCTAAAAAATTTCTTCCAAAATTCTGCGCAAGAAGATTCCAACGCCTTAACTATTTTGCAGTCAAAAATGCAATGTTTTTCAGAATACACCAGCAGTTCAATACGTTCGATTAATGAGTAAACCCTACGCATAAGCATCACGTTTCAACTCCCTCACCGCTGTGATTCACTGCATAAGCGCGTATGAAAAATACCCCACTACACAGTCAACATAACCTCAAACTTTTTTGACCTTAAATTGAACGAACTCAAGAACGACTTAGCCAATCTTCATCAAATTTTCACATACACAACTTCAGATAAATTACTAGTGCATATCTAAATTTTAATTAAATTTATCCAGTAGTTTTGGAGATTTTCGAGCCACAGATCTTATAAATAGGCCTCTGTAAATACACACACACACACACACACACACACACACACACACACACACACACACACACATACACATACACACACACATATATATATATATATATATATATATATATATAAGGAAATTTATTTTAAATGAATGGTTTTCGTACTTCTCATATCACAAACGTAAAGAAAATTCAATTTTAAAACCGAAAGTAATACTGTACTTTTCTTAGAAAAGTAAGTAAAAACTCATATTTAAAGCTTCATTCAGCAAATTACCAATGTACCAGTACAATTGAACTTTTTGAATGTATCTGAAACGTGAAAGTCAATATTTCAGGATAACAAAGTTTAACCGGTTTGGTCTAGTGATGAACGCATTTTTCCAAATCAGCTGATTTTAAAGTCTAGAGTTCCGCGTTCAAGTCCTAGTAAAGTCTGTTATTTTTACACGGATTTGAATACTGGATTGTGGATACCGATGTTCTTTGTTGGTTGGGTTTCAATTAACCACACATCTCAGGACTGGTCGAACTGAGACTGTACAAGACTACACTTCATTTACACTCATACATATTCATCTGAAGTATTATCTGAACGGTAATTACCGGAGGCTAAACAGGAAAAACAAGAAGAAGGATAACAAAGTTTATATTTTTGTCGGGTATAATACAATCTTTTAAGTCAACTGGTATTTATTACTTATATAACTTGGAAAATGAGATTACGCCCAAAAACTTTTACTTAAACCATAGATAAAAAATGCGTATCGCCCTCAATACAGCAACAACGTAAAAAATACAACTTAACATTACCGTTACTACGTCTAGGAAATTGGTCTTTGTTCTCGGAAAAACTAAAGTAAAACCAAAACCATGGAAACAGCAGGAATCGATAAATTGATTTACAATTACAATAATTATAATTTAGATTAAGTAGGGTAAACTAAAAGAATACCAAACTGTTGAAAACCAGAGAAATCGGCTGTAATCCATCATTGCCAAAAAATTAGCTAAAAAGTTAGTTAATTAAAAATGAAGGTTTTAAAAAATGTAAATAATAAACAAGAACTAAATGGTTAGGAAATTTATTTATCAATAGTGACACAGAAATTTTAAAAAAGATCAATTACGGGGAACCAGTTCCAATAGTTTTTCCTGTTTAGTCTCCCCTAATTACCGCTCAGATAAAGCTTCAAAGGATGATATGTATGAATGTAAAGTGTAAATGAAGTGTAGTCTTGTACAGTCTCAGTTCGACCATTCTTGAGATGTGTTGTTAATTGAAACCCCACTACCAAATAACACCGGTGGTATCCACGATCTATTATTCAAATCCGTGTAAAAATAACTGATTTTACTAGGATTTAAACGCTGGAACTCTCGATTTCCAAATAAGCCGAAGTGGGAAGACGCGTTCACCACTAGACCAACCCGGTGGGTTAGTTCCAATTGTAGTTCCAATTGCCTAATTAAAGTTTAAATTTATTAGAATCCCTTTATGAGTTATCGGGGGATAACTAAATTAAACGGGAATATTTCTACTTTTTCATTGATTTAAAGACCATGCTGTTTTTACCTGTTCTGAGATATGTTTTATTCTGCAATCTCTAAAAAACGGTGAGTATTATGTTTTTATGGGGAAGCTGGATTGATAGTTTTAATTGTTTCAAAAATAAATTTGCGTTTTCTTTTGCGATTGTTTAGAGTCTAGACAATCTCAATAGTAACTGCTGTCGGTCTAGACTCTAGACCGACAGCAGTTATTATTTATATTTTTTCTTTACATTTATTTCTATTTTTGTTCTAAATTCTAGTTAAAAATACTTGTTTTATATATTCTAAAAGATACTTTTTTATACATCTTTTCCGTGGTGTCTACTGATGTTAGGTTGATTGTAAACCAACTAGGTTTAAAGATCAAAAAATCTTTATCTAGATGGTTTTTTTAAACCATCTATATTTTTTATAAACTTTATTTTTATAGATAATATTGTTTTCTAGTTTACTTCAAACATTCACTTTGCATAATTCTTTATTTTTATTTTGTATGTATATATTTATTTTCGTTTGAAAAAAAAGTATTATTTTTTTTTAGATTTCTAGATGAATAAATAAAGTTACAACTCAATAGGTCCTTACATCCTTACAAGAGAATAATATTTTCAATCAAGTCGTAAAAGTGAAAATAAAATATTTTTAAACATTTATAACAAGAATTTTAAACGATTCATGACTTAAATTATTTATTTATATACCAATTTAACGTGACATTTACGTCATAACTTTTTAAAGTATTAGAAATAAATTTTACCATAAAATCAGTAATTTTTACTTCTATTAATAAAAAATAAACGTATTTGGAAATGCTGTGTTCAATGTTATACGAAATTTATTAATGCAACTTATAACTTTAGAAATTTTAGGATCGCATGTCTCAATAAGATATTCAAAACTTCTGTAGTTCTATCTTAACAATAACATCCAACAATATTTGCTACCAATAATTTATCAATTCTTAAATATTATGAAACTTGGAAACTATTGGTATTATAGTATACTCATAAATACATTTTTATTTTTATCTTTTTTCTTTTATTTTTTATAAAGATTTCTTGAATTTATCTGTTTTATCACTTTATATTCGTCTTTAATATCTAAAAAAAAAAAAATCTAACGATATAAATATAGATTATTTTCAAATTTCGTACAATTTTTTCCCAAATTTGTTTAAAAAGGATACTTATTAATAAACAAAAATTCGTTTCGTTTATTTTTTTTTAGTCACTCTTGACTTTGGATTTGAATACTAGATCGTGGATGCCAACCAAACATCTCAGGAATGGTCGAACTGTGCAAGTCTACACGTCATCATCTCGTACATCATCCTCTGAAGTATTTTCTGAAAGGTAATTACCGAAGGCTAAACACGAAAAAAAATAAAGTCACTCTTGACTTCAGTAAAAAATAAATTTTTTTCTTTCATCACTTACATGGAATAATTACATTACTTGAAATTTGTTAACCGAAGAGATGAATTCTATGAAAAGAGTTTTGAAGAAGAAATGACCTTGTATGAATTAGTCATAAAGTTGTTTTTAAGTAAAGCGGTGATATAAAATCAAACTAGTTATATATTCGAGGTCATCGCGCTAGACTTTAATGGAAATTATAAGTTGCACTTATATCGTGAAATGTTTGCTATATATTAGGCACAGGTTATAATAACGAAGATTTAGAAAATGGTAACTATGAGTTACACCATTACTGGGACGTCCTCACCATGTCCATAACTTATAAATATAATTTATTTATCCCTTTTATAGATTTTTGTAGGAAGTTTGAATTAGATAAAACTTGATACATAACAAATACAGAATAAACTGATAAATATAGAATGTTTAAATTAAAAAAGAACTGAGTGGTAAACAATTACATACTATAAGTCTACATTTTCAGCAAATGTAGTAAATGTTCATCTGTATCAATATTAACTGCATTGACATATAGATGGACATCTTTCATCATGTTCTGAGAAACTGTTTTTCGATTTCTTCTGTTTTGTACTTTACAAATGATTTCTTTAACTGCTGAAATCTTTATCTTTGACTGCTCGAAATCGGATAAGGAAGGTACCTAAGAACGACTAGGTATTTAGCCATTTAATCACTAACAAACTATATTTTTTTACCTACAAATTAATGAATCATATCCCCAGTAAACACTACAATATAAGAAACTGCATTCTCCTATTCAACCAACAATTACACTTAACCTCACATAGAGAGGTAAATGATAGGATGAATATTGGCAAGGCTTCAACATAGTTGTTAAAAAAAAAGGATCCGATTTTTGTATCTTGAAATCAGATCATACTGAACTTATTAATTACACTTTTTTTTTTACCACTGATATTTGTATGTAAGTTATTTTATAATTCTTTACTTCTGTTGATATATGTATTGAACTCTGGTTTGTTTTGGAATAAGTTAAATAAATAACAACTATGATAGAAACATGGTTCTTTCGACAAAAACATTAGTCAGTGTCAGCAATGACTCGCATGAACTTCTCAAACCATAAGGGTTGTTAGGAAAGTTCTAGGTCTGACTCAGAAATTTCTATTATATGACTATATTTTTCAGGTATGATCCTGTGGATGAAATTTTGTGATGTTCCGAACAAATGGGTTTAGTTCCTCGTTTTCAGCGGTCGAGTAAAGCAAAGAAGTTTTGAAATTATCTGAAAAATTAAAAAAAGAGGTGTTGGAGTTTTTTTATTACTTTATTTTAAAAGGTTTAACCCCGACAGACATACAAAAAAGATAAGATTCCATTTTAAAGGCTTTTATCCAATCGTTATCGACGGTAAATATAAGCAACTGAATGTAAACCTGGCCGTATTTATATCCATTCAAGATCATGAACTCACAGGGGATTCTAAAATCGCTAAGACCAAAAAAATCATCTGAAAATGTTCTCATTTGGCGATCGAGTTTCCCAAGATATTTTGAATTAGTTTATTTGGTAATTAACATTATAAAGATACCGTTAGCTTCTCACAAGATCGATCGAATCGTACATGTTAACATACATCAAGTATAAAATTGTTTGTATTTGTAATAACACAGAAATGCACCGTGAAAAATTCTATGCTGCAGTCAGTTAAAAAGAATATTTATCATTTTTCCTGTTAAAGTAGGAGACCCAACTTTAAACGATAAGTATTTAATGTCATATGCAGCCAGAAATAAAAAAAAAAAAAACAATTGATCTGGACTACACATGACTTCCTTGTACGCCTATTAAATTAATTGTAAAATTTTTAAACGTACATAAAATTTTATTTCAATTGATCTGGACTACACATGACTTCCTTGTACGCCTATTAAATTACATATAAAATTTTTAAACGTACATAAAATTTTATTTCATTAATAACTTCTGATATATTTTCAAATATTTTTTTTATTGTTGTTATTGAATTATTATTTATCATATTTTTTTTTATAATCAGAGTTAATTAATTAATTATTAATAAAGCAATATATTTAAATAAAAAAAAGGAGATGAAGTCTGATTCGAACCGATATGCTTCCCCTTGTAAGAACTAAATATTTCATTAATTAAAATTTTATTTGGCTATAATTCTGGAACCAATTAAGATAAATGCCACTTATGATATATAGTTGAAAAGCTCTCAATGTGGGCTTATTACTGCAGTTAAGAAAAATTCTAAAATCCAGATTTTTTTCGATTTTGTGCTTTTTTGGACAATTTTGGTTCGGTTGATTGCAATGGAAAGGAAAGGCGCACAACTAGATGTTACAACAGTCCTAAATCCAAAATTTCAACAATACGTAGAGACGTCACGCCGAAACTAATCATAATGGATTCAGGGACTATCAATATGGATAATTCCGTTGAAATCTAGAAACCTAAATTTTTCGTGATCACAATACTTCCTTTACTTCGTATAAGGAAGTAACAAACAGTTTCTGCATTGGACTAAATCGCCGACACCGACCAAGAGCTAGAAGGTATGGTCAAGATAAGAAGGTAACAACTTGACTTTTGGTGTGTATAATTTTTATGTAAACATTTAAAAACTAATTTCTAGATTTTTAGAAATTCAACCTTGAAAGGGGTGAAAAAAGGTAAAAAAAGTTTAAACAATGCTTACAAATTTTCCCCACTTCTGACTATACTAAAATGATATTCACTAGATTGGGGCTTGCAAATACTCTTTAGAAAAAAGTGTATAAACCTTTTTCGGGATTTAATGAATTTTAAGTGATACGACGGTGTGCAACTCAACCAACACATTTTTATTGTATGTACGACGCGACTGGTAGTATCTGCCTACGGTTACTTGACTAAAAAGCATAAAATAAAAAATTTACATAGTTTAAAGAAAAATAGAAACGAACTAAGGTTACTTCCTAACTGTGTTTGTCGGGTAACGATAAGAATTGGAAAAAAAAAATTTTTACCCGTATGAAGTACGGATAACCAGTAATAACTTACATTTTTAAGACGGAGGGCAGCTATTTTGAGACCCTCATTCTTCACTCATAGTTAAGACCTTTATTATTATTTTTTTCTTCGAGCCTCCGGGACCACCGTTAGGTTTGCTTCAGTGGATGAGATGAGATGGCAATCTGTAGCGTGTGAAAATGCCATGCCTGACTGAGATTCGAACCCGGGACCTCCGGATATCAAAGTTAAGACCTGTACTGACCAATCTGTTGTTCTCACAATTCTCACAACATGAGTTTAATGAACACAGAAGGGTCCAGGGGACCTCCTGATTTGACGGGAAGGGCGAGTGAAGCGAGGCCTGACCGGTTAAATATCCCCTGTTCGCAACGGGACTGCAAATAACCATATAGTGCGTGTGAAGCCGCAACAGGTTTGCTAATATATCTATATACATAAAAGAATATATGAGTGATTCATAATCAATGCCCAGTAAAAACTACTTAAGGTAAATTATTGATAATGTGTATACAAGTTCTTGCTAAGGTGTAAGTGCACACTAAGAAAGGAGTTTTTAAAATTCCGAATTTAAAGGTTAATTTTTTTTTAATTTCTCTTTAACAATTCAAGATAGAAACTTCATTTTTGGTGTGTAATCTATTAAAAAATTCTAGATTTTTGAAATTCCGAATTTAAAGGTGTAAAATTTTTTTTAAACCCGGCATATGATATAATTTGATTTTTGGTGTTTCTAATCCTTATTCGAGTATATCTAAAAATAGGTTTCTAGATTTTTGAAATTCCGAGTTTAAAGTATTAAAATGGGTTAACATCAAGTTTTGTTATTTTTTGTTTTTAATTTCTCAGTAAGAAATTAAGAAATAAATTTGATCTTTGGTGTGTTTAATTTTCGTGTGAATATGTAGAAACAAATTTCTGGATTTTTTGAAATTCCGAGTTTAAAGGGTTAAAAGGGATTTTTGAATTTTTTTTAAACCCGGGGTTATTTTGTTAATTTATCGGTAACAAAGTAGATATAAACATGATTTTGGTGTGTGTAATCTTCATTTGAATATCTAAAAACCAACTTCTAGATTTTTGAAATTCCGAGATTAGAGGGTTAAAAAAGAATTATAATTTTTCGAATATTGAATATTTAACAAAAAATCAAAATCAATAATAATATTATAAATAAATATATAGAATAGAAATATATATAGAAATGGTTTCTTGGGTTTCTGGTCGCGGCCAAGGGAAGTTTAGCCGGTTAGGCTAAAATTGAATAAGAGAGATATTTCATAAATATGTATAAAAAAATATAAACTCGCTTCAAATTTTAGCTAATAAAAACAATTTTTATTTAATAATAATTTTCTTTTGTGGTGTTTATTTATATTATTAATCACGGGCTTGTTTTTAAAACCCTATTTATAAAGTAAAACAGGGAATATATTAATAAAAAATAATGAGCAACAATCTATATTGCAGAGAATGGAATTTAAATTTATCAGTCTTAAATGCTTGTTTCTATGAGACATCTGCAGGAGTGCAGCAGTAATACTAAAAAGAAACGGTTCTACGGGTAAGGGGGTAATTTTCTTCTGACAGGTATCCGTACGAGAATGCCTGAAAGGGGTAGAAACGATGGTAGTAATGGTGAAGAGAACGGTTTCCGTAAAGATATCAAAAGTTTGCTCAAGTAGGTATTAAGTTTCCCTTCTTGGCGGTAAATCATTTCTCTCAAGACATGACAGAGGAATATGCTCCTATACCCCTACCAATTTCATCCTCTAAACACCCCTCCGTCACTCTTCTACAGCACTACCTTTCCCTAAACTCGCTCTTTCTTTTTCCCCCTCTCTTCTGGAACATGCTAGTACAACCGACAAAACCCTATTGCCGCAAACCAACACAATAATGATATCAACCTCCCTTTCCTCTTTATATCAAACCACCTACGGTAAACATGAAATCAACACATTTCTGTTTTTCAATTACTGTGACATTAATTTTTTTTTTTACAATCCTTCTTTTTTTATTCCCTTCATAATAAAATTTATTTTCTCTTCTGACAGATGTATAAATAAATTATACATTATTACACACATATGGACGAACCTTTTAAATAGTTATTCAAAGAAAAAACTGTTGAATTTACTTTTATCTATATTTTTGGATGTATCCCTGATGGTCATTTAGAATTTATTTTTAAATATTATAAAAAGGTTCCGTCATAACCTCCCAAAACTTACAAAATTTTTGTTTTAATATTTATTCTTTCTCAGTAAGTCTAATGCTCATAATTGTAATAGTTGTAGGTAACCAGACGTGTACCAGTCGCTTTCAAAAATAATATAATCATTCTAAAGAATAACCAGTAATTCATATCAGCTTTACTAGAAAAAGTGCGGACTGAACTGGTTTCACGTTTCTTTCTATACTGATCAGTATATACTTTTCTAAATCAGCACACAAATTTTCCGAAGTATAGGTGTAAAGATATATCTTAACTCTACTCCAGCATTTTATACAGAAGAATTGAGAGGAGAGTGGAAGAAGTGTTAGGAGAAGACCAATTTGGTTTCAGGAAAAGTATAGGGACAAGGGAAGCAATTTTAGGCCTCAGATTAATAGTAGAAGGAAGATTAAAGAAAAACAAACCAACATACTTGGCGTTTATAGACCTAGAAAAGGCTTTCGATAACGTAGATTGGAATAAACTGTTCAGCATTTTAAAAAAATTAGGGTTCAAATACAGAGATAGAAGAACAATTCCTAACATGTACAGGAACCAAACAGCAACAATAACAATTGAAGAACATAAGAAAGAAGCCCTAATAAGAAAGGGAGTCCGACAAGGATGTTCTCTATCTCCGTTACTTTTTAATCTTTACATGGAACTAGCAGTTAATGATGTTAAAGAACAATTTAGATTCGGTGTAACAGTACAAGGTGAAAAGATAAAGATGCTACGATTTGCTGATGATATAGTAATTCTAGCCGAGAATAAAAAGGATTTAGAAGAAACAATGAACGGCATAGATGAAGTCCTACGCAAGAACTATCGCATGAAAATAAACAAGAACTAAACAAAAGTAATGAAATGTAGTAGAAATAACAAAGATGGACCACTGAATGTGAAAATAGGAGGAGAAAAGATTATGGAGGTAGAAGAATTTTGTTATTTGGGAAGTAAAATTACTAAAGATGGACGAAGCAGGAGCGATATAAAATGCCGAATAGGGCAAGCTAAACGAGCCTTCAGTAAGAAATATAATTTGTTTACATCAAAAATTAATTTAAATCTCAGGAAAAGATTTTTGAAAGTGTATGTTTGGAGTGTCGCTTTATATGGAAGTGAAACTTGGACAATCGGAGTATCTGAGAAGAAAAGATTAGAAGCTTTGATTTGAAAGATAGAAAAAGATTTGTAATGTGGTGCTATAGGAGAATGTTAAAAATCAGATGGGTGGATAAAGTGACAAATGAAGAGGTATTGCGGCAAATAGATGAAGAAAGAAGCATTTGGAAAAATATAGTTAAAAGAAGAGACAGACTTATAGGCCACATACTAAGGCATCCTGGAATAGTCGCTTTAATATTGGAAGGACAGGTAGAAGGGAAAAATTGTGGGGGCAGGCCACGTTTGGAGTATATAAAACAAATTGTTGGGGATGTAGGATGTAGAGGGTATACTGAAATGAAACGACTAGCACTAGATAGGGAATCTTGGAGAGCTGCATCAAACCAGTCAAATGACTGAAGACAAAAAAAAAAACTCCAGCGATTGGCTATATATCTATATACTAGTCGGCCCTCTAGCCAGAACATGGACGCTCGGGGCTCAGATCATCCCAGGCAAATCCTAGGGCCAACTCAGAGGCTCCTCGGGCCTCCCGTGGTTAAGGAATCTACCCTTTGGCCGAAGAGCTCGCTTCGCTCGCCATTCAAAATTTTCCAAAGGGAACGGTGCCCTAGATACCTGCAGAGCTTGTTACGGTCTGCATTCCCAAGTACCCACAGGGGTTCACCCCCTGGATCCCCACAATGTTCGTTATCATCGTAGTTGCGAGTATCAGTATAATAATAGTATCAGTATAATAATTATAATATTCTGGCTTCATAGAAACCTAAAAAGAAACTAAATTACAAAAGATAGAATAATAGAATTTATGGTAATTAAAGTACACAAACCATTGACCATGAAAAATTCATAACTTATTTCTTTGCTATGGTGGCAGAAATGTAATAATGAAGTAAATGATTAATTTATTTTTTCCTTAATGAATATCTATAATTCACTTCACCCTCCTTGGGGGGTGAGAAAATAAAGAATATTTTTTAACAACTAACCTTCAAGGGAGCTACGGCCTCGTTGATGACTTTATATTTTCCCTGGGATAACAGGAATGTATACTGCAAATTTGAAAGTAATCGGTCGGTTGGTTCTCGCGATAACAAAATAAACCGACAAACTTTATATATATATATAAAATATACATTTCCAGATAACTGTGATCTGTTGGATGGAGAATGTACCTGATGCATGCAAAAGTTAGCCTTCAAACTACAAACAAATACCCCGTTTGAATTTTGAAATCGTACAGATTGTTTGCAGAGATAATATAAGAACACCCAATTGCACCTCCCAAACCGTTTTCTTGTTTTCTTTTTCTGTTTAGTCTTCGGAACCACCATAAGGTATTAGAATGAATGAGGATGATATGTATGAATGTAAATGAAGTGTAGTCTTGTACATTCTCAGGGCGTCCATTTTAGGCCCACCGGGCTGGTCTAGTGGTTACAAACTAGTGATAATTTTAACTGATGAGCGGCGAGTATTATTTAATGTATCAGCTGTTTTTTTTTACTTTGATTTTTATTTGATTTAGTAGTTAGTAAGCATCCACCGGGTTGGTCTAGTGATGAACTCATCATCGCAAATCAGCTGATATCGAAGTCGAGAGTTCTAAGGTTCAAATACTAGTAAATGCAATTACTGTTATACGGATTTGAATACTAGTTCGTGAATACCGGTATTCTTTGGTGGTTGGGTTTCAATTGACCACACATCTCAGGAATGGTCCACCTGAGGATGTACAAGACTATACTTCATTTATATTCATACACATCATCCTCATTCATCCGCTGAAGTAACACCTTACGGGGGTTCCGGAGGCTAAACTAAAAAAGAAAGAGAGAGGTCGACCATTCCTGAGGTGTGTGGTTAATTGAAACCCAACCATCAAAGAACACCGGTATTCACAATCTATTATTCAAATCTGTTTAAAAGTAAATGCTTTTACTAAATCGGTCTAACCTTCCACGAGGTGCTCGTATTCATCACCACTACAGCCTCACAGGCAATCTCCATGGGAACCACATTATTTTTAAAGAGAAATTTTGATATATAATATTATTTTATTTAACGTAAATCTAATTCTATTATGTTTTTAATATTATTTTTTCGATTGATTAGAATCAGTGGGTTCAAACCCAGTTCACACTGTGATAGAAACTCACAGTTCTCAGTTAATTAATTCAATTCATTAGAGTTTGGTCTTCAACCGGAAAATTTCCACTACTACATATATAAATTTTTTTTTGAGAGTTTTCGACATGATGTGTATCTATAAACCTTCTCAGTTACGCCAAGAAACATGGGTAAAAAAAAATTGTTTGCGATTGGTCGAGTAGTTTTTTTTGTTTATCCCGAACAAACAAAAACCCTCTTTTCCACTTTATATAACAGTATATAAGTAGATAGAAAACTGCGACTTGTGCCTCTTTTCTATGTCAGGTGCTTCAAAGCCTGAAAAAAATTTGCGATGAAAGTAATAAATGAATCCTTTGTTTGTTCATTTTCTTAAGTTACCCTGTTTTATCAATAAAATTGTAAATTTATTTTTATTATTATTTTTTATTATCTTTTGCTTACTCAAATATTAGCTATTGTTTGGTAGCATAGTTAATGTGGAATTTCTTCGTCAAGGTATCCAAATATTTCATTGTAGGATTCTCCCTTTGCTTGATTGCGGTCTTAACCTGCATTGACGGGCTACGCCAAGTTAGTACAGATACTGTTACGATTCTGTATTAAAGAAAGGTCTGACAATGTTGCATGTTTCGAGTATGTTTCGAGATTTCTGGAAGTTTCATTGTATGTGTCTATTAAGTTCTAACTTTACTAGATGTAGTATGAAAGTGTGAGGTGTGAGGCCTGTGAGTGACATAATGAGGAGGATGATGATGATTTTTTTCAGAGCCTTATCGCAAGATCAGTGTATTTGGTTTGGATGTTTGTGATTTTGGGAATGGGAAGATCGATTAGGTAGGTGTTTTTTTTCTTTGTGTGTATTTGTAGTAGGGAACTGAGTTTGTTGTTGATATGAGTTGGTATCTTGTGATTTGGTGTACTACTTTTGTTGTTGCGTTATATCTAGCTTTGTATTTGGTTCCGGCTAGAATTCTGTATCCGCCTGTGATGCGTTCCATTGTTTTCTTTTGTTGAGGCATTTCTTACATGTGTCATTTATTATTTTTATAATTATTATTGTTATTTCGGTTGAAGTACATCATCAGCCTCATATTTTTTTCTAAAATCTTCATTTGCATTTTTTAATAACATGTTGATTGGATAGATCCCTCCTTTATATGGATAAATTTATACCACCCTTTTCTTTCTATCTCATCTATACCGGGGTGCCGAGGTTGGATTGATATTCAAAACCGCATAGAAATTCCTTCATCGAACAATCTTCGCAAGTGTGATGATAGCAGAATAATTATTGTTCTTGAACTCGATCTAATAATAATGACTTCGTGATTATTTCGAATAGGTTCATTTCGTACCCGATCAATTATAGTTAGTCGACAACTCTCCTCCGAAATCCAGAGTCCGTAGGTTTGATTACTTGACTAATTTTTTATGACAATATCCAGATTGTTGATATGACAAACATTTTTTTGAGATTGTTTTTGTTGTTAATATTATTACCGTTCCAAAGAACAAAATCATAAAACAAAAACAAATTAATAACAAAAAAGAAATAAAACTGAAAAAAGAAATTTAGAAACGTTTGTCGGAATGTTTGTGTTTGATATTATTTATAAATAATATAATTAATGAACAAGATTCATCTGGTGTTAACACAATTCAAGCAAGAAATAAATATGATTTTTGACACGTGGAATAAACTTATACTATTTTAAATAATTAATTAAAACTTTTATAATACTGCTTCGTAGCACTAACTAATAATTTATTTTCAAATTTAATGTTTTGGTATCCCTAATTTCGTCAGTCAATTATTTTGAAAAAGTTAACTTGTTTTTTCTTTTTCTTTAATCAGCTGATTCCTGATACCAATACGTTACTGTAAACTTGCTGTCACTTAATCTGATTGGATATGATTAATTCATATGGAAGATTAAATAGTGTAATTCAGGATTTTACTAATTTTTTTTCGAACCTTATATTTTGGTTCATGAGACGGAATAATGCTGTCAGAAACAGAATAATGTTTTCTTGGTTTTTGTGAATTAAAATTTTAATTAATGAAATATTTAGATTTTACAAGGTTCATAAAATTAATTCATTTCGTTTTTTTTAACTTTTTTTTTAATTTAAATATATTGCTTTATTAATAATTACTAACCTATAATTGTAACAAAAATGTTATAATAAATAACAATTCAATAATAACAATAAAAAATATATGAAAATAAATCAGAAGTTATTAGTGAAATAAAATGTTATGTACTTTTAAAATTGGGTATATACTTTAATAGGCGTATAAGGAAGTCATGTAGTGTCCACATCAGATTTTTTATTTTTTTTAAATTGACACCTGTCTATAGAACCATAATAAAGAATTTCACCTATTGGCATTCTTTTTTTCCCAGTACTTTTTTCATTTTGCGAAAGTTTTCTCACTTTTGCTGGGTTCATTTTATCCTTATTTTTTCAGGAATCCTATATATTTTCAGATTATTTCAAAAAATTATGTAGACACCTCATGAGCATTCACATCAGATTTTTTAGTTACTGAAAAATCGAATTAATTTTTTTATAATTATCTAATAATTCAGTAAATCCTGTGCCATTCAATCCAAAAATAATATAAAAAAAATAAAACAAATTTATAAAAATAATTGCTGATTTCCATTCTGTAATTGAAAAAATAATTTATAATACCCTTTAACCTTTAGGTTGTTACAACACAAAACATATGAAATAACACAAGCTTCAAGATTGTTAACAAAAGACCGACTGTTAAAAACATATGGCGCACATCAGTACCGACAAAATATTACAAAAGTTTCACACAAAAGGATTTTTAATAAAATAAGAGAGAGATTAAAAAAATATATATATTTTTTTATTACAAACCACAATTTATTATTGGAAATTATATGTTTTAATTAGTTTACATTAGATAAACCTAAAAATTAATCTATAATATATTTCAGTGTTGTCACCTGAGGTATTGTCATATTCACGGAATATGCATTTTTTTTACTCAGAGTGTCACATGAAGAAACGGAGTAACTTTCAGTACATGTTTTACTGATGAAAATAATGAAAAATGTTCATATGAACATAGGTATCTCTATTTCCGTTTAGCCTCCGGAACCACCTTAGGTTATTACCTTAGAGGATGAGCGAGGATGATATGTATGAATATAAATGAAGTATAATCTTGTAGAGTCTCAGGTCAACCACACCTGAGATGTGTGGTTAATTGAAATCCAACCGCCAAAGAACACCAGTGTCCAAGATCTAGTATTCAAATCCTTATAAAAGTAACTGCCTTTACTAGGATATAAACATAGGTCAGGAAACGCTTTGTGTTCGGATTGCGGAAGATTTCACCCGGATTTCAGCTCTTCTAACAACATGAAACCTTACTGTAATTTTTCGAACCCAAATGAAGTAGTAAAGTTAGTGGTTTCTTATGTAAGGGAAATAGAAAAAACACGTTCCAGAACTGTAACTCTGAAGTAAAACACAAAATTCGGTGTTAAAAAACAAGTTTTTTTTAGGCTTATAGTAACTTTTTTATTTGTAGCTTTGTTAAATGACTAATGAATGCGGAAAATTTAGTAACAATATTTGTAGAGAATTTAATTCTGAGAAAATTAATGCAAATACAGCCAATAAAAAGTATATAAAAACTTTAAGAAAATTTTTTTTAAGGTAAAGAAACGAAAAATAGACAGAAAATCGTATTATTCTTTCTGTACCTAATAAATATTATACATAATATAGCAAAACAAAAAAAATAAAAGACATGAAATGATACACGGTTACAGAATAACTAATCTCAATTACAGTAATTGTTTGAAATTCCCGTTCACAATGCACACAACAATCTGTCCGACATAAAATAATGCCTTTGGCTTTCCGTACCATATCAGGATAGTTTCGTATAAATTCAGTAACATTTCTTATTAACTCTTTGTTGATATAGTATCGTTTTCGTATGGCCCCAAATGAAGTAATCTAGCGGCGTAAAGTCAGGTGATCGTGGTTGCCGATCGATTGGTCCACCACGTCCAATCCAGTTTAAGAAATTAGCATTCAAGTGATTTCTAGCTAATAAAAAAAATTTGGCGTTGCACCATCGTACTGGAAAATCATTTTTAATGTAGTTTTTAAAGGTACATCCTCCTAAATAGCCGGAAAATTATTTTTCAAGAAATGAACTATGCATCTCCCGTAAGGTTTTCATTGGAAAAAAATGGTCCCAGAATTTTGTCATAAATAATATCACACCAAACATTAATGTGAAATCTATTTTGGAAAGTGGTTTCCACAGTACCATGTAGATTGTGTTTGCTCCATAAATGAATATTGTTTAGAATTGAGGTCTCCATTTCTCATAAGAGTGGCTTCATCATTAAATAAAATTGAATTTAGCTTATTGGCGTTGTCTAAAAGCCAATGAAAGACGTTTCTATTATTAAATGTATTTATTAGAACCACTGGGGCGAATCTGTAGACCGCAAATTTTGAGCCTTCTTCAGACGGAATGGATAAAGATTTTCTTTCCGTAGGATGCGCTAACAAACCAGTGCGACATGAAATTTCCCTTGTAGTAGTGCCCGGGCTACGTTGAATCAAACGATGTTCATCATGATTTATTTGACATTCAACGGAAAAAAAATACGTTGGAAATGACTCTTTGGTTAGTGAATGCTGATACACCGAAGAATGTTTAAAAAAATTACTTAAAAGAATGTTTGTGAGGTACAGAAAAAAATAATACTATTTTCTATCTATTTTTCGTCTACTTTACTTCAATAAAAACCAGTGTCGGCTCGCGTATAGGCACTGCAGAACTGCAGCATCCCCTATTTCTACTTGACTTTATCGATAACGTTTATTATAATGAATCCATTTTTCTTTACATCTCTCTTTATACTTGTACAATATATAATCCTTAAGCTTAATGTCAGTAGCCATCCCCCCAGTTTATGAAAAGATACAAAAATCTTTGTATACAACTGTGTGGGCTTCACAGTTTCAGTGGCGTGGTGTTTGCCTGTTGTACGCGCATGCGTACATAGGAAACTATCCGTGAGGCTGCGACGGTGAGAGGAGAACACTGTCACTCCCACAGTGCCGACCCTGGCGTGCTGGTGGAAGGTAGTTATTTTTTTTACATCGCGTGTGAGTGGAACGTTCCTTGTTCGTTCCCTTTTCAAGTTTAGTCGGTGGAAGGAATATGAAAGTGGTTTAGTTGGTTTTTCAGTAGTGATCAAAAGATGCGGAAAGCAAGGGCTCTTTGATTGCCAAATCTGTCCAAAAACATGCGGGAAGGGCGAAAGAGAAGGTAATTAGTAAAAACTAATTATGTTTTTGCTTTTTTTTTCATAGAAGTTTAAATTAAGCACCATTGCACTATATTATATTTAAGCGGACATTTTATTAAGTTATTATCTAATAATACTAAAAAATATTATCTGTATTGACATTTTATTATTTATTCGGTTAAACCGAATGCGGTTTGTAAGTACAATGTGCTTAAAAACCGTGTACCACATTCTTGAATGCGATAAAGTTTACAATTCGATTATTATCCTGCTTTCAGCTATTCTATTTGATTCATCTTTTTTCGGTTCTTTTATTTTGCAGAAAACTTGAACCATGATCTTGAAAAGGAGCTCCCCACAAATTTTAGGTACGAGCCGTCACTGATTAAACCGATTTAAAAAAAAATTATTTAGTTTTACTGGCTGTATTTACATTTCATTTCTCAAAATTAAATTCTCTACATCTTTTACTAAATCTTCCGCATTTATTAGTCATTTAACAAAGGTATTGTACTACAAGCCTACACAAAAGTTGTTTTTCGATATCGAATTTTGTTTTACGTGGGATATCTTAAAAACTACTGGAGTTAAAATTTTGGAACCTGTTTTTTCCTATTTCCAAGTTTAAATTACTTAAGAAATCACCAACATAACTCCTTAATTTTGGTCCCATAAATTACAGTAGCACTTCATTTCGTTAGAAGATTATAAATCCGGACTAGCCGTTACTCGAAAAAAAAAGCGGTTTAAGACCTATGTTTATATGACTTTTGTTCATTATTTTACCAGTAGAAAATATCCTGAAATTTTTTCTGTTTCTTCGTGGGACACTCTGGATAAGATAATGAAAATTACGTAAACGAAAAAGAAATTAATTAATTAATTATTAATTTTTTTTTTAAATTCAATTTAGTATAATTAATGATATGTGAAGTAAATAATTATAATTATAACACATCAATGTTCCTGAGGATGGATCACTAATCCGAAAGCGCTAGAAAATTACTATTAAAGATTGTTGATAAGTGGAAACTATTATATAAATGAATTATATTTCAATACCAACGGGCCATAATTAATAAAATTAAATAATTAATCCTCTGAAGTGTGACCTTTTCTTTTAGTTTAGTTCTAATAGGTGGGTTGATAATGCTTAACCTTACATCAATAACATATTTACAACAATCAAGTAATTTCTCCCTATTACCTCCGTCAGCGGTAGTTGTGCTATTTAAAAAGACTATCATGCGTTGTACACAGTATCAACGTCCATTTATTCTTGAGTTATTTTAAACCGCAATAGTTTTTAAATTGCCAGGAAGAATTTGCTGTAGCTTTTCTTCGATAAAAAGTATCCAATAAGTTCACGCGTAGTCGTTCAATTTAGAGATACCGAAAGAGTAGATGAACGAAAACGGTCCGGCCGGTCGAAAGTTTTAAATAATGAATCTTTAGAACGTCTCAGTGCATCTTTAAACGATCACTTCGAAAGTCGATAAAAAGGCTATATCATCAGATTTAATTGGCAGTACAGTAGTGTTCCCAAAGAAACAAAGAAATTAAAATTACATCCGCACCGTAATCACGTTGTGCAGAAATTACTGATCACGGAAAAAGATGGTTTATGCGTTTTGTTCGAGAAGACGTTCAATTCTTTGATAACATTTTCTTTCGCAGTGAGGCAGGGTTTCATGTAAATGGTTATATAAACAACCAAAACAACTGGTATTAGCTTGCGGAGAACCCACACGTGTTCCAATCAGAAAATATTGAAATTTGATACACGATTTCCCGGAAATGAATGTAAAGTATAATATTTTTCAGGGAAAGAATAACATCTGAACGCTAAAAACAGTTTAGAATTGACTTCAGAGCGCTCCTAGAACAAGATAAACACAATTGATTGTTGCAATATCATCGGTGAATAACACAGTGTTACTGTTAGGTGAGTTCTTTTGGTGAGGAAGTCATGTCCTTTGATCTACGGCCACTAGGTCGTAAGATTTATCTTCCATCAATTTTACTTCCTCGACTAGATAGCACTATAGCAGAGTTACAGCTGTAGAAGGGAAAGTATTGTAATCGGTCCAATTTGGGCATATGCGTTTTGCACCGGATCTTGACGTTTTGACACCTAAAGAGCCCAAAAAACAAAAAAACCAGATGGAAATTTTCCGTATGTCCTAATTTTTTTATGTACGTGTGTGTGTTCAGTGTCGGGCTCTAAATCAGTTTATATTTCCAGAACTACTGGACCAATTTTGACCAAACTTGGTCAGATTAATTATATATATATGAGGCATTGATGCCATTAAATTTTCAACTTAAAAAATTAAGGGGGTGAGGCTGTAGAACAAGGTCCTCTGTCTATGTCTCTAAATTTCGTCTTATTTAAGTCATATTTTTCTTAAGTATTTGTTAACAATTAAATAAATGAGAATATTTTCAAAAACAATTTTGCAAAATCGCACCCTAAATCTAAAAATTGCTGTTGTAGTCGTCTGTTGCGTTGTGATGTTACAGGTGAGCGATAGAATGAAATAAATGAATAATATTTAAAGTGTAAACTACTAACTCGGTCTGGCTGGGTCTCAAATTCGATTGCCAGGTTGACTCGGTATCTTGTGCGTTAACACTCGCGGCTGCACCAGTCAGTCGACCATTCAAGAGAAATTTATTCCATTAAATTCAAAATGATCCATTAGTTTTAGTGCAGATCCTCGCCGCTAGTACCACCACACCCACGCGAATTACATACTATATACGCGCTTTAGTTAGGATTAAATAAACGAAAAAAATATTATATTTAAATAAAATGATAGACATTTTAAATCAAGTTTTATGTGTAAGCCACGTACCAGAAACAACCTACAGTTGTAGGGCTTTCCTGGAACGCGAATTTAGCCGCGTGATGGGAAAGTCCTACACCTGTGTTGTCAGCTTTTTTCGTTGTGGTTATTTAAAAAAAAATGTTCAGGAATAATCCTCGATTGATTGAATCAATCCTTGATTGATTCAAACGGAACACTGAAGTCGAAATACCCAATATCATAGTTTCAACCTTAAAAAAAAAATGGCTGCTTACAAGAAAAAAAATATGGTGATGCCTGTATAGCTACAAATAGAGGGCATTTAACATTTTTAACAAACAAAAATTATTTTAAGTTATGAAATTATTTAATATTTCTTTCTTTTATAAAAGTTTATAAAGTTATTCATATATTAATTTTCATAAATTGTTTATTCTATATGGGTTGAATAACTTTTCGCTCATAATTTATATAATAAATATTATATTGTGCAGCTTAAATGAAAGGAAATATACTAAGGAAACATCAAAAGAGTTGAGTGAATTAACAAGCTGTAAAATTGTCACATGCTTCATCTTGTAACGTATATAAAGAACAGAAATCAGGAACAGAATAAAGTTGTAACCCCACAAATAAAATGATAAGAATGAAACAAAATAAAATTTACATTTTAAATATCCAATTGCTCGTTACATATTATATATATATATATATATATATATATATATATATATATATATATATATGAAATATTCCAATTCCAGATGAATTTAAAAGGTAACATGTTTTATGTTAATGTAATCAGTTAAGATTTACTGATACACTACTGCATGTGTATATAAAATTCTTTATAAGATTGAAATGACTGAACATTCTGTATTTCTATCTCTCAGCAATTCTAACAACACAAATACGTCCGCGCGCGCACATACACACTCACATCCACGTATCCCATTTACCAGCAGAAGAAACATCGATAACTCCCTAAGCACCGTGTCTCCTTACTAGCAAGTCCCCGTACGACTTCTTGATCCCGACCGGAAAGGGGATAGAAAAAGGGAGAAAGTGGCAAGAGAAAATGGGTATTGATGTAGGATATGTTTTATTTATTTGATTTATTTTTCAGTCTTTTTGTGTCCTCAGATAAAATATCTTTTCAAATAAAAATCTTTATATAAAGTAATAAATTAATTTATATAATGAAAAAACGAATATTTTAAATTTTTTAGATGAGTCATAAAATTATAAATACATTTTTACAATAAAATACGTTTTCTATTTTATAATTAATTTTAGTTTCAAATAAACGTTAAGACGCGATCTCCAATGTTGAGTAAGTAGCGTCTCGGTATTTCGTGTGGAAGTTCCCGGTTCGATTTCCGGTCAGGCACGGCATCTTTTTATTTCCTATCAATTTCCGCTCTTTCATATTTTTTTTTAATTAAATGGAGATGAAGTCTGATTCGAACCGATGTGCCTTCCGTTATAAGATCCAAATATTTCATTAATTAAAATTGTATTTGGCTATAACTCTGGAACCAATCAAAATAAGCACCACTTATGATAAATCGTTGAAAAGCTCTTAATGAGAACTTATTACTACAGTTAAGAAAATTCCAAAATCTAAAAAAATTTGGATTTTGATCTTTTTTGGACACTTTTGGTTTAGTCGATTGCAATCAGAAGGGGAGATACAGAACTAGATGTTACAATAGTCGAAAATCAAAAATTTCAACATACTACGGCTAATCGTTTTTGAGTTATGCGAGAACATACGTACGTTCATACATACATACTTGGGCACAGACGTCACGCAAAAAAACTAATCAAAATGGATTCAGGGATGGTCAAAATTGATATTTTCGTTAAAATCTGAAAACCGAAATTTTTCGCAATCACAATACTTGCTTTATTTCGTACAAGGAAGTAAAACCATTATGGTCCGTAAACAGTCGTCGATGATCATGAAAGTTATTTAACACAACGAAAATTCCGAAATGTTTTTTCCTTGTTGAGATATTAGTTTTATTTCGCGTTGGTTTATTGACTTCTAATTTAATCCTTATTAAAAACTAAAACATGCATGAATACATTGAAATATCTTAACGTTCATTAATAATACCGATTGTAAATGGCTTTACTTTTAAAAATCTCGTGCAATTATCAGTTTATAATTTAAAATTTTTCGTGTATTTTTTATGTTAGTGACTACTAACATGCATGTGTAGTCACTAAATAAAATATATTACATTCATGTTGAGTGGTTGTGGCAGGCGTGAGTTTGCTAAAGACGATTTTTCTTGCTTGGAACAGCGTCATTATTTCTTCTCCTAATAAGACAAATGGCTTTCTCCCTCCAACCCGTTTTTATCTGTTTTGTCTATTCCTTTTTTTCTTTTCTCTTTATTCACCTTCTATTTTATTTTATTTTACAAAGTAATAAACAGAGAGAAAATTAAAGTAATAACCTAGCAATAATTTTATTTATTTATTATTTTTACACACAATTACAAAAAATAACACAGTTACATGTTTTATTTTTTATAATAACAATAATAATAAAAAGAAAAATCAATAAAACAATCTCTGCAATATAACATAAAATGTGTAACTTTTATGAAAATTTAGATTCCCTTTGTAGACAAATCTGTGTTGAGGGTTACCATTACAGTAACATTTTATAAAGTTAAACTGAAATTCTGAAATACACCGCCAGCCACTTAAAATAACTATAACAGTCTATAAATATCCTAAAATAGTAATTTCTTTTAACAATTTATTCAGTAATTAGATTAGAACAATAACTTTTCAATTTCATCGATTTCTAGTAACCATACAAATACCAGAGCATTGTATTTTCCAAATTTTCTTGATTCCTTTATATTATTAGGTAACAAATTGTACACCTTCGGAGCCACAAATAAATAAAAATTTCTATACAGTTCCAATTTTGGTAAAGGTAATACAAATTTATAATTCCTACTTAAATTAATCTTGGCATATTTATGCATTACTCTATAAATATTACAGCTTTTATAAAAAAAATTTTACTACTCTAAAAACATAAAAATATCTTAAGGGCAATATGTTAAGTTTTAATCTTGATTCTACCAAGGAGTAATACATATTTAGTAACTGTTGTAAAAAAATTCTTTAGAAATAAAATTTATATATACTTAAACCGATTTCTTTTTATATTTTATTTATATGTTTCTTCCAAGACAGATTTAAATCTAAAATTACTCCCAGATACATAACCGTATTTACTTGAGGTATGCTCTAACTTAGAGAATGTAAAATTGAAATTGTGGTATTTTATGCTGTTTCTATTGTAAAAATTACTTAATTTGTATTTACATTTAAATTTAAGCCGTTTTTGTATAACCACCACCTAATTTTGATAAGGATTTTCTTCAATATTTTTCCTTATTTCGTATACATTTTCAACTTTATAATGTAATGCTGTATCATCTGCAAATGTTGTTACTCTACCGTTAAATTTTCCACTATATAAATCATTTATGTATATAATAAATAAAATAGTTCCAAGTACAGAACCCTGTGGGATACCGTACTTAACATTACCATATTACATAGTGAGAACTCATTTCTTATCCTGATTTGACCTGTTGAGATCTTACCCTGAAATACGTCTCGAACCATTTATTGGAATGATCTCTTATCCTAGCTTTCTGTAACTTGTCAAGCAAAGTATTGTGATTGACAACGTGAACGCCTTTTTAAATCCAAGAGCAAACCCTATACTTGCTGACCTTTGTTTTACCTTGTATTATGTTGGACATAAAATTCGAAACGGCATTATTAGGATTTTTTCCTTTCTGAAAACCATACTGATTTCAACTGAAGGGTTTTTGTTTTTTCAAGGAAATCTATTAACCTAATTTTTATAAATTTTGTCTAAAATTTTTGAGACTACAAGTAATAATGATATGTAGTTATGTATTATATAGAAGGAAATTTACCTCTTCTCATACTCAAATGAGTCAAAACATAATAACAATATCACAAAATTATTTTATTATATTAATTCCTATTCCATTTATTCCCGTTCACCTTATATTTTTCCAGCTTTTAATAACACTAATTATTTCTTCATCATTTGTAGGTTTCATATAAAATGACTTGTTTGGTTCTTCAAAGAAAAAATACTTTTTAAATTAATTGTCAAAATGTATGTCATTTGTTTCTATTTCTTTATTAACCTACTCCGCTATAGTTAAAAAGTAATTAATAAATTTAATTTACTAAGAATTTGGCACCATTGGTATTAATACATTTGTATAAATTAAATTTCCACTTACCAACAATTTAAAAATTGTAAATCCTAGTACTTTCGGAGCTGTTATTCCATCTTCAGGGATTTTCAGGGATGTTAATTTAAATTCAAATCAATAATCGTTTTTTAAAATTAAACTGTTATGTTTTTAATAGTCGGTCGTCAAGAATAAAATTAATTAGTACGTCAATAAGACAGTAACGTCATGTTTGTAAAATGTTATATTTATAATATTATAATATATAAAGGTAATAGTCGCAAACACCTTGAATTTAAATTTGATTTGAATTTAAATTAACATCCCTGAAAAATCCCTGAAGATGGCGTAACAGCTCCCAAAGCACAAGGATTTACACTTTTTAAATTGTTGGTAAGTGGAAATTTAATTTATACAATTAATAATTTTTTCCACAATTAAGCATTTGTCTCACATAATTTCATAATCAATAAGTTTTAAAAATTCTATATGCTATTTTTAGATCCGGATATTATAAATTATTTATGCATATCCATTATTCTGTATTATTTTTGGATCTAAAAGTAAGATACCGACAAATTTACCTTTAGCGATTTCTAAATCAATTTTTAATTTATCTTTATATTATACATAATATTTTTTTTTTATATTTATATTATTTAGATGATGTTTTATCTTTTTATAATAGATTAACATTTATCCATGGTTTTAAGGGATTATTATTCAGTTTTATATGGATATATTATTTTATCCAAACACTCAGAAAAGACATTAAAAAATAAGTTAAATGCATTGTTTCATCTTCTGATTCGAAGATGTTACAACAATTTATAGAATATATTTTTTTTTATCTTATCTACAATATTCATGTAAACTTTATAAACGTTATCCTTAATTTTATTATTTGTTAGACAAAAATTATGAAATATTACTCTAATCAATTAACGATCTCTAACGTCTATATTAAGAATTTCCAAATCATAATTTTCACAACTTAATGTTTTCCTTATTCTGATAGCAAAATGATCTATACACGTACTAGATATAAGCCTTGTAGGACTGTTCGTTATAAAACTAAAACCATGACCTTGCAAAGAAGTAAATATTTAGCAGTTACTGTATCATCAATCATAATATTTATATTTCTATCCCCGGCATATATTACATTCTCGTTTTCAATCGCTTGCAATCTCTAATTTCTGTAAATAAATTTTTTTTTGATACCGAATTAAATCTGTTAAAAGCAAGTTACTCTTACAATTATTTTGCTCAATTTCAATTCCTACACCATCTGCGGATGTAAAATTTATTTTAAAATAATCAATGTAGCGTAGGCCTATTCCATTTTTAATATAGGCAATAACACCTCTTGTTCTATAATTAGAATTACAGTTAGAAAAACATTTTTAATTATTTAATATTTAAATAATTCTTTTTCAAAAATCCATATTTCCAGTCAGTACTATTATTTTAGGCATCTTTCTTAGTAATAATAGCTCTTGTAGAAAACATAACTTCTAATATATATATATATTTTGTTTAAATACAATACATTAAACTTCTAATATTTCTAATATACTTCTAACATTTTGTAATACTTCTAAACTTTTATAAAACTAAATATAAATGTTTTTCTACCAGTTAATCTGAATAAACTATCAAAAAAACAAAAAAATAAAATTAGACCAACTACACTAAATTATCTAAATCAGAAGATATTATGTACAGTAACCGGCTGACCTTCTGTTTACCTTATTAATATGTTTCCATTACGTTTCCATAAGTATTTAACCGCTTTTTCCTTTTTTCATATTCTTACATCCTGCAAAAATCTTTCATTTTTCCATGGATAGGCTTTCACTGATGTAAATGGATATACCTGTAGGGAGACCCACATGTTGCGTTGAAAACTCTCGTTTTATTTTTCTCTTTTTCAGTAGCTATTTCTTGTCAGTTTGGCTAATATCTTCTCTTCGGCATGTTATCTCTTCGTCCTGGGAGTCGATGACAGTAGTCAATTTACAGATCAGAAATCGGATGACCCTGTCCTAAATTTTTAACAACATCGACAACGTCTTCATTTGGTCCCACGGGATAATTATGTATTTCGATGCAATTTTGTTTTTGCAAGATTTTTTACAAAATCTGAAACATTTTGCCGCAATTATTTGGTTTTCGGTTTTCAAAACTTATTTCGAGAGATCGGGCTTTTATTTTTACCAAACATATACTAAGTTGTTTATCTTGTCGGTTGATTTTTCCTTAATATATCTTCAACACGGCAATGTTTAATGGAGTTGTCTAATTGTAGTTCTGTTTTTTTATTATCCTCTCTCATGTTGTTTAGCAAACTTATAACATGTTTTAGCGTTAAATTTTCATTTGCTAGTGACAATTGTATTCTTTTCTCCTTCATATATTCTTGACAATTCCACTTTTTCTTATTTTTACGAGAAATTTTATTTCTTTTAACTTCAAATTAACACATGTACTGTGAAATTTGTTGTTACAAACACAGCATAATACTCGTATATCCAATACATTCCTAGTTCTTAAAGATTTTACATGATAGTTTAGAATGAATTTGACTGTAATCAGAAATTACTTTTGAAACAAACGAATTTAATAAAGCTAACTATATATAACACGGTTTAACTGTAAATACCATTATCATATCAGATAAAGCCGATAAAGCACAATCCAAATATAACCGTTCACTGTGCTTATTCATACTCTACTGACAAAATTAACAACAATTTTTATATGTTCAACATACATTCTAATAATTTCTAATATTATTACTACGAAGAAATTAATACATATTTTTCTTATAACGTTAACATGTACTTCCTATTTTACCATTATTGGAAGTGTAACAATAAAATATAACATTAAAGTAAATAAATAATTTCTTCCAGTTTGTAAACGAAATACGAGAGTTATTTTTTCAAAATCCAATCGGTCACGAAATTAAAACCACAGTGAAAATAAACAATTTTTTATTTGTATTAAGTACTTACATAGTTACGCTATTTCTCTACATAGGCGCCACCGATTTAGACATTTGTCGTAGCGTGGTACCAACTTTCCAATACCCTCATCATAGAACGGAGCCTCCTGTGTTTTCAGCCATGTTTCTATGCTGGTCTACAGCTTGATGTCTGTGCCAAAATGTTGTCCTAGCCAGCGTTTCATATGAGTAAAGAGGTGAAAATCGTATGGAGCCAAGTCCGGGCTGTATGGTGGATGATCAAACACTTCCCAACGAAAACGCTACAGGAGCTTCTTTGTTACAGCTGCAGAGTGCGGCCGAGCATTGTCATCGAGAAAGACAATGCCTGATGACAACATTCCTCTCTGCTTATTCTTACTTGCCCTTCGTAGACGTTGAAGAGTCACGCAGTATGAGGCTGTAGTGATGGTCGTGCCACGTTCCATGAATTCCACCAAGAGAACTCCATTCCGGTACCAGAACACAGTAGCCATATGCTTTCTGTTGGAGAAGGTTCGCTTGAACTTCTTTGGTTTACTGGAAGAATGAGAATGCATCCACTGTTTGTATTGGTCAGTTTCGAAATGGTCCCCTGTGACAGTTTTGTTCAAAAAATCTTCTTCTTCATTGTGGTAGCGCTGGAGGAACGTTAGGGAGGCATCCATTCTCATTGTTTTGTGATGGTCGGACAGCATCTTGGGAACCCATCTCGCACACAGTTTGCGGTACTGAAGTCTCTCACTCACAATGGTGTAGAGAGCTGACCTTGAAATTTCAGGAAACGAATCACTCAATACAGAAATTGTGAACCGACGATTTTCTCGAATTGCCTCATCCATTCGCTCAACGAGATCATCGGTTGACACTCGCTTCCTTCCCTGACCGCCTGCATCATGATCATCTGCACGTCCTGCTTTAAAGTTCCTGCACCATTGTCGCACTTTGCTGTCACTCATTGAAGTTTCACCGTACACTACTTATTCGTCGATGAATTTAGCTGCATTACAGCCCTTAGCCTGAAGAAATCGAATTACCACACGCACTTCACACTTGGCGGGAGATTCTATTGTTGTAGACATGTTTACGTGCTAGCTACGTGTTCAAAACTAAACGAAGTGACGCTGCGTGATTGAAGGCCATACTAGAGACGCTGCGCAACACATATGCGCTAAGGTTCATCCGATTTTTGCGCGGGTATTTATTTGGCGACCGATCAAACCTTGAAAAAAAAAATAATCCTCGTATTTTCAGATAGTTTATTTTTTACAAAATATCCCCCTAGTACGTTATTATTGTGTGATATTTGATACCAAAATATATATTTATTGTTATTACAGTATTTAAACGAATATCGCTTTATTTCATAATATTAACAATATTTATTCATATCAAACGTATATAACCTCCCATAATGTTTATCAGATTAAGAATGTCTATGCGCAGTTCCAAAAAAATATGGTTCTGCGCAACCTACCAGGAAATGTAAGATTCGTCGTGAAAAGAGTTTTTAAATTAGAATAATGCTACTAGGATCTAAACTGGTTATTACAGAAATACAAAGAAGATTTTTTTTCTGTTTTAAAAATTGTATATATTTTTCAGATATAAAAAAAGGTTTATATTAATTTTTTTTTTTTTAAATGATTCTTAAATAGTACAATTAAAGAGAATTAATTAAAATTATAATCCATTTCAGATATATTTGGAGATTACGTCCTCATAATATACGTATGATTTCCAAAAATGACAAGGCCATCAATTGCAATAAGAAAATAAATCTCATGTGTACACCACATGACTTCCTTCTTGTACGCCCATTAAATTACACGTACATTTTTTTTTAAAATTCAAAGTACAAAAAATTGTAATTTGATTCTAAATTATAATGTTTAATTAATATTCAATAATCAGATGTTTCTCCAAATCTAATGCCGACACCATATGACTTTCTGGTACTGCTCTTAAATTACATATACACATTTTTAAAAGTACATAAAAATTTATTTCACCAACCACTTTTGATTTTTCTTCTTTTTTTTTGTTATTAATGAATTATTATTGATTGAATTTTTTTACAATCAGAGATTAATAATTATTACTAAATCAATATATTTAAATAAAAAAAAAGGAAATGAAATCGGATTCGAAACGATGCGCCTTCCCCTTGTAAGATCCAAATATTTCATTAGTTAAAAGTTTTATTTGACTATAATTCTGGAACTGATGAAAATAAGTACCACTTATGATAAATCGTTGAAAAGCTCAATGAGGGCTGATTACTGCAGTTAAGAAGAAGTCCAAAATTCAAATGTTTTTTTGATTTTGGGCTTTTTTGGACATATAATAGTAACTGCCTTTACTAGGACTTGAACGCTGGAACACTCTACTTCCAAATCAGTTGATTTGAGAAGTTGCGTTCATCAGTAGACCAACCTCATTAAAGAGTCATTACTATTTAAGAAAGCAACTCTGATTTATGCTGCTTTTACCTCAAAACAATTTTTATGTGTCACAGTTATTATAAAACCTGAAACATGCTATAAAGAAATTCCTTTTTTTATTTATAAATTATTTTACCCTTTTCTGTTTTGAAAAAAAATAATATTTATATGTTTGTATTCCATAGAGGAAAAACAAAAAAAGGTTGATAAATAAAATAGTATTTTTATCTTTGTTATTTCATAAACAATAAAACTGCTACGTTAAGATCAAGTTTTAATCAATAAATAATGTCGTGGTAAACCAGTGATGTACTCAAAACAATGTTCAAATACTTTTATTTTATATCTTTGCAAGCTACATTTTTTAAAACTTTAATTGAAGATTCCATAATTCTACGTTCATTTGTTTTTTGTTTAATTCAGCCTTAAATTATCATAGTTTGTGATGCAGTTGACTGCTATGTTTTTAATTTTTTTTAGAGGGATTGGGGGTTTTGATCATATACGCTTTAATCCAGTGAATACTGATTTAAAGTAAATGTGTAAAAGCTGTTCAGATTTTACGTTTCAATTCGAGTACAGTATATAAATATGTATATTAATTTATTAAATAATAGGCAGAATTATTCATTTAAAAATATACCATCCATTTTTAATTATTAGCGATAAAATTCGTTAAAAAATTTACGAAATAAAGTGGAAATTTAAAATTATTATTATTTAAATTAATCTTAAAAACTGTAATTTCATAATAACTTAAAAACATTTTACTACGTACAGGCCGCTTTAGTTGTTAGCTAACATTGTTCCTATTGGAATTCAAATCCAGAAAGACTACATTTTTTATATTATAATATTTTAAGTGGGAAATGACATTATTTTGACGGATATATATATATAAAAGAATATTTTTTAAAGCTTGGAACGAAAATAAAGGACGTTGTTATACATGAAACATATTTAGAAAAAAATGGGTGCCAGAAACAGTACAGAAGGTAAACTATACCGATTACATTAAATTTTATATTGGTCAAACAGGCTGTACCTTCAAATAAAAAACAAATAAATATATGAAACACTTTAATAACTAATATTCTCAGTTTTCTGCAAACACTTCTTCTTCTTTATTTTCTATTAGTAGAAAATAAACAACAGAAAATAAATCCTAGCTATGATAAACTTTAAATTAACTCATAATTTCTGTTAAATAATAGGAAAAAAGATTATATGTCATTGTCAATTACATGCATTTAAATACAGAAAGAACCTGTTTTATTAAAACATATTAATACACAGTAAACATATTTAACACAGTAAAATTAAATTTATATTCAAGCTAAGAAATATATGCGTATTACTAAACCCTCTCCTGAAATGGTATTGGAAATCTACTTTTTCTTCTTAGATATTTCATAGACAGTACCCATCGGTAACAAGACAGAACTGATTAGCTCACCATCATCTTTGATATACAAATAATATTACCGACACATTGTTCAGACGAGAAACTTTCCATACTTGTTTAGTTCCAAAAATGGATCTGAAGCCTTATTTTTGAAAAATAAGTCTTTCACATTACAGAAATCAGTTTTAAAAAAAATGCGTGTGTGTACTTAAGTACGCACGTAAGAAGTTATACTTCTTTGACGTGAATAAAAAAATAATTTTTTTACACATTCAAACAAATTTGAACTGAGTCAAACGATCGATAGACGACATTAAATACCATGAATAAACGTTTGAATAAATAACACTTAAATTAAATTAAATAATATTTATTTTATACAATTTAAAAAGTATTTAAATGTGTTCGTTGTCATATAAAACAAAGTTCATCGAATGTGTTTCGATTAGTTTAGTTCCATTAATTCTTCGAATGACGATTGAATAGGCAGGAGAATTATCAGCGGCTTATAAAATGAAATTATATACAAATAGTTTTGTTGAAACGTTTTCTAAATATCACATAAATATCAATGGTAGAGCTGTGTCGTGTTGTAGAAACTGTAGGTTTCTACACACACGCGCACACACACACACACGCGCGCGCGCACACACACACACACACACACACACAAATTTTGCAAAAATAGTATTAAATCTAATGATTCAATAAAAAAACAAATTTGAATATGCTTTTTTATTATTTACGTTTTCTAGTTCAACATTCACAATATTTATTTTCTTTCAATTATATTTATTAAAATTAGTTTTGCAAATTGATAAATTAACTCAAGATATAATAATAAAATAAATTACCTTATTTATATATGGTCAACCTTACAAATAGTACAATTGGATACTTCAGTCCGAAAAGAAAATAATAATCATAATAATAAAAAAAATAAACTCACACTAAATACTATCTTCATGGTGTGTTACATCGGCGCGCGGAACCTCCGTAACTTGCTGAAAATACACTCTGATCAGTTTCTCCTAACGCGCCAAAAGAAGTATAACTTCAAAAAGATTTACTCGTTAAACTTTAATCACTTCCGTTTAAATCTTTGTCTAGACTATCTTTAAATTTATTATTTATATGCAACGGGTAAATCTATATGTCTATGTTTGCGCGAGAGAATTTATTTACAATTAGATCTACATTGTGCTAACAAAGCATGTAATTAATTTATATTAAATAAGATACATACTATGCTTTGTTTTATGTTTACTAACAATCATGTTAGTTTAAAGGGCTAGAGTATATAAACGATATGAAATCAAATAAGTGCATTCGTTATTGTTAAGAGTATTTTGTAATATATATCAAATAATTTTAACTAATATCGCTTTTATACGTAACAGTAGTAGTAGTAGTAGTAGTAGAAACAGTTGTGATTTCTCTCTCTTTCATGAACACCTTCATTCTATCTCTCTTTAACGCTGTTACTGATTCTGCCACTCAAACACAAGTTCATAAATTACTATTCAGTTAACTGTGTGGGTAGTTCATTCAGGGTTAGTGGAGCGTGTGCCAAAGCTTCTCTATCTCGCCTTCCTACTCTATCTTTCTCTTTCTATCTCTAGGAAGATGTAAGACCGCATACCCTCCCACGAAAACCCTCTTCCTACTGTAAAAGCCTCTCTACAACCCTCTCCTACAAACGATTTGGTAAGAAGATACTGTAGAAAGACTCACTTTGTACGTTTATGTGTGTCTGTATGTGTGTGTTTGCAGAGAAGAGATTGCTACACAGCTACTAGAATATTTCATCACTAATACTCCAGGTGTTCTATAAAGGAAAACATATATTATAAAATATAATATACTATTGCATATTACATATTACATTTTACTGTAGATACGTTTCAGAGAAAAATTTCACACATATTTTTTTTAATCATAAAAAATTGTTTGTTCTTTTTTTTCACAAAATAATTATTTATTTACAGTTTGTAGAAATATATTTATATATTTTCACCATCCATTATAAAAATAAAATGAAATTTGAGTAGATTTACACAGAAATGTTATCTCAATAACAATTGGAAGTAAGGTGCAGTTATCGATTCTGACAATCTATTTCTAGCCTCTCTGTACATAAATTATGGATATTTTTTAATTATAAAAAATAATTTTGTCTATTAGAGACAATACATGAAATATCTTCCGAATAAAAAGAATTACAACAAATTAATAATTTTAAAATTAAGAAATTTGGATCTCAATCGTCCGTGTATGAAAACGTTAGAGATCGGCGTTAAAGTAAAAGTAGTTGAGATGTATAAGGTCGAATGATTCAAATTCAAAAGAGCAAACTGCGATCCAGAGACATAAAGATGGAAATCAGTTGGACGATATTTTGATATCAAAACCGTTCTATGTTGCCTTTCTTGAAGACAACTTCAAGAAAGCCTTGTAAAGCAGAATCTTGATTGTTAAAAAAGTTCAGCTCCCTTACCAAATATCCAGTGCATCCTTATAAACTTAATGAAGCAACCTCCTTTTCTCGCTTGCAACTTTTCTCCAAGTTTATTCTTGCATGATCACATCTTACCATGCATGAGTATTCTGATACCTTTTGAATGAACTTCAGAACAATCTTCTCTTCTCATGGTGAACGTGGTGAGGCTGGACTTGCCGGATTTACTCAATGGAGGTCTACATTTTCCAAATGGAGAATAGAGATTTCTTAAAGTAGTTTTTTTTTTATATTTAAAAAAAGCTGATAACGGAACGCGGTTTTAGACGCGTGACCGAAAATTTCTACAACTGTGACTTGTTTCTGATGCACGGCTTACACACACATGGACATACAACTTCATTTAAAAATTTATCATTTCATTTAAATATATTTATGTTTATTTAATTCAATAATTCTAACTAAAGCGCGCGCGCACTCCGTATTTAATTCATGCGGGTGTAGCGGTACTAGCGGCGACGGTCAGTACTAACTAAAGTAATGTAATTTCTCAACATACATAAAACAAATTTCGCTTTTACGGTCGGCAGACTGGTTTAGCCGCGAGACTTAACGCAACAGATACCGAGTCAACCGGGCGATCGAGTTCGAGACCCGGCCAGACCAAGTTACTTTTTCACACTTAAAAAATTATTCATTTATTTAATTCTACCGCTCCCCTGTGACGTCATAACATAGCAGGCGACAACAGTTTTTCTTTAGGGTGGGGGTACGATTCTGCAATTTTTTTTAATTTTTTAATCGTTAACAAACATGCCTAAGAAAAATATGATTTAAATTAGACTAAATTTCGAGATACTGAGGGTGACCTTGCTTTATAGTCTCACCCCCTTGACCAAGTTGAAAATGTAATGGCTCAATGCATGTCCCATATATAAAAGTAATCTGACCAAGTTTGGTCAAAATCAGTAGACTAGTCCTGGAGATATAAGGTGATTTAGAGGTCAACAACGAACACATCACGTAAATATGAACATTAATATCCGGGAAACTTCCATCCGATTATTTGGGTTCTTTAGGTATCAAAACGTCAAGATCCGGTGAAAACCGCATATGACCAAATTGGAACGATTACAATACTTTCTCTTCTAGAGCTATGTCTCTGATACAGCGTTTTCTAAAAACGAAAAATAAGTGGAAGTTAACAGTAGTAGGGAGTTTTATTTTAAAATAATTTTTCCTCAGAACCTGAAAAGAGATATTAGGAGTTTTAATAAATTTTATTTTGAGTTAAAAAATACGATTTATAAATACTTGTTAATTTTGTTATAAAAAAATCTTTACCTTATATTTTCAAAAAAAAGAAGATTTTTTGAAAACAAAAGTGATGTCTGCAATTCAGTTAATAATATCCGACTGAAAATCCGATGTCCCAATTCAATTACCGGTAGTTTGGTTAGAAGACATATATTTTTATAAATAGATATATCGCATCATTAACCCGTAATCAGAAATCTTTTTTTTTTTGTCTTCAGTCATTTGACTGGTTTGATGCAGCTCTCCAAGATTCCCAATCTAGTGCTAGTTGTTTCATTTCAGTCTACCTCCTACATTCTACATCCCTAATAATTTATTTTACATATACATCCAAACGTTGCCTGCCTGCACAATTTTTTCCTTCTACCTGTCCCCCCAATACTAAAGTGACTATTCCAGGATGCCTTAATATATTGTCTATAAGTCTGTCTCTTCTTTTAACTACATTTTTCCAAATGCTTCTTTCTTCATCGATTTGCGGCAAGACCTCTTCAATTATCACTTTATTTACCTATCTGATTTTTAACATTCTCCTATAGCACCACATTTCAAAAGCTTCTAATCTTTTCTTCTCAGATACTCCGATCGTCCAAGTTTCACTTCCATATAAAGCGACACTCCAAATATACACTTTCAAAAATCTTTTCCTGACATTTAAATTAATTTTTTATGTAAACAAATTATATTTCTTACTGAAGGCTCGTTTAGCTTGTGCTATTCGGCATTTTATATCGCTCCTGCTTCGTCCATCTTTAGTAATTGTACTTCCCAAATAACAAAATTCTTCTACCTCCATAATCTTTTCTCCTCCTATTTTCACATTCAGTGGTCCATCTTTGTTATTTTTACTACATTTCATTACTTTTGTTTTGTTCTTGTTTATTTTCATGCGATAGTTCTTGCTAGGACTTCATCTATGCCGTTCATTGTTTCTTCTAAATCCTTTTTACTCTCGGCTAGAATTACTATATCATCAGCAAATCGTAGGATCAGAAATCTTATTTAGATAATAAAAAAAATATTCTGAATATTACAAATCAAAAGGTAAAATAAAAAAGAATCGAACCACGAACTCCTAATAAAAAATTTTATTTTTTTTATTGAAGAAATTGATTTTTTTTATGCCACTATTTAAAGTTGGTAATGTTTATTAAAATAATTTTATTTGAAAAAAAATGGTTATGCTTATATGCTAATATCTTTTTTTTGGATCGATGAATAAATTCATCGATGAATCGTTTATCATAGTAGTAACAGTATTTGACAAAAAAAAGGAGTGATTGTGTAATTTCTGGAAAATTATTTTAATTAGTAACTGAATCAGTTAAAACGGTATTTGTTAAATTATAATAAATATTGAATAAATATAAAACCTGATTACAATGTAAAACATTGCAGCGTATTTTTATCATTCGATTAATCATTTATTTTAAATTTAAAATTGATATTATTGTAAAATAAATAAAAAATTAAAGAAAAGCTTGTATATTTGTATACAAGTTTTCAGTAGTTGAATACTTATACGTTTTTTAAACCGCCTTTGTATTGACTGACTCAAAAACCCTTCTTCATGTACCGTTTTTTCGATACTTGTATTTTTCAGGTTCGCATAAATTATTGTTCCTATACGGTTGGATAACATATATCAACAGAAAAAAAATGAATTAATAAACATTGAATTTGATTACTAAAAATTTTGTAATTTAAAATTATGTATTCATTCTAACCATTAATTTTACACAAAGAAATTGTATAAAGTACTTCTCAAATTCAAAATGTTGAATCCCACAAACATTTCTCAATTTTAAATAATTTGGTAATTACTACTGGGTATTACATAAATGTTTTAGTTAATGAGATATTATATAACTTTCCATAAATACATTACTGTTTTCGGGATGATTTTACTGATAAAGTTTTGTTTTTAGTATTTTTTATGTTTTCTAAAACTTCCGCACCCTAACAAATTAAGTAGATCTGTCCACAGTATGTTTTGCTACAGAGTGTTCAAAAAGTGACCCAACCTTATAAAAATTGAGTAAGTTGCAATAGTTGTTGAAAGTGGCCTCCATTATGCGACTCACATAACTGAATACGACGTTACATGCTCTTAAATACATGTTGTAACATTTGTTGAGGAATTGCAGCGAAACATTGTCCAATTTCGCTCTGCAAGTCTGGAACGGTGTGAGGATGAGCTCTGTAACCAGCATCCTTAAGGTATCCCCCACAAAATAACGTCAGGAAAGGATAAATCAAGAGACCGAGGGGGCCACAATCCCTTTGAAATTACTTGTCCATGAAAACACTGATCCAAGATAGTCATACTGTTCTGTTGGCTGTATGAGCTGGAATATTGTCCTGCTGAAACCACGTGTAATCTAGCCGGTCTGTAGGTATAGTGATTACAAACTGTTGCACCATCTAAATTGTAGCGCTCACTGTTCACTGTGCAATGAAAGAATGTTATGAAGATTCGCCTACGTGAAATTGAATACCAAACACCCAGGTTTTTGTCCGTGCAGAGGAGACTCGTGCATCTGATACTCATGGATTTTCCGTATACTAAACGTGTGAATTGTGTGCACTCAAAGAATTCACGCGTTATCAACGTGGAAAAATGCCTCCTTCAGACCAAAACCGATCATTGAGTTCTTCCCCATCTGGCGTTACAGATGACAAGAACCAAGAAAAGAAATCTACACGTTTTCTAGTGTCTGCAGGAATCAACTTGTGAACACGAATTCTGCATCTTTAAACACTTGCGCAATGCCGTGTGGGCAGTACCAACGGGTCATAAACTTCTAACAGAATATGCAGCTTGCGCGTCCATCAACTTTTCAGATGTTAGTATTTTCGGTCGACCACTATTGGCCGCATCTGCCACATTCCTCGTCTCTTGGAACTTGTCGTACAGCCGATTGATGGAAGACTTTTGGTGCATCCACACCATAAGTTTCTGTGTAGCAACTCTGGGTTTCGGCATAATTGGCATATCTAATGTATTGGGAAACGATGAATATTCTCTACTGCATTGTGTAACGCATTTTTCCTCAATTAAACCTGCGAAAAAATATGTTCTGTTTAGTATCTCTTGTTTCTGACCTTGTTAAATTGTACAATTTTTTTAACCAGTTTTTCGACCATTTTAAAAGTAATAGCTTGAAGTAACCATTTTCAAACTGTTTAAGTATTGAATTGATATTTTTATAATTAAAACAACTGTTACATTATTTATTTTTGATAAACTGAGAACCAGAACGTACTCGAAAATTGATTAACAAAAAACAAAAAAAAAAAGGATTTGTAATTATGAAAAATAACTATTATTGCTTTATCTATAAACTGATGTCTAAAAAGAAAAATGTGATAAAATTTTTTGCGCCAATTTGGAAAATGTAGAGTAATTTTTGCAAGAAAATGATTACCTGTTGCAAGTCTCATGGTTATCTGTCCACAATAGCAGTTGATAGATAGTCTATGTTATCACGTAATTTTTACTATATTTCTTACTTTCTGCAGGTAGCAATTATATAAAACAACTGTTACTTTCCCTTCCAGCGCTATAGCTGTAGAAGGGAAAGTTTTGTAATCGGTTCAATTTGAGCATATGCGGATTTCACTGGCTCTTGACTTTTTGACTCCTAAGGAACCCAAAAAACCGGATGGAAATGTTCGCATGTGTGTGTGTGGTGTGTTCGGTGTTTCATATCTTATATCTCTAGAACAACTGAACCAATTTTGACCAAACTTGGTCAGATTACTTCTATATATAGGGCATTGATACCATTAAATTTTCAACTTAAAAGGTCAAGAGGTGAAGCTGTAGAGCAAGGTCACCCTCAATATCTCGAGATTTTCCTAATTAAAGTTATATTTTTTTTAGGCACATTTGTTAACGATTAAAAAATAATACACTATCAAAGCGATTTTTATTTTTATTTTAAAACATAACCGTTCTTAAATAAAATACGTATCACTCGAAAAAAAGTAGCTGATAACTGGAATACTGAGAGACAAAAAATTATTCAAACTGTGCGAGATCGATAGTTTGTTAACAGAACATACTAAAAGAGTAAACATACTTAAGAGTTTCTCACGGTCTTAACATTTTTTTTTGATTCTGAAAAGATCTACGTTCTCTTCAGTCAGTGAACAATAAACAGATATACAAGTAATAACATACGAATGAAGAGACTCCCATCGGAACCACTCCATAAAAATTAATTAACAGAAATGAAGTACTAAAAATATTAGATAAAACGTAAACTAATGAACAGCCAAATTTTTATAGATTTGCTGTCACTTATGAAAAAGTCACTTAATGATTTTTTTCATCTCTTTTTATTCCAAATGAGAATGGATAAGTAGATGTAGATAAAATTTGTTGAATGTGATCTTCAGAATTTTTCAGGTCTTTCAAAGATTATGATATATAACACGTATGGTGTTCTAAGAAGTGTTAGAGTTTTGAAGAGTTTTTTCTTTCAGTTGTCAAATTTTGGTATTGGTATCTACCAAGACGATAGCACAACAAATAAAAAAAGATATTAATGTTTTTTCCAGACGCAATAAATATCTTTTGCAAAAACGATTAATTTCCTCTTTAGTAATCGGAACGTTGAAATCTCTGTAAATGATCTTGTTTATTACATATCATAGAACATTGGAAATAGTCAGAAATAATTTTTACTGATATCTTTGTAAAATCTCTGTACTTTAATTACTGGCAATCCCTGGTCTTTGGATCCAGTATATCCAGACAGGTTTAAAGATTAATTTGTAGATTAAAATTTTGTTTTTCAAAGACAATTAACGGTTTTTTTTATTTAATAGCCAATAAAACTGTTTAAATTTTAGATCGAGGTTTCTTAAACGTAATGTGAAATTTCACAAAGTGAATTCGTGATATTTTGATGTGTCCAACTAAGGAATTTGTAGATCGTTAAAGTACATACTAGTGGGCACACGGTCCTAAGATAAATGTTAGACGAATTATTTTTTAATCTATTTGTCATTATTTCCCATTTTTCCAGCAATCATTGTAATTTATTCAGATGTTATAGTAAATGAAGAGATACTTGGGAAACACTGAATTGAGAGTTGCTTGCTTAGCAATATCATCAGAAAAAGTAGAAATTATTGTGTATTGTGAAAAAGGTAAGACGGAGTTATATAAATTTAAATTTTAAACATAAAAAAGAATAAGTTTTCTTTTCCTTAAAGGCAATTTTATTATTATTCATTCTTCAGTGTACTTTTTCTACTGTATTACGATCATTTCAAAGCCAAACTGGAAAACAGTAATAAAAACTTTTAAATAACTAAAGCAGAAAGGAACATTTCAATAGTTCATTTAAATTTGTATAGTTTTTTCTTGTTTAGCCTCCGGGAATTTACGTTCAGGTATTACTTCAGAGGATGATATGTAAGAGTGTAAATGAAGTATAGTCTTGTACAATCTCAGTTTGAAAATTCCTGAGATGTGTGTTTAATTGAAACCCAACCACCAAAGAAAACCGGTATCCATGATATTCAAATCCGTACAAAAGTAACTGCCTTTACTAAGACTTAAACGCTGGAACTCTCGACTTCCAAATCAGCTGATTTGGGAAGATGCGTTCACCGCTAGACCAACCCGGTGGGTTAAATTTGTATAGGTTAACAGAAAAATTATTTGAGAATAAAATAAAATTATCTTCTATTTAGATTGTATTTATTAATTTTTTTAAACGATAATAAATGTATAATATCTTTTTAATTTTTATGAAAATAAATATCATGGAAAATAAATCAATGAATAAAATAATAGTAAAAAAAGCTGACTGTCACGCGGCTAAAATCACGTTCGGGGAAAGTCCTACAACTGAGGGTTATTTCTGATGCACGGCTCACACACAACAACTTAATTTAAAATATTTATCGTTTTATTTAAATACAATATTTATTCGTTTATTTAATTTAATGATTTCAAATAAAGCGCGTATTTAATTCGCGCGGGTATAGTGGCACTAGCGGCGACGGTCGGGACGAAATAAACTAATGTAATTCCACAACTTACATAAAATAAATTTTTCTTTTACGGTCGGCAGCTGGTGTAGCCGCAAGGCTTAACGCACCAGATACAGAGGCGATCGAGTTCGAGATCCAGCAAGACCGAGTTACTTTTTTACACGTTAAATATCATTCATTTATTTTATTCTACCGCTCACCTGTTACATTAAAACATAGATCACAATATAATTTTTTGGGGTGGGTACAATTTTTCGAATTTATTTTTTGCAAATATTATTATTTTTTAATGCCTAAGAAAAATATGACCTTAATTAGGCGAAATCTCAAGATACTGAGACCTTGCTCTACAGCCTCACCCCCTTGTCCTTTTAAGTTGAAGATTTAATGGCATCGCATTGATGCCATTCTACATAAGAGGCATTCTCTTATGTAGAAGTAATCTGACCAAGTTTGATCAAAATCGGTCCAGCAGTTCTGGAGATAAAAGGTGATTTAGAGGCCAACACTGAACAAACACACATATACGAACATTACCATTCGGATAATTTCCATCCAGTTTTTTGGGTTTTTTTTTGGTTCTATAAGTGACAAAACGTCAATATCCGGTGTAAACCGCATATGCGCTAATTGGACCGATTAAAATATTTTCCCTTCTAGAGCTACAGTTGTGCAATAGCGCTATCTAGACGGGAAAGTAAAAATCGTATTCGTTCATAGCATTTTTTATTTTTATTTACAATTGGTGGTTACATTTTTGTTGGAAGATTAAGTAAATTAAATTAAATATAATCACATTAAAGAGGAATTTCCATTAAGATTCCTCAAAAATTACGCACTAGTAAATTCTGAGGATAGAACGTAGGATGTACAGAAGGTAGTTTTGAAGAATTGCACTTTCAGAAGTATAGTAGGATACAATAACGAGAATAAGGATCCTAAAAATGGCAGATTGATGTAAAACTTAAAAAAAGAAAAAATAAACCAAAAAATTAAAAAGTGAAAGTGCAATCAGAAACAAGGAGGAAGAGAATGAAAGATTATGTAATGCATCAGCCGGTGTAGGGTTCTAAACTCCATACCGTGTAGCCGCTAAGTCTTCTAACATCCTCACCGCTGCCCAGAAGGTTTACGGACAAGTGGTTAACATGATAATTTAGCTCAAGTTCATATTTCAAATTAAAATGTTGTATTTCTTCCTTGACGTACCGTAGACCAAAATATTCTTAGATTTTACTGTCTTCAGCGAACCACAGCGTTTCAGATATACACCTTGCTAGTTTTTTCTGAAACAGCTGTATGATTTGATTTGCTTGCCATGCCTCATAGTTGGACGGCATATGTACATATTGGATTCAAAATATCTGAGTATAAAAATATTTGTTAGACAAAGATAATTCAGACCTCCTTCACGGAAACCGGTACATTTTCTTGAACTTCATGTTTAATTGCTTTCTCTTCTCCTTCAAATGAAAATTCCACGTCAAACAATAAAACAAGTGAAGACGCAGAACCTTATACTTTCAGTATACGGGATAAAATGCCATTAAAGTGGATCCATGGGCAGTTTCCAAAATACGAATGCTACTCGGTTTGACAGCTTGATTAATCCTTATCTTTCATGTCCACAGCCACCTGCTAATTACATTTAATTCAGATTGTAGATAAGCTGCGGCCACGGTTGAGTTGTCAGCCAGAATAGCGGTTTCATCGTCAAAAGTCCGGATTAAGATCCTGATGTTTTAATTTTTATTGACTGATCGAAGCGAGTCCTGATTTTAAATAAACTTTTAATATTTCACTTCTATTTGAGAGTTTTTGACACAATAACATATAGTTAAACGTGATTTAAGATTTTATTTTAGAAATTTTTCAACAATATTTCTTGTTTCATATTAAATGGAACTACATAAGTTAATATTTCTTTTAAAATTTTCTCCTTTTAAAAGTTTTATAGATCACACCTTATTAGATTCCATTCGATAAATCCCCGCTTGGTAGATGCTCTATGTAGAAATTATTTCGAAAACATTCTTTGTTATAAATATTTATTGTAATACTATAAAATTTAAAAAAAGTAATTTTAATTTATAATTTCTTTAAAATAACTTTAAGAAATGCAAAAAACACATCAAAATTACGTCCACCGCAATTATTGTTAATTAATAATGGAGCCCGGTGCGCTTGTGAGTAGTGTTTATGATATCAGTAACACAGTAAGATTAAATTTGGTACTTGCTAAATGTTTAATTTAGATTAGTAAACATTCAAATTTTAACACCGGCTGAACAATCAGTGCTCGACCTTCGTTATCCTCTCACCAGTTTGTTAAACTCCATTACCCACGATTCATGTTACATTTATTGCTGCGTGTATGAAAAGCTGAATTAATAAAATTTTTTAGTTTAAATTAAATGAAAGATCAAAATTTAAATTTAAATCAGGCTTAACAAGGGAATTTCTGGATAGTACTTACGCGAATTGTTTTTTTTTTTTTTTGCCGCAGTGTTTAATTTATAATCGGTTCCAATATATCGGAACCATAAGTAAATTTGAATTAAAAAAAAATCCCTTTCGGCACGCCGGAAGGCAGAGGTAGATTTCACCGGTGCTAAGTAGGGAATAAAGTTAAGAAAAACTTCAAATTTACTCAATACAACAATGGTTGCATGTGAAAAAAAGTTTAACATGTTTATAGCATACGACAAACCCCATTTTCTTACAATTCCAGCAACATTTTGTTCATCCCTTGCCGTAAGTGTTAATCATATTAAAAATTGTTCCAGACAAAAGTTTTAGGTAATGTTTAAAGGACTAACGATCACTTTAAACCGATGCGATACTGTGCCTATTAATGGAAGTATGAGTTTTTTTGTATTCAAAACCTAATTTTTTTCATCCCGTGGGCCATTGGTTGGTGATATAAAAAAACTTTTCTTACATAAATTTTAGGCTCTTATCCAAAATATAGAAGGAACTTTAAACGAATTGGATATTTTACTTAATAAGAATGCTATAGGGATATTTTTTTTTGTCATCCCTTACCATAAGAGTTGTTCATATTAAAAATTATTTCAGACAAAGGTTTTAGGTAATGTTTAGAGGACTAACGACCACTTTAAACCGATTCGATACTGTTCTATTAATGGAGGTACGATTTTTTTTTCTTCAAAAACCCCATTTTTTCCATCCCCTGAGCTATTGTTTGGTGATATCAAAAACCTTTACTTAGATAAATATTAGGTCCTTATCCAAAGAATAGTAGTAACTTTAAACAAATTCGATATCTTACTTAATAAGAAAGTTATAGCGATTTTTTTTCTCGAAAAACCTTCCGCATTACAACCCCCATGGTCAGATTTTGACCGTTAACGAACTCGATCCAGATTTTGAGACGAGTTATTTTTAAGGAAAAATTTTAAAGGGATTGGCCCAAAATTACGTCAGTTATCATGTCCACAAGAAAGTGAAATATATGTGTATAAAAATACATATAAACTTTTGAGGTTATGGTGATTTTGGGGTCTGGGGATGTGTAACGAAATTTTCCGGAAGTCGAATCATGGTATCCATTACAATAGGTAACTTTCTTATGAAATCTGCCTAAAATGACATGCAGAAAGAGGTCTTCGTTGAAATTCCTCAAAGAACTGTATATGTATACACATCTTATTCAGTATATATATAAATATATTGTAAACTTAAATAAGTATAAAGATGAGGCCAAAGAACACCGATCAAAGTCCAACGTTCAGAACATAAAAAGCAAAGAAAATACCATAAAATAGTCTTATCTATCACACAAAAATAATTAATCAAACAACGAAACAGTGAAATAAATCAAAGAACCAACAAAAGTAAGTGGCAAAACGAAATGAAGAATTCTGACAATGCACAACACCATAGGGTAGTTAATATACGGATTTGCTTTAGGCGCCTAGCGCACTCGCTGTTATTCAGAAGATTAACCGCGAACCAGTTCAGATGTTTTTTCAGCCTCATTTTGTATCTTGTACTGAATCGCAGTATATCCTCTTGAATGGTTGGAAATCCAAAATAATAGTGTATTTGTGAGAAAACTACGACACGATTTGATAAAATATGAGAAAAAAGTGAAAACGGATGATCACAATTTGTTTCATTCAATTCTGGAAGATATTGCTGGGTTTTTGGCCTAAACAACAAATATTTGAGGTCAAATGTAAATATTCTTTGTTTTAAATATTATCACAGTTTTAACTTTTATTAATTTGTATTTAATCATTAGATTTTTCTTTATTTAAAAAAAAAAATAGGGTATTTTTATACACATTTATTTATTTGCACAATTTCTATTAATTTAAAAAAAATGTAAAGTGATAATTTAAGAATTTTTAAATATATTTTTTTTTATACAGTTTTCAGCCAGAACACAAAATAAATGGGGGAGAAGGTATCGGAGGATAAGCCGTTCAGTAATCAATTCGTTTGAATACTCTCATATTTTAATTTTGAATTTATTAATTAAATTTGCTTGTGGAGCTCATTTTGTTAAATTCATTATACATAATGAGATATTTAGCGAATTACTACTTCAAGGTAACAATTTTTTATTCTCTATTTCATATACAACAATTTTTAAAATAAATATTTTTACAGATAATTATATAAAAAGATGAAAATGAATAATTTAATTTGAGATAATAAACGGCCCGTTTTAATTTGTTGTTATTTACAAATTTTTGTTGTACGTATGTATAGTGTTATAACGGAAGTGAAACGCGTGTAATCTATTGTATCCTGTAATAATGATAAATGATCCATAAGAGATATGTTGACGAGATTTTGTGTATGTATATGTGTAGAGTTATTTCATTGATATATATATATATATATATACACACGAATGTAAAAGTGTAACAGAGATAGTTATATACACAAATATATATATATTACTATAGTAAAAGATAGAATGACTGAGACAGCATGCATTAACAGAGTGAGTGTGGAATGAGCAAGCTTGATGGATGTTTTGATTGGTAATGGGAGAGCAGCGCCTCATGCGGCATTCAGTAGAATTAGCGATCTGTGGACGGTGAACATAAATGCAGACAGTATCACGGCAGTGCCCGTCGGTAATGTCATAACGATACTCCTGTTGTTTGGAGCTTTTCGCCATGTCTCTCTAACATCTTCGCTGTATTTAAAAAAATATATTATTACACTCCCTGTTGTAAAACAATATAATATAAATTAACAGTGACCTGTTTAATTTAACCTATACTTTTTTTAATTCCTGTTTAATTTTTAGTGACAATTAAGAACTGTTAACAGTGTGCATTGTTAAACAGTTTTAATTACATTCATTTATTTGTGTGTTTATGTGTGATGTCATTGTGTATCGATAAAACATATGTGTTATTTATAAATTGTCTTTACATACTAGTGTAAAATTGACGTGTGATACTGTTTTAAATATTATTGATACGACAGTGAATGTGTTTTAATACATTTTTGTAATACTGTGTGTTTTATAAAATAAAATAAATTGTGCCGCAGCTTTTGGATCTATTAAATCATTTTTACAAAGACCAAATCAAAAAATAAGGATTATTTTTGGATATCAATTATACCAAGTAAGTGTAATTATTTATTTTGTTGTAATAATAATAATAACGATCATAATAATAGTAATAACACGATTTGTAGCTTCGTTAAGACTAATGACTTGTCTCTTTGTACTGTTTTTGTTTGATTTAGTAACCCATTACTTGATTATTCGTGAGATTAATTTATAATATACATTGTTCTAGATATTTCAACAGTTAACGCGTAAACATATTAAACATAATACGTTGATTAATTTTTACGAAAAAGCGTGTCATTTTGATGCAAACATATTATTTATTGTTTGTGTAATCTGCATACAGTTTTCTTTCTTTTTTTAAATCTAATTGTAAAAACAGTCATGTATTCTTTCTTTTTAAAACCGTAATCATAGGTTTTTTTTTAAATAGAACAAAAAAAGACTGTTTCAATTTTAATTAAATGTTATTTTAATTTGTAACAGACGTTTATTCTTAGCTTAAGCAAACGCGTCTTCATTTGTTTCCACATAATTTTGTTTTTGTTTAACTTTGCTTTTGTAAAATTCTTGTTACGTTTTAATATAATAATATAAAGGGAAATGTATTCATTGAATGGTTTTTTAAATTTTATATGAAGTTTTCTTCACAAAAAATTTTTTTTTTTATTAAATCTATTATTTTTTTAAACTTTATGTATATTCAATCTACAAAGTAAAATCTTAAGTAGTTTTTTTTTAATTACGTGCATGATTAAAATTTATTATTCGTAATTTTTGTTAACATGACAAATATTTTTTTTAGTTTATTATAATAATTACTAGGTAAGTAAAACGTTTTCATCAAAAAAGCTACTGTTTTTTAAATAATGAGCAAAATGAAAGATCTTCTTTATTCCTTTGTAGACGAATAAAATTACAGTATATAATAATGCATTATCTATAATTTTTTTTCTTTTTTATAAGAAATTTATTGGTTTTCTGAAAATGTTTCTAATTACGATCCTAAATAAAATTTTATTTTCATTAAAACAATTTATTACATAAAAATAATAATATTAAAAGTTCAATAATTTATAATTGACTTATACTACGTAATTTCTATAATTTAAACAAATTTTAAATATTCTCGATCGACTCGTATTTTTTAGATTCTAATCATAAGTTGCAAAATTATTTATTTAAATTAAATTAAAAATAGGTCATCAATTAATTAATTAATTATACATTGAATTATTTTTTAGTAATCTGACATCAAAATAGTATAAATTAAAGCAGCATTTTTTAAACAAAATAATTCATATATTATTTTCTCATTTAAATAAGTAATATTTATTTCTTGTTTTCTATTTAGCTCGGGTATTTCAACAATTATCGTAATAGTACAGTACATTAAACGCTTTATCAAGTTCCCCCCCGCCACCACTCGGTTTATTAGCCATAATTTAACATTTTTAATCTATGTTATCGTAGTTGTAGATATCAAACGAAATCGTCCTATATAATTATTAACCACATTAAGCAATGCCAAACGATTTTTAACTTTGTTGATTTACGAAACCGTTTTTTTTTTTTAATACGGTTTAGATGATTTTCATTTTATCAAACCATAAAATCAGATCCTAAAATATTTAAAGTTTGAGATGTAAATATTTTACATTTATCTGTTTATAAGAAAATATAGTTTATCGTTTATTCAGAACCAATATTTTATTTATTTTAACCAATATTCTGTTTTTATTTTGTAATTAATTTTTTTTTTATTATAACGACACAGCAAAATTACAATCTGTTCAGCAAGATAATTGAATAATAAGTTAATAAGATTTATATTTGAACTAACATTAAGTAGTCACAGACCCAGCGCCTGGTAACTTAACGATAACAACGAAATGAAATAGAAGGGCACTCCGTACAACCAGATCATAAAGTCACCTAATTAAAACGATAAAGCAACCCAAGAATATTGTTCCTTAGCAATAGTGAAAAATCTCTGATCGCGTTATCCAATAAATTGACCGTCGAATCATTCGGGTGTCGATCCAAACGATTTTCATACCGTAGGCTAACCAGAGAGATTTCCTGCCGAACGTTTCGCAACTTAAGATCATAATATATAAGTCTATTACTTAAGTACCAGGATATGTTGAACATTTTCCGCATGGTTTTTGTTTGGTAGCGTTCAAGTATGTCAGTATTAGAGTTGCACGCTGTACCCCACAATTCAAGCCCGTAAGTCCAAACAGGCATCAAAACGGATTTATAAATCATAATTTACTTTCTGCTGAAAGCCGAGATCTATGTCCTATCAGCCAGTACATGTGTTTAAACTTGAGATCCAACTGTTTCCGCTTAAAAATGATATGTTTCGTCCAAATAATTCGTCAATCAAATGAAAACCCAAATATTTTCAGTCTTGAGATCTCGGAATCGGAACATTGAAGATAGAAACAGGAGCACAGTGTTCCTTACGAAGGGTGAATGTGACGTGCTTTGATTTTGTTTTCTTTATTTTATTTTTTAATATGTAAGCCACGATTCGAGGAGAGTGATATAATCTTGAATAAAACGAGACGCAGTGGTTGGATTTTCATGGACAGCAAGTCCTTTGAAAGTTGTTTTGGTTCTATTTGTTATAATTAAATATAATTTTTGGTATTTTATTGTAAAACGTACCGACCAGAAAAATATTATCTCCATCATAATGGAGCTAAGCAGATTGAATAATCATATGAAAGTTTTTTAAACCCTAATAACTTTTATTTATTACCCCGTAAGTCCAAACAGGGTTCAAAACTGATTTATTTTAAATTTATTTTCAACTGAAAGCCGAGATCCTATAATTAAATAATGGGGGAAAAAAATAGAAACAAAATAATTCTTCATTAATCTCTAAAAATTACAAATAATATATAAAATAAATCTAATAAAGAGTAGGAAAAATTATATAAGATTAAAAACAAATAAAAAATGGATGTTCTATAGATTAAAATAAAGAGAAAATTATCTTAAGGTACGTTGACATTTGTATTTTTATCATGTTTTTTTTATGATTTTTTTGTTGCAAGAGATAATGAGGTCTGTTTTATCAACTATTAAATTTCTATTCATTTTATCATAGATAACACCGTCACTATCTATACTCGTGTAATCGTTTGCAGCAGGAATTTCAAACAACGTGATGCAGATATGATATAATTAGCTACGTCCTTACACGTATCTATATCACATCCATATCATACGTTGTTTAGTAAATTTCTGCCGGAAGAGAAGATATACAGCTTCGTTAACTCTTGTTATATTCTGTTTAGTCTTAAATTATCCGAGCCACATTATTAATTTTTGTAACATTAGAAGCTTCTTAAAGGTAAACTGTAAGCTTACCTTTAAAAAAGGTGAAGTTCTTAATTAGATTACAAATTATATAATCAGTGTTATGTTATAATTATAATTTGATTATGCTATATAAATACCATAATGACAGTTAATTTTCACATGTAAACCGAGATACTGAACCGGGGACCGGTTATATCAGATGAATTCTCTCTCTGAGCGATAGCCGATAATAAATTTAAATTTAGGATTGAAATTTTGAATTAATATATTTTATTGTTTTTTGAAATTTGAACTAAATGTAGCAATTTAACGGATATTATGAAAATATTATCTTAATAAAATTTATTATTAAGAGCTGAGAGCTATAGACGTAAATATTAAAAAAATATATCAAATTACATAATCAGGAAGTTTACAGATATTTGTAGAAATTTTCACTAAATATTTCTGGAAACCAATAAAAATAGAGGCAAAATTATTTCGACCTTTTCTGGTAATAGGCAGTATTTTTATTACTGTATGAGAAGTGTTATTACATCTGTCCAGCCACACTTTCACCCGCGCCTAACTTTTAAATTTCATTCGTCTGTAAATTCATTTTTGGATTTTTTTCTAATATAACCCTGCCATTTCTTTAGCGCGATAATCATCGGAAAAAAGCAGTTTACTTTAACTTCTTTTATTTAATGGCTTGACGTATAATCGTTTATTATATAAAATACAATATTATTATAATTATTTACGGGTATCCGTTATTGAGAAATTTATTCATTCATGAAACCAGCATGTTATGTGTATAAATATGTATAAAAGGGGCCCTTATTCGTAGAAGTTATTAATTTTCACCTTTTTTTGGCCATTATTATTCCCTAAAGTGAGTTTCTATTACGAAAAAGTCTAAGAATTTTCATTTATATTTTATTAAATTAACCCGTGCTGCTGACGGGAAGAAAAATTAAAAAACAAACATAATTTAAAACATACATAATTATAATTTATGAAATTTTTATAATAAAAAAGTATATTTGTTATGGTAGAATAAATTATAATTTATTTAGTTAGTATACAGTTACATTAAAATATTTATAATGTATAATACGAAAGAAAAGGTCGAGAACTGGGTGGAATATATTGAAGAGTTATACGGAGGAAATTAATCAGAAACTGGTGTTATAGATGAAGAAAAGGAAGTCGAAGAGGATGAAAAGGGAGATACAATACTGAGATCTGAATTTAATAGAGCATTAAAAGATTTGAATGGCAGAAAGGCTCCTGAGATAGGCGGAATACCTGCAGAATTACTGCGCAGTGCAGGGGAGGAGGCGATAGATAGAAAGAAGCGTTTGGAAAAATATATTTAAAGAAGTGACATATAAGTCTATCACTTCTAAGAAGTGATTATGGCTACATATTAAGACATCCTGGAATAGTCGCTTTGATATTGGAGGGACAAGTAGATAGGAAATATTTTGCAGGCAGGTGATGTTTGGAATACGTAAAAATTGTTAGGGATGTAGGGGTATACCGAAATGAAACGAATAGGACTAGATAGGGAATCTTGGAGAGCTGCATCAAACCAGTCAAATGACTGAAGACAAAAAAAAAAACATTATAATGCCGAACTAAGTGTTTGGTATTTAGAATACCAAACATGGTTTTTTTTTTAATAATTGAATATGACTTGCAGAATAAACTATTTTTTTGACCTTCTCTTATGTTGAGCTTTTAATTATATTCCTCGATCGATTTCATTCTTTTCTCTGCTGTATCATTTATCACTTCAATTTTCTGAACATTTTTTTTGTATGTTATTCTTTATTTGTGTTCCTTTCTCTCGGTTTTTCGTTCAGAAAAGTTGTATTTATATTAATATAGAAAAAAATATTTGAATTTGGACATACAGAGTATCTTAAAGTAATCTTTTTACACGGATAATTTTCTACATCTGATTAATCGTATTTTTGAATTTTGCGATACATCTTTTGCTTTATCTCTAAAGAAACATTGTTATAAGAAAAAGAATACGCCACAACGTTTGAACATACATATCACAAATACCATAAACATTTTTCTAGAGCAGATTTAGATAAATTTTATAAAAGCCTTTCGGAAAGTACCGGAAGGCAAGGATATCAAGAAAACTCTGAATGGTATTTTTTTAAATACCGAAATAGTTTATTTAAACCATATTGTAACAATAAAACAAATTTATTTTCAGTTCTGCCATAATGTATTTAAATAGGAGAGGCATAGCATTTGAAACGTAATACCTGTTAGGTTAGGTATAACCCACCGGGTTGTTCTTGTGGTGAACGCGTCTTCCCAGATCAGCTGATTTGGAAGTCGAGAGTTACAGCGTTCAAATCCTAGTAAAGGCGGTTTTTAATATTTGATCTTGGATCCGGTGGTAGGTTTCAATTAACCACACATCTCAAGGATGGTCGAACTGAGACTGTACAAGACTACACTTGATTTACACTCATACATATCATCCTTTGAAGTAATACCTGAACGGTAATTCCTATAGGCTAAACAGGAAAAAGAAAAAAAGAAAGAAAGTAGGTATAGGAAATAACATTTAAAAAAGTTGAATTATTTCCGTCGGGTTAATTTGATCATTTTAAAATGATAGACAATCATTCTAAGGGGTAGCAGTCATAAAATTAAGATTTTCAAAAATAACGACTACCCTGATATATATAAAATATAAATGGTTTTTAATGTAACTGATATTTATTTTAATAAAATAGTGTGTAACAATGTAATTTGATATACTCCGAAAAATGGTTAAATCTAACTTTGATGATGACAACGATGTAGTAATTCTGATATTTATCTTTTTAATTTTTTTTTTTCTTACCGGTCACTGTACCACATAAAATTGTTGATTTCTGGCTAGTTTTTTAACTCTCCAATATTCTTCATTCTTTCACGGACCGCTTCCTCCTTTTTTACGATCACTTTAGGTTAGCGCACTCTTTCTTTTCCGGGATCCCTTTGAATTCTAAGATTTTTCCCTAAGCACCTTTCTGTCTTTTAAGTCCGTCACGAATTATTTTGCTACCCTTAAGTCCTCTATAACTTCCTAGAAAAACTTAACGTTGTCACACCATTACCATTTGTTAAAAATTCTCTTCGTAAGTCTGTTTGAATCCATTCTTGTGTAGTGTCCGTAGAATTCCAGTCATCGTTTACGTGGTTCTGTCTAACCGCCGGTAAAGTTCTTCGTTCTTTCATGATTTACCACTTTTGTTAGTTTTTTTGGCTCTAATATACCATATTACCCGTCTTTCAGAAAAAGTTTATGTACGGTAATATAATTAAAGCCATTTCTATTAATCAACTTATATACAGAGTTTCTCGTGAAGAACACAAAAAAGAAATTTCGAATGTGTTATAAAAATGAAAATCAACAAAAAAGTTCATAAACATAAATTACAAAAAAGGAACGTTTTTGAAATGTAAAATTTCGCCCCGATTTCTTTTCCAAGGTTAAAATGAACTCATATTAAAACTCTTGAAAATTAAATTAAGTAATAGATTTGATATTTTACTGTGGTTTTTGACCTGAAAAATTGAGTAACATTTAATAATATTTGAGAACATAAAATAATAAAACAAAAAACTGGTGTCGCAAAACACAATTAAAGATTAGTGTATAATAACTGTTAAATTTACAAAAAAATAAATAGAATTTATACAGTATTTAATTCTGAAAAAATCTAAGTAACGCCACCTAATCTTGAAGAGTTTAGCAAATTTAGACTTTTATTAAACGTATAACAAGTGGCAGGAAATATCTGTTTTATTCAATTAATAATATTCATAAAAATTACTACAGATACAGTTCTGGGACTTGTTTTATTATTATTTTTTTTTCAGTTCAAAAACCTTATGAAATCATCAAATTTACCTCTTAATTTAAATTTAAATTTGATTCTAACCTTGGGGGAAAAATTAGTGTAAAATTTTTCGCACGGTATAAATCCAACTGATTACGGACCAATGTTTACATGATTTTTTTAGTTTACATGTTTTTTTAGTCATGTAACCGGATGCAAGTACAGCCAGTCGCACCTCACAATTACAGTGGCAGTGGCTGTGTTGGTAAGGCGCCGCACTGAATTCCATCACATCGTTTAAAAATTCGAAATTTAAAAAATTCCGGAAATTGTTCTTAGATATTTATCTGAAGAGAAATTACAAACCCAAATCTACTGATATTTCGTTTAGTATAGTCAGAAATGTGGAAAATTTGCATTCATTGTTCAAAATATTTTACCTTTCTTCAACCCCTTCGCCAAAAGGTCGAATTTAAGAAAATTTAAAAATTGGTTTTTAAATATTCATATGAATATTGCATACACCAAAGATCATGTTGATATCTATATTCGTTACCCAGAAATAAAAAAAATAAATATTATAAATTTCATTACTTCATTTTAATCTTTTAAACTGGGAATTTCAAAAAATCCTTTTTTTAGTGTACACTTGCACCATAAGAAGAAAGTGGATACGAATTTTCATCAATTTATCTTCAGTAGTTTTTCTGGGCGTTGATTATGAATGACTCACTACATGTTATTTTATACAGTTACTATTTATAATATAAACATACTATATGTTTTTTTATAGAAAATACTTTATATATATATATATATATATATATATATATATATATATATATATATATATATGTGTGTGTGTGTGTGTGTGTTACGCGGTTAAAATAAGCATAATAAACTAATGGTAATAAATATTCAGATTATGAATAAATAAAGAAATAAATTATAATTGGAGGTGGTAATTGCACTTTTATATGACACTCAGTTCTAATAATTTTATCTATACGCTTACACTTTTTAACGATAGAGAATACTTCATATAAAAGGAAAAGTTCCATTTATTTAAAAATATACATTAATAAAGGGGAAAAATGTCTTGATTCATTTTATAAAACCGAAATAACTTATACATTTTTTTTCTTAATAAGAAAAGCATTAGTATGCTTTTATAATTATATGTATTTTTTTTTAATTTGCCTCAAATTTTTATATTTACAATCATTCGAGTAAGGAACCACAATTAAATCGTATTACAAGAAGGACATGATATGGAGTATCCAACGAACACCCTCAATAAAACGTACTTTATACATAAAGATATAAATAAAGTACAGCATACATATAATAAAGTTCATATATATAAACACACTCGTACTGAATAAGATTGCATAAATGTGTTCACAGTGGTCTAATGAAAAACAAACAAAATTTATAATATCATTGATCAATAGACAAATAAATAGTAACATAACAAGCAAAGGAATATAAATGGAAAGAGGTTAGGTTCTATATCAAAGGCTAGAAAGATGCTCTTCACAAATGTTATATTAAACCAACTTAAGAGTCACTCAGATTCCCAAAAATCTAGCACATGTAGGCGTTTCAGTCGCCGGACATCCTCGCTGTTGTTTAGGAAATTAACTGCTAAAAAGTTCACAAAATTATTTAACCGCGCTGTCTATAATTTGAACCGAAACAACCGTTTGACCATTTCACAAACAAAAAATAATTCTAGATAGTCATGAATTTTTTTGATTCCGTACAAGCCCGGTGTCTCTGCAATGAATCTCACCAACCAATACTGGAAACGTTGTATAATCTCAATTTTACCTTTGCTCGTCGTACCCTGTAGCTCTATTTCATATCTAAATCGGTTTTAGAGTCAATTACCTTATATTTTAAAAGTTTGTTGGACACCGACAAATGTGAGTTCCTGCCTAACAACCAATAAAGTTTCTTATACCTCGTATTAAACTGTTTCTTTTTTTCTCACGTGGTACTTTCAAGTCAAATGACGATCAAGATGGAGCCCAAAGTACCGAACGCGGTCAGAGTGTGCAATGAAAATTCCATCTAGGTGCACCCGGGGACAATCAAATGTTCTCATCGCAAACGTAATATGATTTGAATTATACCGATTCACCTTTTTTCTCCACTTTGTTAACCATATACCGATTGAGTCTAATATTAATTGGAGCGTCGGTGAGACTAATTGGGGGTCTTCATCACAGCCAGGATTGCTATTTCAACCTACCGGGTTGGTCTAGTGGTCAACGCGTCTTTCTAAATCAGCTGATTTGGAAGTCGAGAGTTCCAGCGTTCAAGTTCTGGTAAAGTCAGTTATTTTTACACGGATTTGAATACTAGATCGTGGATACCGGTGTTGTTTGGTGGTTGGGTTTCAATTAACCACACATCTCAGGAATGGTCGAACTGAGATTGTACAAGACTACACTTCATTTACACTCGTACATATCAAACTCATTCTCACTCTGAAGTATTATCTGAACGGTAATTACCGGAGGATTAACAGAAAAAAATAAAAAAGAAAGGGTTGGCCCTAAGACGGAGCCTTTTGGAACTACATGTATTCAATCACTAAAATCTGATAGGGGTTATTTTTTAACATTAAATGTTTTAACTACGGTCTAACATATTCAGAGCTAAAAAATGTTCACATATTATTGTAGAATTTTCATCAGTGCCTCCTGGTACGTCACAAACCAAATAATAAAAATTTATTTTTAATTTTTCGTAAAGCAATTTTGTTTTATCGTTGGGGTTTTTTTTAAGATAGTTTTTTTATTATTTCGTTTTTGATGAAAATGCTGCAATCTCTCACCTTGAAATATTGTCGGCCGTTCTTTATTATAATTTTATGACCAACTTTAATGTAATTTTATGGATTAAAATTTTGTTTTGAAAGGAGGATTTTGATTTATTACCAACAAAGCCTAAAAAGTGAACAATAAGGTTTTATTGATTTATTTATTTATTTTTTTAAAGATAATTCTTGTGATAATTATTGATGTTTTTGTTATATCATTTATTTACAGTCCCTTAAAGATGCTATTAACTTCAAACTATGTCTAAGTTATGTATTCTCGGTCTCTTTACCTTTATATAACGGTAAAGAAACCGATCTAATATGCGTTGTGTCTTTTTGCTGAGTAGTAGAGAAAATTTGATAACACAGTTGTTTCTGGAGGCTTAACGCACTAGGTACCGAGTCAAACGGGCGATCGAGTTCGATACCCAGCGAGACCGAGTTGTTTTTTTACACTTTGAATATTATTCATTTATTTAGTTCTACCGCTCATCTGTGACGTCACTACATAGCAGTAGTTTAGAGAATTTTTTGGGGGGTGCGATTTTGTAAATATTATTATTTTTTAAAGTTAACAAATAGCCTAAGAAAAATATTAATCAGGCGAAATCTCAAGGTACTGAGGGTGACCTTGCTCTACAGCCTCATCCCCTTGACCTTTCAAGTTGAAAATTTAATTGTATCAATGTCCCATGTATAGAACTAATCTGACCAAGTTTTGTCAAAATCGGTACAGTAGTTCTGGAAATATAACGTGATTTAGAGGTGAACACCGAACGTACACTCGTACATACGAATATTAAAATCCGGAAAATTTCATTCGGTGTTTTGGGTTCCTTAAGTTTCAAAAGATCCGGTTAAGACCGCAAATTCCCAAATTGGACCGATTACAATACTTTCTCTTCTACAGCTAGAGCTCTATCTAGATGGAAATTAAAAGGACGATGGAAATTTTAAGTAATGCCTTATCATAATTAATAGATCTATGTAAAAAAAAATTCTATACGCAAAAGTATAAGTGTAGGTGATGTTTCTCTGCTACATAAATTAATTGGACCTAAAAAGTAAAGATTTGAAGAAACCCTGTACCCCATTTTTGACATGATCAATAGCTTTATTAATATACCTATTCTAGCTATAATCTCCAGGAAAGTAAAAGTAATGGGCTTTTATTTATTTATTTTTATAATAAAAAATTTTTTTTTCTCAGAATAGTTCACCTTGGAACACGTCAGATCCTTTATTTATTTGAGGTTGTTTTTTTCTTTTATTTTTTTACTAGCCCAGAATCTCTTCATTCTTTCTAATATTTCTTTCCTTCGTTCTTCAGAAAGTTGAGCTCTGTTGTTCTTGCGTTTAGGCTCTTCTCGAAACCTTTTATTTTCATCTTTTAATATTCTGTTTAAGATTTCTCTTTATCATATAATTTCTTCAGTTCTTTTAGGTCTTCTTGGATTTGTATGAACTACTTGTTTTATTTACATTAGAAGAAATTAAAAATTTGTTTAGTCGATCTATTTGTTATTCATTTTAAATAATTAGGAATAAAATGCAGTTCGTCGTTTCCTTATCGAGTCTGACAATTTTTCACTTTTACTATAACGTTCGTTATTTGCAATTAATTTTACCTGATTAATCAGAAATTTAGGATCTAAAATTTTTCTTATTATTTTAACAGTTATTTAAGAGTTTTATAGTGTCGAAATATTGGGTTGCATATTAAAGACTATGATAAAAATTTTCATATTAATATATATAACGATTGTTAAAGGAAAATTCCTCCATAATACATAAAACAATAATGACGCAATATGTTGTTTTGGAGGAAGTAGAATGACTTTTGTTGCCCGTCTTAAGGTTTCTGCCGCATAGAGTGTGCTTCCGACTTTATTAATTTTATTTTGTCTTTAATCATTTGACTGGTTTGATGCAGCTCTCCAAGATTCCCAATCTAGTGCTAGTTGTTTCATTTCAGTCTACCTCCTACATTCTACATCCCTAATAATTTATTTTACATATACATCCAAACGTTGCCTGCCTGCACAATTTTTTCCTTCTACATGTCCCTCCAATATTAAAGTGACTATTCCAGAATGCCTTAATATATGGTCTATAAGTCTGTTTCTTCTTTTAACTACATTTTTCCAAATACTTCTTTCTTCATCGATTTGCGGCAAGACCTCTTCATTTATCACTTTATTTACCTATCTGATTTTTAACATTCTTCTATTCTAGAACACCACATTTTCAAAAGCTTCTAATCTTTTCTTCTCAGGAAGTCCGATCATCCAAGTTTCACTTCCATATAACGCTACGCTTCAAACATATACTTTCAAAAATCTTTTCCTGACGTTTAAATTATTTTTGATATAAACAAATTATATTTCTGACTAATGGCTCGTTTCGCCTGTGCTATTCGATATTTTATATCGCTCCTGCTTCGTCCAGCTTTGTAATTCTAGTTCCCAAATAACAAAATTCTTCTTCCTCCATAATCTTTTCTATTCCTATTTTTACATTCAGTGGTCCCTGTTCGTTATTTCTACTACTTTGTTTATTTTCATGCGGTAGTTCTTGCGTAGTACTTCATCTATGCTGTTCATTATTTCTTCTAAATCTGTTTTACTCTCAGCTATAATTACTGCAATATAATTATAATTATTGCAAATCGTAGCATTTTTATCTTTTCACCTTGCACTCTTACTTCGGAACTAAATTGTTCTTTAACATCATTAACTGCTAGTTCTATGTAAAGATTAAAACGTAACGGTGATAGGGAACATCCATGTCGGACTCCTTTTTTTATAACGGCTTCTTTCTTATATTCTTCAATTATTACTGTTGCTGTTTGGTTCCTGTAAATGATAGCAATTGTTCTTCTATCTGTGTGTACTTGAACTCTATAATTTTTTTTAAATGCTGAACCTTTTATTCCAGTCTACGTTATGGAATGCCTTTTCTAGGTCTACAAATGCCATTTATGTTGGTTTATTTTATTTTAATCTTCCTTCTACTATTTATCTGAGCGCTAAAATTTCTTTTCTTGTCCCTATACTTTTCCTGAAACTAAATTTTTTCAGGACTATGTCAAGTACTATGTCTTCACAGCTTAGTTTAGAATAATATTTTAATAATAATGTGTAATATTTTACTAATTATTTATTTAAATTTTAATCAGATATCCATAAAATAATGTTGTTACGGTTTAAAACCTTAGCACTGAGAATTAAATTTTAAAATAGTTTCTGTATTATTAAGCATAAATCAAAAACAACAATAAAGTTACATATCTTAAAATTTCCATTTTGACGATACGTAAAAAAATTTGACACTGATAAAATAAGTTTAAAATTTGTTTAACGTATATATTTTTATAAAATAAAATTTCTAATACTAAACTATAATTTGTGTTCACGTAATACTAAAAAATATAATTTGTTACTTTAATCGTTAAATAAATAACAATATCAATATTGTTGGATATAAAATTCACGTTAAATCCTGTTGTGTGAAATATTAGTCTTCAAATCGTTTCACTGTTGTCCTTCGTAAAACCAGTTTTTGAATTTTATGAAAAAGGCTATACCGTCATTACTTTCAGCTCTAAATTTTTATCGATGTCTGAACACCGCCGCACTAAATCCTTTATCTTAATTATGCTACGTTATTTTCCCATTCTGAATATATTTTAAAATTAATTTTACATAATTTTATCGTTTGCCTGATAAAATATTAAGTAAAATTAAATGTTTTAGTAGAATAAATAATCATTTAACAAAAAGATAAAATATAAATCCATTAACTTGAATTGATTTTCTAATTATTTACATAAATATCTTATGTAATATCATCAGATAATTTTACATCATATATTTTACAGTTAACCAGTTATTTTAAATCTTTGCCGTTGAGTTAGGCGCTTAATAACTCGGTTCATAATAAAGATAAAACATTAAAAGTGGATGGGTTTGTACTTTTCCAATATTTTTTTTTTTGTAAAATATGAAATTTCTGGGGGGAAATGAGGAAATGGTGCCCTTTTATAATTTTACTTTTTATCTGTGTAGAACGTGAAAAATAATATCAAAAAATGTTCTAATAATTAATGTTTGCTATTTCCTACGCCCGGTTTTGGCTGTTTCAAACTTTCCGATTATCATTACTCTTTTTTTAATATCTACTTCAGTCCCAGATAACTATGCTAATATTTTTTTTTTAAATAATTAAATAAAATTTTATCAAACTGACTTATAAAAGCCTGCAAAAATAACTAAAAAAAAGTAATCCTTTTTTCCTCGTACTTCAACTTTTGCAAGCAAGTGTTAAAACTAACAATTGACTTCTAAGAAATAAATAATTAAATAAGTTAAAAATCTTAATTTTTGAACAAATTTTTTTTAGTAACTTTTTTTTTATTTAAGCTTTATTTTAATTTATATATTTTTTTTGTTTTATGTTTACAAATACCGCTGGCCCTATAAAAACACCGCATATAAAACCGTTCGTCGTAATAAAATATAAGAAAAAGATTGCTATAGACAACACTATAGATAAAACAAAATATTCGTCGGTAAATAGAAATAACTGTAATTCGTAGACTATCAATGTGACGTTCACTACACAGGGACAGAGTCATCCTTTGAGCCCACTCTTAGAATCGTTCTCCAGATCATTCTTCTGGTTACATCTCCCAGATCCAGCGCATGGAAACATTTCAGTCGCCTGATGTCATGGCTGTTGTTCAGTAGATTCATTGCCAGCTAATATACAGGTAATTCTAATCTATGGCGGTCATTTTTTCGATCTTTTCGTAAAGATAAAGTAATTTTAGATAGTCATAAATCTTTGTACCCCTGACAAACCACGGCGCCTCTGTTATGGTCCTTACCAATTTATTTTCAAATCTTTGAATTATCTTTATATTGCTGTTACATAGCCCGATCCTATACATCCAGATATATTTGTTACATATCGATACCTTTGAGTTTCTACTCAAGAACCGGTTTATTTGATGTTAAGCTGTTTCCTCTTTTCTATCGCGTGGTCCTTCCACGTTAGCCAATGCTCCAAGTGTAGGCCAAGGTACGCACCCGATCCGTGTGAGGAATGTAGACGCCATTCAGGAGGACACGTGGATAATAACCCATTCTCATCGTAAATATCATATGGCTCGATTTGTTCTGATTCACCCTCATTTTCCATTTCGTCAGCCGCGCTCCGTTCTAGTCTAATTCTGATTGTAGTTTACCAGAGTTTTGATTCGGATTTTCATCATCAGCTAGGATTGCCGTGTAGTCTGAAAATGATGCGACAGTGACATAATCCCGGAGCAGGAAGGTCTGATGTGAAAATTGAATACAGATCAGGCCCAGATATTAAATTATTAAAATATATTAGTAAAAAGCGTAAGCTAAATTTCTTTGAAATGCCTACTATATTTTTTTACCATTTTCCTAATAGCTTTCTTGGATTTTCTAAAAATAATTTTGTAATAAAAAATACATTAGATTATGTATAATTTTGATTTAATAATTTTACACTAAATATAATAATAAAGCTAACAAATATATAAATAAATAATGTATTTTTAAACTATTTATGTGAACAATGTTTTCTTTTTTTTTATCTTCAGTTTGTTATGTGCAAAAACGATTCCATCAAAGGAGCTAACTTTAGAGAATAAAAAAAAAGTAGAATGAAATGTAAGACGTACATACCCCTTCCAAAAAAAAAAATTAATAAAATTAGAAAAAATAATATTGGTTGAATTTTGAACTTCTTTTTAATGAGATCTATTTAAGAAATTTCGTATTAATAATTTTGGTACGTAACCTAAATAAAATTATATGATATATAGTAAACTAGATCGGTTAGGGCAAATGCACACTTACGCGGCTGCGGCCACAACCGAGAAAGAAGCTGGCCGCAAGCGGAAAATTTGTATAGAAGTCGTATGAATGAACGCGCACGTGACCGGTGTGACCAACTGGCCGCTGCGGCCAGAGGTTTATCATTCTGGTCGCCACGACCAACCGAAATCTTGCAGCCAAAATTTGAATTAATACTAATGGAACAACCCGCAGCCCAGTAAGCGATCTATTAAGTTTTGCGCAAACATATGCAAAATTGTATTAAATTGTAATTGTAGTACGTAATTTAGCAGAAAAGTTCAAACGTGCATTATTTAAATCCGTTTTTTTCTCTTGATTCTTTTTTTAAAAATTTTGATATAATGTCGGAAATTGATTTCGATACAGAAAAAATCATTTCCCAAATTAAAGAAAGACCAAGTTTATGGGATTTGTCTCCGGAGGATTTTTTCAACTAAAATTTTCTATATTCTGACGCAATGATGGATCTATTCTTCTATGTTGTCTGCAATCTTAATAAATCATCAAAACATATGACTCACATCCCTTCTAAAATTGAAAAACTTTTCATGTTGATTACAAAAAAAAATTGTAAAACATGCCTTATGAAAAACAACTTCGTGAAATGGGACGTAACCAATACTTTTTTCTTTGCCGTTTCAAGCTATTTTATATATATATATATATATATATATATATATATATACACACACGCACACAACTGCTCGGTGATATCCATCTTGTGACTGAACGGCCGAGCCGCGGCCCTCACCTTTTAGGCCGCTTGTTCGCCCGTATACTATGCGCTACGACCAGCGGCCGGTCGTGGTCGTTGGATAGTGCGCATTTGCCCTTACCCGGCGTTGACCGGGCTTTGCACATAGTACAGTAAGGAGGTTCATTTAAAAATTTTATTTGTTGTGTGTGTGTGTGTTTGTGTATGTAGGTGTGTAAGGGGGATTTACTAGATGGTATACCGACAACAGTTTTATTTATCTCAAAGTTTTACTTGAAAGTTTGAAGGTATGCTACCTTTTTTCGTTTACTTAGCAGTTCTGATACGCTTCAGCTGTACACGATTCTCCTGTTGTTCAAGCATTTTCGACGCACGGAAGGCTTTTTTTTACTCTGATCAATGCTTTTTTTTTTCTTCGGTCAAATGTCGTTAGGTTTGAAACATACGGACTCAAAAGTTCCTGTGCAAAATGTACAAAATTATAAATTTTCTAACATAAATTATTTTCCCAATATTATTATTGTTCCACTTCTAATTATGCTAATATTCAAATATCATTAATTCAACAATGATTGATTTCGTTAGTAACGACATTATATTCTTGTAAACTAAAACGCAGAATTTGAGGCTGGTTAGAAGTTACGTTGAGTAAATGAAAGGAGGGAGAAAATGTAGACAAAATTTTCCTCTTGTTTGGAACTGTAAATGTGCAAAATTTTGATCACAATCGGAATAAACTTTACTTCTGTTTAAAAGACAGACGGGTATATAAACATTCTTCTTTATATATGTAGATAAAAGAGATAAAATTAATTCTTACTGAAATGAATGAAATGGTATCTGTTAAAATATTTTTAAATAATAGAAAAATTTACTCATCTAGAGGAACAAGTGCTTTAAGGGTCGCGTAATTAAAGTGACTATAATGGTATTCTGATCAGAAGACGTTTAATATCTTTTCTTTTTTTTTTTGCAAAACACAATTTTTTTTCTTCAATTGTTTGGCTGATTTGATGCAGCTCTCCAAGATTCCCTATCTAGTGCCAGTCGTTTCATTTCAGTATACCCCCTACATCCTACATTCCTTACAATTTGTTTTACATATTCCAAATGTTGCCTGCCTGCACAATTTTTTCCTTCTGCCTGTCTCTCCAATATTAAAGATTATTCCAGGATGTCTTAATATATGGCCTATAAGTCTGTTTCTTCTTTTTATATTTTTCCAAATGCTTCTTTCTTCATCGATTTACCGCAGCACCTCTTCATTTGTCACTTTATCCACCCATCTGATTTTTAACATTCTCCTATAGTACCACATTTTCAAAAGCTTCTTCTCAGGTACACCGATCGTCCAAGTTTCACTTCCATACAAAGTTACGCTCCTAACATATACTTTCAAAAATGTTTTCCTGACGTTTAAGTTAATTCTTTTATGTAAAAAAATTATATTGCTGAATGAAGGCTCGTTTCGCCTGTGCTATTCGCCATTTTATATCGCTCCTGCTTCGTCCAGCTTTGTAATTCTACTTCCCAAATAACAAAATTCTTCTACCTCCATAATCTTTTCTCTTCCTATTCTTACATTCAGTGGTCCATCTTCGTTATTTCTACTGCATTTCTTTACTTTCGTTTTATTCTTGTTTATTTTCATGCGGTAGTTCTTGCGTAGGATTTCTTCCATGGCGTTCATTGTTTCTTCTAAATCGGTTTTACTCTCAGCTATAATTACTATATTATCAGCAAATCGTAGCATCTTTATCTTTTCACCTTGCACTGTTACTCCGGATCTAAATTCTTCTTTAACATTATTAACTGCTAGTTTTATGTATAGATTAAAAAGTAACAGTGATAGGAAACATCCCTGTCTCTTTTTATTACGGCTTCTTTCTTATGTTCTTCAATTATTACTGTTGCTTTTTGGTCCCTGTAAATGTTGGCAATCGTTCTTCTATCTCTGTATTTGAACCCTAATTTTTTTTAAAATGCTGAACATAAAATACATAAATAAAATTTTTACATCGCCGGCAATGATGTGAAATTATAATTACATTTTTATTTAGAAATAACATTCACCTGCTATATAAAAATAATAAAAGTTATTATTGTATAACTTTTATTATTATTATTATTCATTCCTGTACAGATTTATCAAGCTTTTAAATAAGGTTTTTTTTTTTTTTTATAAATATTTCTGATAGAAATGGCTATTGGTTAAAAAAAGACTGATAACTGGAATACGGTTGGTAAAAAAAAGTCAAAACGAGTCGAGGACAGTGAGAAAACATTTATTATTTAGCAGTTAATAGAATATATCTTTAAAATTTATTTTTCACGTTTCACACGGCTTGAATTCTAAATAACAAATTAATTTTTAAAAAATGGTACTATATTTTTTCTTTAGTTTTTTATTTTTATATATATATTAAATATTACTAATTAAATTTTATTTTTTCTTATTAACAGGAAAAGACTAAGAAATAAAAATAAAATTGTGTTTTTTTTTACCGTTATGAAATGAGTCATTTAGCTCATCAGCAAAAATATAACACGACTTGTATAATAAATTAATAGTAGCTTATAGAATTGGCGCGGGAATTTTCTGTGACCAATTTATTTATAAACAATAATTGTTTCTTTATTAATTTTTTTTTTTACTGTTCGTTATAGATTTTGTTGGTTGAAATTAATTTTGTCAACTAATAGAATTATTTTTAAAAAAAGATGGTAAAAGGTGTTTGATGAAACTTGTTTTATAATGAAATATTTTACAGTTATTTTTAATCAAGATATATATATATATATATTTTATTCAAGTAGAATTATATTTCTTTTTAATTAAATCTGTTTTTTCTTCCTCTGCAGATAAAACCTCTAAAAATAAGTTAAAAGTAAACCATTTTAACGGTTGTTTTTTGTTTCAAAATTTTTAATTAATAATTAATTTAAATTATTTCATCAACCAAATTATAAAAATAATAAATTGACATAATTTATACGAATATATACATTTTGTTGAATAATTTACTGTTCTTCATAGCAGTGGTTTTAACAAAAAATAAACGAATAAAAATTTAAATACGTAGTTTAAAATGTGAGCAACCTATTTATTTTTAGGTAACAATTTTTAACGGTTCAGTATTTTTATTTATAATTTTTATCATTACATTTTTAATTAAGGTAATAACATTTTATAAAATTTATAAACAAATTTCTAGGAATAAATTTAAAGTTCCTATTATTATACCGATATCAAAATTTCTTCTAATAATTAATATGATTGACATTAGTTATCCCCGATTTTCTTTATATTATAATATATTTAAAGGCATTTAAGTTACAAGATTAGATCTGCTTTCATTAAAAGTAATGATATATTCAGTATACAACCAGCTGTTATTGTGAATTTAAATTAGGTTACGTCTTTTTTTATTAAATGTCGTTTTTATGTCGATAGAATTAGAGCGGTTATGTGCAACAGGAAATTTGGCTCATTGTACATAAAAATTTCTCCTTATATATTTAATAAGCTAGGCATGGCATTTTTCTTATTTTCTTTTCTTAAAAATTATCTCATGTAAAGACAAATAAAATTTTACTTAAAAATTTTTATCTCATAAAAAATTCTTTGTTATAATATTAAAAAAATATCGATAAATTTTTGTTTTTCATGGATTATCTGCTCATGTATTAATTGATTTTTGTGCTGAATTGTGATTCAAATATATTTATATAAGTTTTTAATATGTATTATTTTAACTAATTTATTTCATTTATAATTCAAACTGTTTGAGGGAATTTTAACCGATCATCATCGAGTAATATTTAATGTTCAGCTGTTTTTTTATTTTGAATTTTATCCGATTTAGTAATTAGTAAGCATCTACTGGGTTGTTCTAGTGGTTAACTCGTCATCGCAAATCAGCTGATTTCAAAGTCGAGAGTTCTAAGGTTCAAATCCTAGTAAAGGCAATTTGAATACTAGATCGTGAATACCAGTGTCCTTTGGTGGTTGGATTTCAATTAACCACACATCTTTGCATGAATGGTTGACCTGAGGCTGTACAAGACTACACTTCATTTACTACATTCATACATATATATAATCTCTATTCATTCTCAGAAGTAATACCTTACGGTGTTTATGGAAGCTAAAGAGAAAAAGAGAGTAGTTAACAAGCAGAGGTAAATTTTAAATTACACCGATAGATAACTAAGTTAGTTTCTACATTACTCGCTATTTAACCTTTTGTTAATTATGTCGGATTGTAAGAATAAATATCTTAAACAAAGATCGATGTTAAAGAAAAATCAGAACTTATGACTAATAACTTATTGCCACAGAAATGAATTGTTTAATGTATTTTAATGTGTAAAAATTATTGACTTTACTAGGAATTGAACGCTGAGCCTCGAACAGTTTAGCGACCAGTATCCTAACATAGCTCCTAGAGCTTACCTAACTGCGTGCGGGTACTAAACGTGGTGCCATACACCATCAGCTTACGTGTCTCAGCCGCTCATTTGTCATATATTTGCTAAAGTGGGTAGGCGCACCCCGTCAACTACTAAAAATATATATGACATCCATAATAAAATTAATTTCGTCTAGGCAACAATTAGCTGCCACGGCTAGATCGCTGAATGCCAGCAAATACCTGTCCAACATTTTATAGCACTTGGAGCCATAATAATTGGCTGTTGGTCAGCCATACTCAGGGTTAGCTTCCCACGGCAGTACGGTAAGAGTCTTTCCCTTAAGTAAACTACGGATGCCGGTCTAACAAAGCAACCGCATCTAGGAACTCCCACACGGTCCGACAATGCGGCTCTCGCAACATTGACTCACCGCTTGTGAGTAGCCAATTTTCCTCTTCACCTCTAAATTCCAGGGTGGCCCGATCTCTGAACCCCGAAGGCCAGGGCAGTCAAACATCAGGTGTTCATTTGACTGGACCTCCCTGCAGACGCACAGCTCATCATCTGCCAGGCGGAACCGAAACAGATATTGGTTCAAGTTAGCGTGGTTGGTGAGCACCCGGGCACCCGTTGCCCTTAAAAATGGGGTAGGTGTAGTAGTATGGTAGGTTGTAGTGATTGGAAGAGGCCATACGAAGACAATAGTAGGTTGTGTAAAAACACTGATGGAAATGTCTCCAGAGGAATTTGCATCGATGGCACCCTGACAGAGGCCAAACTAATGACTGTGTTATGTTATGTTAACAAGTTTAAAGGGTCTAAAAGATTACTTCCGGTAAAGCCCATCAGGGCAAAGAACGGTTTCTCGATACGGTTTCAAATTTAAATCGTGAAGAATCTGATGACAAGTTGTATATACTTCGCCTGCCTCCGTAACGCGAGTGGTAGCGTCTCGGCCTTTCTTCTGGAGTTCCCGGTCAGGTATGACATTTTCACTAAGGCTACAAATCATTTATTTCATCATCTGAAGCAATACCTAATGGTAATCCTGGAAGTTTATAAAAAAAAAGCTGTGTACTTTCCACTGCTTTGTTTGCTTCTTTGAAGATCGGCTTTGGCCTGTAAAGTCCTAACAGAAGGTCACCTTTTTCGTTTCGCGTTTGAAATATACCTCGTTGTATGCCATATTTTAACCAAATCTACTCTTTGGTGGGATACTGGAATTCTTAAATCCGTCTGCAAATATACGATGCGTTCTTGAAAGGATTCATAATATATAAGCTTCCACTAAAGCAACTTTTTTTCTATCGAATAAGGTATTTTAGAAAAAAAATATATAAAAACGTGTAATAAATAATTTTATCCCACTGTGAACTTCTGTCCATATAATAAACAAGCTATTTAAAATAGGATTAGAAACCACTTCATATTTTCAATTGTGTTATTATTGTTTTTATTAGTAGAAAATGTGACTTACAAGTAAAATCTAATATTCCTTAACAAATAAAAAAAAAAAACACCATGTTATTCTGTATTCTTTTTTAAAAGAACTCTAAGAAAATAATAAACTAAATTACAGAATTTTGTAAAAAAAAATTATTTCTTATCGTAGATATATCTTGAAGTATTTGACCAAAAAAATATGGGCTTCAAATTATTCTATTACTCGTAAATAAATATCAGTAGCGGAATTAAAGATCATTGATTTGTTTGGAGTGAAAAAACATTTGGAGTGCAAAAAATAAAGCGATTACCAATTTATAACGCTGAATTGTTGAATTGTTTATATTTAACAGTAAATAGTTTGTCGAGGGGAATAATCAAGATCCGTAGGTTAGATTAGGTGAGGATGGGGCGTGACCCTCAACAGCCAATTGATTTAAGAATTAGTACAGTAAATTATGTTGTTAGTACGTTTCACCGATTGACTGATAGATTGATGGATTCATTTCATTTGAGGAGGTCTTCCGTTATGTATAAAGTGCATTATCACTGCATTTTTTTTTTCATTTTTCTCTCTTTTTGTTATTGAATTAATGCTGTGTTCTCTTGATCATCCTAAGATTACTTTTCTTGACTTTTATCAAAACTAAGATCAAAATAAAAATTAGATTAGTTCAAATTTATAATCGTTTAATATAAATTATTTTATTTTCGATTAAAATCAATGTCTTTTTTATGGAATAGATTAAAGTTCTAAAGGAAGATCTTGTTAAGATGTGATTTATATAGATAAAGGTGATTATTTATAATTAGTATATAAATATTAGGTTATTATGATAGCAATAGGAATTAAGAAAATGAGAAATTTAAAGACCAAATTTAAAATATCTCTATGGGTAATTCAATTTTTCAACTATTGCAATTTTTTTTTCATTTTTAGGTTTCTTCAACCATATATAAATAAATAACTCATAAAAATATAAAGTTGCGTGTACTTTTTGTTAAGAAAAAATAAAATTAAACTTTTCTTTTCTTTATGATAAAATTAGAAAGAAAATTTTTAAATAATGGGGCAGGATTAAGGAAAGCATAAAGATTGAGACTATCAAAGCAAGAATAGCGTTAATAAAAAAAAAAAAAAAATAGAAACTTTCTAGTATACATACATTATTAATTAACCTTTTTCTCAAAATATTTGTCGGATGTATTAAGATTTACGTATCAGAATATAATGAAAATCCGAACAGGAACATAAACCAAAAAATAACTTTTTTGATGCTTTTTTCAACATTTTATACAAAAAAAAAAAAATAACTGATGAGGACACCACATGAATTCCTTGTACGACAATTAAATTATGTAATTTTTTATATATTTGTATTTTTCCTTTTTTTTTGTTGTAGAAATTATTTACAATCACAGGTTTATAATTATTAATAAATCAATATACATAAATTTAAAAAAAAGTTACAAAGAAAAAATTAAGTCGGATTCTCGCTGATGTGCCTTCCCCTTGTAAGATCGAAATATTTCATTAATTACAATTTTATTGGGCTATAACTCTGAAACCAATGAAAATTGGTTCCAGAGTGAATTCCTACCTTAAAACCAATAAAGCCTCTTATACTTGGTGCTATTTTGCTTCCTTTTCCTTTCACGTTAAACAGTGAGATTTTTTTTAAATGTATAAATTCAAATCTTGCTTTTATGCTACAAATCCATATTTGAATAGTAATTACACCGTTATTTAAACTGATTATATTTAAAAAAATCGTGTATTTTATTTTCAATGTTTGCTTCTGTCAACGGTATACAATTACATATAATATCTCGAAGAGTATAATGTGGTAGAGGGGTGGGTATTTTCGTTCTATTTTACCTTTTTGAATAAGCCATTTGATTTATAAAATTTCCTTTATGTTTACAAAAATATTAATAAATCAATTTAAGTTTGTGCGTATAATACTTAAATGTGCCGCGCTAACTATTTTCAATCTGTTCAAAAATACAGTTTATCAATAACTGAGAAGAGCGATTATTTACATGAGTTTCAAACATTAATAGAAATCACCTAATTCCAAAATAGGTGCATTAGTTTTTGTGAAATAGTTTTTTCCCCCGCCACCCCGAAGCCGGATCCGCAACTAAACATAAATTCGGCTCCGAGAGGTGCCATAGCTTCTAACTACCTCGTCGAGAACAAAGTTTCCGCCAGATAGCCGGGACTCGGTCTTTTAGGCGCTATGCCTCTAATGAAGGACCCCAAAGGTTTCCCCCATCGGGACTCGGAATTTATGCTTTGCCTCTAATGGGGAACCTCCAAAAGGATTCCCCGTCGGGATTAGGGCTTACTTTATCCCCAACGATACTGCAAAGGAATCCCCACCCGATCATCATATTGTGAAATAGTTGGAAATAGTTAATAATTCATCTTAATTTCTCGAGTAACTTTTTGTACTGCAAAAAAAAACAAAATGATGAATAGTAGATGCTATTATTTGTAAACATGGTAATTTATATAAATAAGGAATTCAAATATAATTAAACAAAAAAAAAATTCTTTTAATATTTTTTAAACTTCTGTAATTATTTTCAAGCGGTTTTATTCCACCATCAAAAATCCTATAATTTTCTTCGTTTCTTCGTTCATTATAAAAATAATAATATATTTTTTTGTATGACCTTCATATCACCCCTTATAACCACCCCGACACCACGAAAGGGTATCTACTCTAAACACGGAAGCGTTGTGACCTAACTAATGTAGAAGCAAGTAAAGCAGGATAGTTGAAAACTTTAAAGTACTACACTTTACCTATTGGGAAAAGAAATGTTAGCAACAATACTATTCAACAAAAAAGAAAACTATTTCAAAAAAAAAACTGAAATAGTCTTAGGTCTTTCCCGGAATGCGGCTTTAGCCACGTGTCAGCTGTGGGTTGATTATGTTGCACGGCTTACACACACAACTTAATTTAAAATATTTTTCATTTTATTTAAATATAGCGTTTTTTTCGTTTATTTAATTCAGAGATTCTAATCAAAGCGCGCGCACATACTGTATTTAATTCGCGTGGTTTTGGCAGTACTAACGGTAACGGTCGGCACTATCTAAACTAATGTAATTTCACAGGTTACATAGAACAAGTTTCACTTGTACATTCGGCAGACTGGTGTAGTCGTGAGGCTTAACGCACCCGGTACCGAGTCGACCGGGTGATCGAATTCGAGACTCAGCCAGACCGGTGACGTCACAACATAACAGACGACTATAACAGCATTTTTTGTGTTGGGAGTGCGATTTTGCGTCGATCTATTATTACAAATGTAACTATTCGTTTTCCTGTAATTGTTGCTCCTGGATGTCCGCAACGCCTTTAACTCTCTCAATTGGAACTCCATTTTATTTTCGATAATAGTATCGCTTACCTACTGATAGTATGCCACGTATTGATAGATAAATGTAAATATAATCGTTAAAATCTTTTTAATTTTTTTTAAATATTCATTTTTTTGAGTAAGCAACCAAGCAAAAACATATTTCGTTTTCTTAATGTTGTAATTAATAAGTTATACAACTATTAATTTTTAAAAAGTTTGAAAAAAGTGTTTTTTATGAACAAATTATACTAGAATTTATGTCTAAACTCGGCTTTGTAGATTTCATTGGCCATGAAATTACTTGATAAGTAATTAGTGTGTTTTACTAAACAAAAAAGAAATAAAATAAGACGTTACGTTTAAAATTGTCCCCGAATAGAATCTCTCAATTATAGCAATAATTATATATTATTTCAATATAATTAGGCTACTTATTTACCATGTGAAGATTTTTCATTTATTTTTCAAATTTTGTTGAATATTAGTTGATGTAAATAGTAGTTGATGTTTTCTAAAATCTTGTTAAAACATTTCAATCTATATAGACATAAAATTAGTAATAAGTTAATGATCTCTTTGGAAACAGTTGAATAGTTGATTAGAAAGACCTTCCGTTATGAAGGTACTTTCTCTCTTTTTCCTGTTTAGTCTCCGGTGATTACCGTTCAAATAATACTTCAGAGGATGAATGAAGATGATATGTATGAGTGAAAATGAAGTGTAGTCTTGTACAGTCTCAGTTCGACCATTCCTGAGATGTGTTCGTAATTGAAACCCAACCATCAAAGAACACCGGTATCCACGATCTAGTATTCAGATCCGTGTAAAAATAACTGACTTTACTAGGACTTGAACGGTGGAACTTTTGACTTCCAAATCAGCTGATTTGGGAATCACCACCAGACCAACCCGGTGGGTTCGTTACGAAGGTACTGGTCAGATTTTACTACCACTAACAAACTACTGACATGGGATTGGTTCATAATAATGGCTGTGCGTGACTCTGCTTAATCGTCTACTGGCTGACAGAAAAAGGAAAAAGATTGGTTTAGCTTGTTACTTTTTTGTTTGTTTTACTATATATATATATAAATATGTTTTATATATATATATAAATTTGTTTTACTATATATATATATATATATGTATATAACAATATTTTGTTTCGTATGTGTTGTATATATTTACTTTTGGGGAAGTAAATAATATTTATTCTTAAATGCCAATTAATTACATTTTGAAATAGCATGTTTGTAATCAAATAATGATTTTTATTTTATTTTCATTGTTTTCTGGAAATGGATTAGATGATAGTATTTTTCAACTTATTTATTTATTTTTTTTATAACAATTGATTTTTATTGATATATCAATATTAATATTGACGCAGCAATCAATAAGGATCTTCTGATTGTGCATAATTTATTTTCTTAGATAATAAATTATTGTTTAACGAAAAAAAATGTTTAAACCATTTTTTTTCTTTATAGTACGGTAAATTTATTGTTGAAATAATATATTTTTTAAAGGAATGAAATCAATATAATTATGTTCATTTAAAAGCACGTACAACATTTTAAATAGTATCAATAGAGATTATGTAAGAATTATCAACTGACGGTTGTAATTTATAATACACAATAAAGATAATAGTATCATAAATCTATCATAAAATAAAACTAATTAAAACTAATAAACAGTTACTAATATTCATCAGTTGCTACTAAGTTAAATCGTGTTTAATTTTGTTACTATAATATTTTACTATAAAATATTATTTTTTCTATCAATAATTGATTGAAAAATAAATAAATACCAATATTCTGATTTATTGATGAAATTATACAAAATATTTAAATTATACCCTTGTTTCTAAAGACTGTTCCTCGTAAAATTTAAAAAAATTTCTGTCATTCTTTGGCTGAAAAAAAAAACTATAAGATGATTTATCGTATTCCAATATCTTTTTTTATTGTAATTCAGTTATCGGTGAATTTATTATTGCAAAATTTGTAGTTATCTTTTAATTTCTTTTAAATCACTTTTAATTCCTACATACTTAGTCATTCTTTTTTCTTTTTTTTTTAATTAACATTTTTTTAACTAAATCCTTCTGTTAATTTCCATCAATTTTTTCATAAATATTTTCTCCTACTTTCTGCTTTTATTCGCATTTTATCTTTTATAAAACCATATTTAAATAATAAATATTATTACAGTATTTTTTTTATTATTTAAAAAAAGAAATAAAACAAAGAAGGATATTAACAAATTTAACAAATAATAATGTTAAATATATGTATAAAACTGATTTTAAAAAATTAATAAAATATATAAAATTATAACAATACTATTTTCTTTGTCATTCTGGCTTTCTGAATTCTGCACCAAATTGTAATGTACAACAATGTATAATTTATCAACAACTTTAAAAAGTCGAATTTTTGAAGAAAAAATTAATAGTATTTCTTGAATATCAATTTTATTTTAAAAAAATAAATAAATTATGGGAAAGGTTTGTTTTATAAAATTACCCCGTCCAGATGAAAAATCTGATCATAAGAAAAACGGATATAAATAAGAATAGGAATACCGTGAAAGGGTGTCTACTATGGAGTGTGCGCTAAGGCTGTCATACTCCATAGTGTTACTGTTTTGCATTATGTATTTTCCCATAGTACATAATACAATTTTTCTTTCGGTATAAAAATTAGATTTTTAAATAATAATGAAAAAAAAAACAGATTAAAAAAATATATTCAAGGTTTTCGGGACCTCCAAAGAATATTTCCTTTGCAAAATAGAAAGCATTATCATTGAAGTTGGTGTATTTGGTCGTGACCAAGGTATAACCAAGGTTCGTGACAGACGCAGGACGATAGGCCACCTCCAGAACTTAGGTTGTGATATCACCAACGAGGAAGTTGTAGTGGTGGTGAAAAGGGTGGTGGGGGAAGGTGGAGAGTTTAAAGTGACCTCACACCGTCCAGATACGCATAATGCCACCAATATCCCCTCGTATGGCATAGCGAGGAAACTCACAGACCAGGATTAAGATCGGTTGGGTCCACTGTAGGGCTCGAGTCAGGGATCCTCAGAATCGCTGCTTTAGGTGTTGGGCCCTGGGATATGCATGGGAAATGCATGATTTGTGATAAGAAGGGTCACAGGACCGAAATCTATCCAACCGGATAGACTTCGGTCTTCAATGAAGTATCTCAAAGTTTCTTCTCCCTTCGATGAAGTATCTCAAAATTAATACGGGCAGGAGTAGGAGGTTGCTGGACATAACCTGGGACGTGGCCTTGAGTCATTCCATGGACGTCATCATTCTGTCGGAGCCTCCAGCATCGGTCACATCCAGTGAGATATTGCTAGTGGATCAATACTAAATTCAGGGCTATGTGAGAATATATAACAATTCTACAGCACAAAGGCAGGGAAGAGGTAGCAAATGGGTCATGGACAGCCTCCTGTGCAGACGTCGTTCGTCCAGACTTGTCGGGATGAGCGACGACGAGGAGACACGAGGTCTCCGTCACTGTTAAGACCGAGACCCGGCTGGGACCCCCTCGGGGGACTCGGTTAGAGTCAGGCAGCTGTTAAAAGACCAAGAACCGCTGTGGGCCCCCTTTTTGGGATACTCACATTGGAGGCAAGACATCAAGACCGAGTTCCGGCCCCAAGGGTGGGATTCAGAACCACATAGTCGCTCTTGGATACCTTGCCCTAGGAGTTAGTGACAGGTATTGAAACGATCCGTTAGAGTGAACAATCCCCGGGGTGGTGCTTATATTTTACAGTGAATCCAGCCTCAGGGGAGTAGGGAAACAAGATAAAGCAAAACTCGGTATAAACATTGAATACATTAAAAATATAAAAAGAATTATGTAAACGTGCGAAGGTACACAGAGTGATTCCAAATTTCACGGCAATCTCTTAGGAGATGATTCTACAGCCAAAAATAAAAAAAATAAAAAACAGTTCACATAAACATAGGTCAGAAAATAGTTCGTTAGCGAGTTTCAGCTCGCGAAACATTTAGCTCTGCTTTCTGCTCCCTCTGTGAAATTAAACTTTACTAAAATTCTTGTGGTACAAATCGAAGAGTAAAGTTGGTGTTTTTTTAAGGCTTTTCATCTAAGAAATTGAATAAAAGTAGTCCCAGACCTGCAACTCACTTAGGTTTTAAGAAAAACTGGTTAAAACACGATAACGTTCGCTGGCATGAGATCGGGAAGTTGAGGTGGCCATTTTACTAGTCTCTTTCGACCAATTCATTGCTTTCTAAATGTTTTATTTAGATCCATCACATGACGATAGTAATAAGCAGGTAGGCCATCACTGACAAACCTCATCTGCACTCTAAAGATTTATTTTCCGACAAAACGTTTTCGTGTTTTACTCCGTTTTTCTTAAAGCATAATGAGATAGAGGTCTGGGACCACTTTTATTCAATTTCTTAGATGAAAACCCATAAGGAAGCACCAAATTTACCCTTCGATTTATATCTCAACAATTTTAATAGGGTTTAATATCATAGAAGGATCAGACAGCAAGGCTAAATGTTTCGCGAATCGAAACTCGCTAGCGAACAGTTTCTGACCTATATTTGGATGATTTTTTTTCTTATTTTTGGCTATCAATTATCTCCCGAGAGATTGCCGTGCAATTTGGAATCTGTGTATACAATTTCTTCATTATACATACTTCCTCTCTGTTGAATCTAATAAATGAAATCATACTTTCCAAAAAAAAAAAAAAAAAAAAAATAGCTATTTCAATCAAGAATAATTTACCTTTAAAAATTAATAAAATTGTTTTTATTCTTTTTTTTTATAAACAACTTATAAAAGTTTTTGATATTAAATAGAAACAGCTATTATTTCGTTGTGGATAAAAAAAGTTATATTTGAAAAATACAAGTATTTTGTAATAATTTCCCTACCATAATTTTAGTAACTATTAATGATGATTGTTTATCGACCAAAATGCGCACTTTTGTTTTTTATTTTTATGTTATGTAAACAATTTTTGAAGGAATATTTCGATAATTTATCCTATAACCATTAGAAATATACCTCATTTTTGTTATGAAAGTTGACTTCTGTAAGATTACGTCCCTTACAATATAATTATTGTACTAATTTAGTTGAAAAGGAAATAAAATTATAAAAGTGCGCGCGCGCACGCACACACACACACACACACACACAAACATATATATATATATATATATATATATATATATATGTGTGTGTTCTTTAGTATGATTTAAGCTTCTTAAAATAAAGTATTTTTAAAAATTATTACTTATGCTATTTTCCGTTCCATTGGTAAATTCCATTGATAAATTCGTTAATATTAATAATAATAATCGATGTTTACTAATAAATATTAATAAACTGCTTATTAAAAAATAAATGCTTTTATGATAGCATTTTTAAAAGCCTGTTACTGAACTTTCTTCACCACACTTGTCGAAAACTCACAATTGAGTGTACTGCAACTAATCATACAGAGTGTTCCACGAAGAGGTATACGCCTATGATTTAGTATCACTCGCCCATTCCTCCACCGATTCTACTGAAAAATTTACAGACCTTTTAAAGGAGATTTTAAAAATGTTCTGTGAAACTTTCAACCTCCTAGGATTTATATAAACAAAATGGCGATTTTCAAATAAAAACATCATTTTCAAATAAATCACATTTATTATTCATTACAAAATAGGTGGTAAAATGATTAAAAATAGATTTGTTGTTAAACAGCCGTTAAAATTAAATAAAACAAATTAACAATAATTGGTCTTAACCATGAATAATAATATAATTGTTCTTTAATTATTCTAATTCTAATTATGATCATTTTTATGAGCTATTTTGTAATAAATAAATAATGTTATTTATCTGAAATTGATATTTTATTTCAATTATTTTGTTTTTGTAATTCCTAGAAGGTTGAAATTTTTTTCAGAAACTTTTTAGAACCTCCTTTAAAAGGTCTGTAAAATTTCAGTAGAGTCGGTGGAGGAACGGGGAAGTGCTACTAAATCAAAATCGTATACCTCTTCGTGGGACAAACTGAATTCTATGATTTTTGAATAAATTTATTTTATTTCTTTACGGCTATTGAGAATCACAACTTCATCATTTTATTTTGTCTATCGTCATAGACATCCAGTTATTATCTAATCATAGTATATACAAATCACTTTCGTGAAAAGATCACTTTTTGTTCACTTTTGTGATAAGATTCATAAGAATTTAGGCAAAAGTATAAAACTTTAAGTTGACTTTATTTGGCTGTGCCGTTCATTTGTTCTTTAAACGCTTTTAATTTAAGGAACAACGTCAGGAATATTCATGCTTTATTTGGAAAAGCTAATCCTCAAATTTTAATCCACGTTAAAATTTGGCGATAAAAGTTTGGAAATAAAATCTCAAAATAAAAATATTTAAAAAAAGTTTTATAAACCTGTTATTAAAATATTGTTTTTATTGCAGTCATTTTTTTTTTATTTTAAGTAATCTTAAACGAACGAAATTACATTTCTTATGCTCGCATTTGTCATGTTTTTTTTTCTTTCTTTAATACGTTATAACTTATAATTTAACTTCATTTTAGTTTTTTTTTTGTCAGTTAAGCAATTTTTATTCTATCGTAACTCGTTGCCGTCCGACCGACCATCAACGACTGACCTGACTAACTTCTGTAATTAACTATCAACGTTGCACGCAAACTTATTTAGATTCGCTGCGTACCGATGTATTTTTTTTTTCAACAAAGAAAATCTAACCTCTATCCGACTATTATTAGTGTCAACTTCTTCCTGTGGTATAACACGCTTTGTAATATTATATTACACAGTAAATACTAGACTCTAAAAAAATATAAGAAAATACTAATTTATAATAACAGATTTTGTTTGATGTAAATTAAGATTAATGATTTTGAAATCTTTTACGTCTATTGTTATAAATTACGATTGTACTTATTGTTATCATTATTAAATTATAATTTATCATTACAAAAAAATTGTAAATAATTATTTTTTATTTGTACAAAATGTTAAGAATTTAAAGTAAACGTTCATTAAATGCTGAAGAAAGTTTAAGCATCATATTGAAGAATAGGGTCCTTATCTTGTACATAGCCTATCAATCTACCACACCTTTCTCATCTTTTCAGATAGTTTTTATTTTGTACCTTATCAAACCAATATAATTTTCAAAATTTCTCTATTAACACCTCATTTCATATTCTTCTCTTTTCCTAGATTCCATATTTTTTATACCACAAAACGCAACAATTCACAAAACTATTTCCAATAATTTATTTTTAATTCTTTATTACCTGCAGAAATATTTTTCGCTTGAAAACTCTCCTTGCTTATATTACTGTGCTTTTTATATATTATTATTACTTCATACATTTATACTGCTCGTATTATATAAAGGGGAAGAGGGTTTTTGTTTGTTCGGAATGAACAAAACACTACTCGATCAATCGCAACCAAATTTTTATCCAAGGCATAAATGAGTAGGTTTTGTAGATATATTTTATATCGAAAAATCTCAACAAAAAAAATATATGTAGTAATAGAAATTTTCTGGTTGAAGCACAAACTTTAATGAATTGAATTAATGAACTGTGAACTGTGGGTATCTGTCTCTGTGTGAGTTGGGTTTGAACAATTACTCGAATCACTCGAATAAATAATATTACAAAAATAATATACGTTATTAAATTTATGTTAAATAGAATAATATTAAATAAATTCAAAAAATTCTACTTAAAAATATGGGCTTCCCGTGGGGACTGCGTGTGAGACTAGATTGGTGAAGTATGCGAGCACTTCGTGGGAGGCTGGACCGATCATTACCATTAACTGGTAACGAACGATTCCCCTGGGAAATCCCGTTTTGGGAAGTGCAACGGTGTGCTCTGATAATATATCTGCAAACAATCGTCCGATTTTCAAAACTTAAACGGAGTATTTATTATTAGGTTGACGGCTTATTAGGTTGACAGATTACGATTATTCAGAAATGTGTATATATATATATATATATATATAATATAATATATATAAGCTATAAATTAGCTTATATATAAATGTTATATATACAATGCCTTGTTTTTTGTTACGCATCACACAAGAACCAACCGACCGATTACTTTCAAATTTGCAGGATACAGTCGTGTTATCCCAGGGAGGGTTTATGCCTTCGACAGAGGACCTAGCTTCCTTGAAGTTAAGAAAGTAAATGTATTTTTATTTTTTTCGCTCCCATGAAAGGTGAAGTTTTGAATTAAAGATATTCATTAAGGAAAAAAATAGATTAATTCTTTAATCTTTTAATAAATAATTTATGAATTTTTCGTCGTCAAAGGGGTGTGTACTTTACTTCCTATTATTCTAGCCCATCGGGCTGGTCTAGTGGTTAACTCATCATCGCAAATCAGCTAGTTTTGACGTCTAGATTTCTAAGGTTCAAATCCTAGGTATTAATTTTATACGGACTTGAATACAAGATCGCGGATATCGGTGTTCTCCGGTGCTTAGTTTTCAATTAACAGCACATCTCAGGAACGGTCGCCCTGAGACTGTACAGTACTTACTCTTCATTTACATTCATACATATCATCCTCATTCATTCTCTGAAGTAATAAATTACGGTTGTTTCGGAAGCTAAACAGAAAAAGAAAGTTACTATTATTCTATCTTTTGTAATTTAATTTCTTTTTGAGGTTTTGTATAAAGCCTGAATACTATAATTGTTATTTATCAGTAATATTCTCCCAACCATGAGGACATCGTACAGTGCGGGCATCCAAGAGGTGGACCCATTTGTGTAGATGGGAATGGGGACCGAAGCGAGCTCTGCGGATGTCCAGGGCGCCGGTCCCCCTGGAAAATTGGGACTGGTAAGCGAAGCGAGGGCAGCGGCCATGAGGGACCCCTGAGTTGGCTTCACAAATCGTCTGGTCTGACTTGAGTCCCGAAGATCCAAGTTCTGGCTAAACGGTCCGGCTAGTCCTTTATAATTTTACTATCTAAAAAGAAAAATTCTGTAACTTCTGATATATTACACTTACCTTAATATTCAATTATTATTAATTTGTTTTTTATGCAGAAAGACCAACTTTGTGCTATACAAATACCAAATCTCTTTTCTATTTTTCCATCCGTTTCTCTTCTTTTTTTTTTGGTATAGCTTCGTTTTTGCTCATCTATTAGTTTTCTTCCTGTCCTTTTTTCTGCCATAAGAACCTTTATATTGTAAACTATTCTTCCGAAGTTATGTATCGCGTTTTCTTCTTTCAATCCTACCCTTTGGAAGTCCTTATCCATCTGATTTAGGTAATTTGATTAGCTTTACATGTTACACAGCTTGTCAAAAAGTTTTTATTTATCGGTCAATGTCCATCCTGATCATATGCTGTAAGAAATTTAACCTTTTTTGGTATATTTCCTTGTCAGATTTCATTCTGTATCTTTCTTTTGTTACCTTTGAACGTGGATTTTCCTTACTAAGTTTTTTCGATCTGAAGCAATTTTTCTAGGTCGGTAAGACGTAACGTTTCAATGCCATATAAGATTACTTATTTTACTACAACTGTATAAATCTTAATTTCGTGATTTTGGAGAGATTCTTCTTATTGTAGATGTCTTTGGTGATAAATCTAATCTTCTCCAAATTTAATATTCTATTTCCAATTTAAGCTTTATCTTTTCCTGTTTTGCTTATAATCTCTCCTAGGTACTAAAATTGGTCAGTGATATTTATTTATCCATATTTAATCTTTGTTATTTTTTGTGATCATTGTTATCGCCAATCATCGTGATTTTCGTCTAGGTAAAGGATACCTTGTAGGCCTGCTTTTTGGGCTATTCCTGTTCACTCTTTTTGTTCTACTGCGTCTTCCTTTATTCAGCTAAAGTAGCCAGGTCGTAAGTAAAGGCGAAGCATCTTATTTTGAGGTTTCGTTTTTGGATCCGATTTTTGCACCCGTATTAAATAAATAATAATAAGGGAAATGTATAGATTTAATTTTATTACTTTAGAAAAAAAATTACAATAATTTTCCAGTATTCCGCATTAGTAAGAAATTTTATTTTAAATTATGATAATATGTTCTTAAAAATATCTCAAATGATAATATTATTGGCTGTTTGAAGAATAAATAAAAATTTTCTTAAATTTTAAAGATTTCTGTGTCGTTGAAATTTCTGGACTTAATGCTCTTTAAATCAGTTGTTTGAAAAATCTGATTTCAGTTTTTTATTCAAAGTGAAGTGCTTAAGTTTTTAGGTAGATTTCATAAGAAAGCTACCTATTGTAATAGATACCATTCATATGTTTTTTCAGGATTATTTAAGTATTGAAAAGAATTGTAGTAGTATTTTTAAATTTTAGGGATAAATCCTAGATTTTAGGTATATTTCAAAAGAAAATTACCAATTGTAATGGGTACCGTAATTCGACATCCGGAAAATTTCGATATATCTTCGTGTTTCACATCCCTCAGGCCCCAAAATCACCGTCAGTTCAAAAGTATATATATATTTCACTTTCTTGTGGACACGATAACTGCCGTCATTTTGCGCCAATCACTTTTAAATTGTTATATAAAATATAACGACCCAAAATTTCTGTCGATCGTTAATGAGCAAAATCGGACCATAGGGGTGGAAATGGGGGAGCTTTTTAAAAAAAAAACAAAGTATCGCTATAACTTTCTTATTAAGTAAAATATCGAACTGCTTTAAAGTTCCTAATATTCTTTGGATAAGGGCCTAAAACTTATATAAGTAAAGTTTTTTGATATCACCAAACATTGGCCCATCGGGTGGAAAAAATGGGGTTTCGAAGGCAAAAAGAATCGTATCTCCCTTAATGTATCGAATCGGTTTAAAGTGGTCCTTAGTCCTCTAAACATTGCCTAAAACTTTTGTTTGTAACAATTTTTGATATGATCAATCCTTACAGCATGGGATGACCAAAATGTTGCTGGAACTGTAAGAAGATGGGGCTTGTCATTTGCTGAACTTTGAAACTTATTCACATGTAACCATTGTCGTATTGAGTAAATTTGAAGTTTTTCTTAACTTTAAGGTGGAAATCTTTTTTATCCCCTACTTTGCACCGGTGAAATTTACCTCCGCCTTCCGTCGTACCAAAAGGAATTTTTTAATAATAAAATATGGTTCTATTTTTTTAAATTCCCATTTATTTGCTATTTATATAATTAATTGAATGATTTAATTAATGTTAAACAAAAATTCAGAAAAATAGATAACAAAGATTTCCAGTTTTTTTTTTAATGTAATTGATGTAAGAAATACTTTAGCGAAATATTGGAAAAATATTAGGGTTTCTCATAATCCCCAATATAATTTTTTTAAGTGTATTTGAATAATGCAAAATACTGTACGGAAAACAATATTATAAAAGCGCAGGAACATCCTCCAATATAGAAGCTAAAACAGGTTATTGAACTCTTGCCACAACATCAGAAGAAACAAGTCGGATAACTGCAGGTTGGATAATTGAGTCTCGAGTATACCAATAAAAATAATAAAAAAAAACCTTGTTTAATCTGTTGTACGGTGAAATATGCTAATTGTATTTCTATGTTTAATTTTAAAAAAACAAAAAAAACTAATGATTTGTGTTTTTAAAACTATTGAACTTTCACCAGTAAAAAAAGAATTGTTGCAGAAACAGTTTTTCGTTGTTGAGGATGGATCCATTAACCTAATTAAAATTCTAGTCATTCAGGATGTAACAAGTACAGTCTACATGTTGTAATATACTAAAAATAAATTAAAAAGAGGACAAGATTATTGTAATGTATTGTATTTTATAGTAAGTTTTATATATATATATATATATATATATATATATATATATCCTTATACGATATCAATTTTATAAATAAGTTTTGTATGTAATGCCGCTTCATTAAGGTTTTATTTTATTTTTTTTTATTGCGGGTTTCTTTACTTTATACGTCCTCTTCTTCAACCTCTTTTAAAATAAACTATTATTAGATGTTATCACCTGTTTTAACATGAAAATGTTTTATAATACAAACTTTTTGGCCAGTCCATGACTTCCTTCCTAATTTGATGAATAAAATATAATTAGAATATTTTAAAAAGTAAAAAAGAAACTAGTAGCATTTCCTTTTTATTTTTGTATTTCTTTCTTTAGAATCCTTTATAGGTTGTATTAAATTTACTTGTTTTTGTGACTAAAATCGAATATTCTTGTTTAAAATAACTAATAAACATATTTGAAAAAATAAATATGTACTAGTACTTAATATGAAATAATTTCTTTTTCTTTTTTTTAATTAATTTTTTTTCGAATGAACAGTTATAATTTATTTGAAAACATTTTTTTTTTTTTTAATTTTCTTGTTTTGGTTAAATTAGGGAACAGTTCACCTAAATCTAACTTTCAGTATACTTAACGAAATGTTTACCAAATCCACTTCTCAGTTTTTAAGTTAATAAAAATATATGTATTTTAATAACACGTAGTAGTTATTACAGAGTACTCAAGATTCAACTTATTCTGTAAATATAAATTATTGTTATTTTTTTATTCTCTGTAATTTTTTTGTAGAAATTAAATTTTCTGTAAAAAATAATTATAATAAATATTTTTTTAACAACTTTTAGAAGAAAATAATTATTTTTCTGAAGTATATATACTGTCTTAGAGAAGAAATCTTATCTTTCAATTAAAATAAAATTAAAACAGTTCACTTAATTTATACTACGCGGTATTTTACCAATATTCTTTAAAGAAAAATAAATATTAATAATTTTACTTCATTACATTTCTGTTGCCATAATGACAAAAATATAATAATGAAGTGAAAGAATAATTTTTCTTTAATTCACTTTCGAGTAGTTTTTTAGAGCCTCGATCTGTGTCATAAAATCTTATCTGGGGTAACACAGATGTATCCTGAAAATTTGAAAGCAATCGGTTGGCTGGTTCTTGCTTTATGCTGTAGTAAACAGATAAATTTTCGCATTTACATGTATAAAATTTTAAAGTTGTGATTTTTAAATACAGCTCTAACCCCCAATGTTTTTCTTTTACATCTCCAAAACACAAAAATATAATTTTAGATAAATCTTTCGTATCAGGAAGTAGAAATCAAAGTTTCATTGCAATCTGGTGAATGGCATAGGAACGCATACGGGACAAACAAACATTAATTTTTTTATATATAGGAGATAATTAGGTAATTAAAAAGTGAAATAAAGAATTAACTAGATCTCTTCTCGCTAATTAACAGAGATTACTTACTAAATATTTATATGAAAAAATTGACGTTTATCTAAATATTTTTATCGGTTAACAATATATGTTGTATGATTTTTCTCTATTTCTACAGTTTTAACTCTTAGTTTCATCACTTTAACGATTAATTTGAGATGAAATGAACTGTAATAAAATTGTTGCTTGTAATTTCTTATTTACATAAACTCTTTTAATTTCATGTGGATTAAATGTTTTAATAAGAATATATGTATGAAAAAAAAATGTACAATCAATAAAAAGTTACAAAAGATTTATTTTTTGGTGGGGAGGGCGAATTATGATGAAATTTTATTGTAATATAATAAAAGTTTATTATTTAAACTTTTAATAAAACAAACAGAAAAAATTTTAAAGATTTCAAAAATTTATATTTTTAAACTTTGATCGGCTCCTCCGCTCAAAATATTACCCCCAAAGTTTTTGGGCTACTTGCTCTACTCCTGTGATTAAGGAGACGTAAAAAACATTCACTTAAACACTATGCAATTAACAAAAAGATAGCTTTTTTCGATTTTTGGTGAAGGGATAAAATTTGGGACAAAATTTATTTTAAATGGTAAGATAAGCATGTGCACATATACTGAGCTTAATGTAAAGTGGAGATATATTTATAAAATATTGAGAAAATTGACCCCAAAAAAGCAATGAATAAAAAGATAGCTTTTTTCGGTGAAGGGGTAAAACTTGTGGTAAACGTTATTTTAAATGGTAAGATAAGCATTTTACTACGCGCTGTGCGTACTGACCGGGGTCCTACCCATAGACCTTCAGATAAAAGCCAGAACCCTCAGACACAGCGGTATGTCGAAAGAAGAGATGGAAGGGATTATAGAACAAGAATGGCAAGAAGAGTGGACAGGGTCCAGAGTGGGAGAATGGACCAGACGCCTAATCCCTAATATTAAAACCTGGAATAACAATAGACTCGGAGATGTCAATTTTTACATGACACAATTACTGACTGGGCACGGCTCTTTCGGTCAGTATCTGTATAGGATCGGGAAGAGAGCCACCCCGCAGTGCATCTATTGTCCAGAGAACGACGATGCCGAACATACGTTGTTCATATGTCCAAGATGGGCCGTTAACAGAGGTCAAATAGTAATTAATGGTCTTACACCAGAAAATCTCATAAACTGGTTGGGGTACAACAATGAGAACTGGGAATGGTTCCGCAAGTTCGCCGGGGAGGTCCTGCGGGCCAAAGAGGATGAAGACAGAAGAATGGGAGTATAAACAGTAGGGTAGGGCGGACAGTCACTCCATGGAGGGCCTGTACGCCTTGGTGTGTGGGTACCTGAGAAGGGGGTGAACTCCAGGGGAGTTTGAGTTTGGGTTAAAATAAAAGACCAAGTCCCGGTCGGCGGGGTCGTCCCTGCGGGAGCCTAGGCTCTTTGTGGGGTCGGCGCTGTCGATTAGAGGCCAAAGGCGTAAAGACCGAGTCCCGGTTCCCTGCTGAGGCGCTGGGGGACGGCATAGCCGGACCTTGGATCTAAAGCGGGGGATTAGAGGCAGGCAATGTAAAACAAAAGATCTGAGACCGGGGAGGCCAACCTGCCGTGCCGGACGTATAGCCGGCGGGTGGGGGACGCCTCCTTTGAGAGTAAAAGGACACTCTCCCCGACTGAGTATACTTAATTGGATATCCGGTTAGGGAGAGTAGGGGGAAAAAAAATAAGCATTTGTGCATGTACTGAGCGTAGTATAAAGTGGGGATATTTTTGTAAAATTTTGAGAAAATTGACCCCAAAAAACTACCTATCCCATCCTCTGGATATATTGATTCCAAATATTTACAAACCAATTGCCCCATATACATGAGACTCTGTGTCAAATTTCATTAAAATCTATTATCTAGTCAAAAGGTATTAAGCACGCCAACACACATATACATGTATGAACGGTACCCCCACTTTTTTATTTTTTTGGGGTCTGGGTCATGAAACTTCAAGAAACACAAAAAAAATTCACACCCCATATTTTTCTGATTACCTTCCTTCTGGAACCATAGCTTTAGAGCTGCGACGCCAGAAAATTAAAATGGAAACGCTTCAAATCGGTTTTTTTTATTACTATTAAACTTAAATAGAAAACCCCAATATTTTTACAAAACCGTAGTATAAAAAATAAGATTTTTCTTCAGCATTAAAGAAATTCAGTTTACAAATGTATATAAATCACTTTGCATGTTAATAGTTAAACACCGTACAATATTACATTAACATGTAAATCCTATACATATATATATTTGTTCGCTTTTACATGTGCTAGAATATGTGCATATTGCAGAAACAGCTCAAATATTGTTACTGTATTATAACAATAATTAGTTCACTAGTAATGGTCTTGCTTTGAATAGATAATCAATTTCCATGATAAGAGACCCTCCCCCTTCCTAACAGTCTTCCTGTAGTGTAGGGAGATATGGGAGTTAAATTCCTCCCTAAGCTACCGTTGACATGCATGTGAATATCGTGCGTGTGACATGGGTCGGAGAATTCTGTTGTACAATTTCGGTAAAATAAATTTTTATTAATATTTAAAATGTTTCGTTATATTTATATTTTAATTAGATATTAATTTATTTTAAGATATTTTATTTTTTACACGACTGTCCAAAAAGGAGTGTAAATTATTTAGGGTGTATATATGTATGCATTTATGTTTGTTCCACCGTAGCAGCTCAACAACTGAACCGATTTAGATGTATGATCCCGCGTTGGAATCCGTATGCTACCGGGTGTGTCATAGGCTATATATATATATATATATATATATATATATATACTTTTTTATATAACATATTAATTTATGTACTTAAACTATAATTTTAATTATATATGTGTGTGTGTGCGCGCGCGCGTGTAAAAATTATTTGAATTTTTTTTTATTATTATAACGACACAGCCATTTTACAATCTGTTCAGCAAGATAATTGAACAATAAGTAAATAAGATGTATTTGAACTAACATTAAGTTGCCACAGACCCAGTGGCTTGTGATTTAATAATAAAATAGAAGAGCACTCCGTACGGCCAGACCGTGAAGTTACCTAACTGAAACGATAAGGCAAACCAAGAATATCGTTCTTCAGCAACCTTGAAAAATCACTGATCGTGTATTCAATAAATTGACCGCCAAATAATTCGGCTACCGATCCAAACGATTTTGATACCGTAGACTGACCAGAGAGATTTCCTGCCGAACGGTTTGCAACTTAAGATCATTATGTATAAGGCTATTACATATGTAACAGGGTATGTTGAGCATTTTTCGCATGTTTGTTTTGAATTGTAAGTCCAAACAGACTGCAAAACGGATTTGAAAATCAGTAATTTACTTTCTGAAAGTCGAGATCTATTTCCTATAAGCCAGTACATATGTTTAAACTTGAAATTCAACTGTTTCCGGTTAGAAGTGATATGTTTCGCCCAAGTAAGTCGTCGGTCAAGATGAAAACCCAAATATTTACAGTCTTAAGATCTCGGAATCGGAACATTGAAGATTGAAGCAGGAGGACAGTGTTCCTTTTGAAGAGTGAAAGTAACGTGCTTTGATATTATTCCGTTTATTTTTATTTTCCAGCTTGTAAGCCACGATTCGAGGAGAGTGATATAATCTTGAATAAAACGAGACGCAGTAGTCGGATTTTCGTCGTCAGCAAGAATTGCAGTATCGTCAGCAAACGTTGCAACTGTGATATCTGCCGTAATTGGCAAGTCAGTCGTAAACAGAACATACAAGATGGGTCCGAGAACGTTTCCTTGAAGTACCCCTGATTGTTTAAGGAACAAATCCGTCCAAACCTTTTTTTTAATAAAAATAATTATACTATATACAGAGTGGTCACCCGCACGCCCTTTAATTATCCTGTATTAAAGAGCAATGTTTGTCACCAATATTTTTTTTTTTGGCTGTTTTGTAGTATTTATTTTTTGTTAAGTTAAGACTTGCATCAAGTATTATTTTAATATTAATTTTGCCTTAATAGATTTCAACAAGTATAAAATTATCTTTTTTTCATAAAAATAAAACAGAATTTGAAAATGTTAAACAATGTTTGGAGGAAAAATTCTCGAAATATGAGTCATTCTCATTAAAAAAATGACCCTCATCACAGGCTTGTTAACGAAAATGAGGAATGAAGTAGTTTCTTTACTAATAAAATATATATTTGCATATGAAAATGCTAAATCAACGAAAAGCAAATTATATATTCAGCCCACCATCATAAGTATTATCTATATAATAAACATCATTAATTTCAGAGAGAGAAGCTTTGGTAAGTACCATTTATACTCACGTGTTTTGAATATAACATTCCGTAAGAAAAACTGTAACAGATTGTGAAAAGTAACCAATTAATGCACCCCTTTCTATGGAAATGAAGTGCAGTGATTAAAGGGTAAATTTTCGGTTATTTGTTTCAGTTTTATTTTGAGCTCAATTTTTTTAATTCAGTTAAAAGCGTGGAATTTTATTAGTTTTTACAGAACTAACTTTTGTTTCTTTTTTTATATTTAATCCATAAAAACGTAATTATTATTTGTTATTGTGATAGATTTATCATGTAAGTTGTATAAATATGAGTAAAAATAAAAATTAATTCCGATTAATTGTATGTTACAAGCTGATAGTTAATCATATCTAGTTTGTTAATCTTTTATCTGTTAATTTAATATATAGGCAAATATTTAAAAAGTTTTTTTTTTATTCTTCTCTTCGTAATTATTAATAAATTAATTAGAATTAATACAGTAACTTCAAAAAAAAAACCTGCTAATAGTTTTACATACTTCCAGTTTAAGTTCTGGAATAAATTGTCATCCAATTTACAAAACTTAATAATATAATTATTATTACTAAATTAGATTTAATCTAATTTGGTATATATATATTTTTTTAATATTATAAATGTTTGAAAATATTATACAATTTTAATAGATTTACTTTCTCTCTTTTTTTTTTGTAAAATATTTTTCGTATTTCATTTTACTTATTTTATTTTAATTGTTATTTAATTAATATTAGATAAATTGTTAACATATTGTTGGGAAGTTTACTATTCTGTAACGTGAATTTTTTTGTTACGAAGGATATATCATTTTAATTTTTTTTTTTTTTTACCTACTTAAATGTTAATTTTTACTTCGTTGTACGAAGTAAAGGAAGTATTGTAATCACGAAAAAATTTCGGTTTTCAGATTTCAACGGAAATATTCATTTTGACCAACCTTGAATCCATTTTGATTAGTTTCGACTTGTCTGTACGTATGTATCTCGCAAAACTCAAAAACGATTAGCCGTAGGATGTTGAAATTTTAGTAGTGTTAGCGGATTTAGTAGTGTTGTAACATGTAGTTGTGTACCTCCATCTAGTTGTGACCTCCAATCGATTGGACAAAAAGTGTCCAAAAAATTTGGGTTTTGTACTTTTTCTTAACTGCAATAATAACTCATTGAGAGTTTTTCAACAATATATCATAGTGGTAGTTATTTGCATTGTTTCCAGAGTTATAGCCAAATAAAATTTTCATTAATGAAATTTGGATCTTACCAGACGAAAAAACATTGGTTCAAATCTGACTTCATCTCCTTTTTTTTTTTTTTTTTTTTTTTTTTTTTTTTTTTTTTTTTTTTTATTTAAATGTATTGATTTATTAATAATTATTAACCTTTGATTATAAAAAAAAAAGTTTTACAATATATAATAATATGATAATAACAATAAAAAAAGTATGGTAAAATATCAGAAGTTATTAATGAAATAAAATTTTATTTACTTTTCATTTTAAAAAAATTTGTGTATGTAATTTAATAGGAGTACAAGGAAGTCATGTGGAGTTCACATCAGATTTTTTCCTAATGTGTACGTTGCAATTTGTTCGAGTAATGAACAACAAACAACCTCTCCCCCACGGACCAATGAAAAGAGGATGATTTGGATGACATGTAAATTAAGTGTAGTTTTGTACGACTCAAGCTGACCATTCCTGAGACGTGTGATTAATTGAACCCCAATTGAACCACCAAACCACACCAATATTCACTGTCTAGTATTTAAATTTGTATAAAAGCAACTTACTTTTACTATGATTTGATCCTTTGACCCTTCGGCTTCAAAAATATAAGTTTTTGCTAAAAAAAAAAAAAATAATAAAAAAAAATAATTTGTGACAAATTAACCACTAGCCCAGGCCGGTGGAGGAAATGTTATTTAACATAATAATGATTTATTTATCATAATTTAATTAGTAATATTTTTCTTATGTCCAACAGACAGATGATATTATTTTCATATTTTAAAAAGTTTGTGTACGAATTTAAAACACTTATAAAAAGTAAATAAGACGGGTATAACGCAAAAATAAAATATATTAATGGTTAAAATTGTTATATAAAATAATATTATTTTTTTATTGTTTTTTAATTGTGTTGATTGTTAAAATTAGTCAACGTCTACTGTTTTAATAGAAACTTGAGATAAGCGGAAATATTTTCAACTCTTAAGCTCTCTCAGAAGTTGTTAACCCAGAAACTTTTCCGCCTACTTGCTCACGTATCCGTGCCGTTTTCTTGTTCTTTTTTTTTTAATACTATAACTGCATCTGCTACAACTACTGAATCATCACTGAAATACAATTTTATTGTTTGATAATTATTTTCTTTTAATAGTTTTTACATTTTATTATGTCGGTTAACTGGATTTCTTGAATTTTTCTTTTTTTTAAATATATTCTTTTTAAATATTTTGCTTTTTTCTTTTTTCAAAATAAATACATTTTAACTTGGTGGAAATGGCCAGCTGGAAACGCACGTATATTTTTATTTTGTAGATTTAATACTATTATACTAACTAAAAATATTATACAACAGCTATTAAATTATTTTTCTCATAAAATAATTATTTATGATAGGCTTTTAAAAAACCAAAAACCTAACTACTTACAGAAAGAATTATAGGGTGTATTTTGGTTTCATTTACAGTATATAATGTATGTGCACATAATCTTGGCATCTTTCAAAACATTACCTTTTTCTCTTTAGTTGTTATGAGCATTTCTGAAGATATTGCCATTTTTACTGAACGAAACACAGTTGATTTACTGATGATTTTATTTTATTTACTATTATATAGTTTTTCGGTAAAATAGGAAAATACCAACATGACTTTTGGTTTATGTAATCTTCACGTGAATATCTAAAAATTAATTACTCCAATTTTTAAATTCGGAATTTAAAGGGTTAAAATAAATTTTGAATTGTTTTTCAAAACGGCTAATTTTTTTTCAATTTCTCGGTAATAAATGAAGATACCAACTTGATTTTTGGTGTTTGTAATTTTCGTGTTAATACCTAAAAAATAATTCGTATATTTTCAAAATTCGACCTTGAAAGGGGGGAGGAAGTAAATAAAATTTGAACTATGGTTGTAAATTTTCCCCATTTCCGACCACTAAACTAGATATTCACTAGATTTAGACTAGTAAATACTCTTCAGATAAGTATCAAAAAACCATTTTTAGGTTTTTGTGAATTTCACAATTTTGAGAGGAGCAACCACTCAACCCAAAACTGCCACTGTTACGAATGTGCGATGCAATGGGCTGCACCTCCTTCCAGTTCTTGACTAAAAATCATAAAATAAAGTAATTAAAAAAGGAAAGTACAAAATACAAACACGGCCACTTCCTAGTGGTGTTTGTCGAGTGATGCTAATAATCAGGCAAAATACATTTTTACTCGTACGAAGGATGGGTAACCAGCTAGAATTAATATTTTTAAGAAGGAGGCCGACTGTTTTGAAACCCACATTCTTCGATCACTTAATGTTTCGGGTCCTGTACTGACCAAATTATTGCTCTGAAGAAATTACAATACAATGAGACGTTCTATAAATTGAATATGCTTTAATGTTTAATTACTACTATTATTATACTCACAAGCATGAGTTTAATGAACACAGCGGGGTCCAAGAGGCATAGCCCTATGGTTAGACGGTAAAGGTGAGCGAAGTGAGCCCTGACCTGTTAAATATCCCCTAACCGCGACGATAAAAACAGTATATAGCGTGGACGAAGCCGCGAGCGGATACCAGATTGGGGATTGTAGTACACTTTTTATTTATCTTTATTGGGCTTTCGCTTATCAATTTATATTTGATTATTTCATTTCAGTAATAGGATGAATTGCTCTGACAAAGATTGCTCAATTTTCTTTTCTTCCCTTTTTTTGTTTTCTTTATTTAAGCGTTGAGAACACATTTCGATGTTTATCACATATTCGTTCTATATTTTTAATGAAAATTTTTACTTACCGTATTATCACGATTCAATGAAAATAATATTCTTCATTAAATAACTTTTACTTATAAATAAATTAGTCTGCTATTAATAAAATATTGCTGGTGAAGCTGCATTAATATCGCGGGCGAACCCGCCACGGAGGAACTATTGAAGATAAATTGATAAAATTTGTTTACATGTTCTTCTTACCGTGTAAGTGCACACTAAGAAAGAATTTTTTTGAAATTCCGAGTTTAAAGGGGTTAAAATGGAGTAACAAAGAAATTTACTATTTTTTATTTTTTTTTAATTTTTCAGTAACAAATGAAGATAACTTAATTTTCGGTGTGTGTAATCTTCATGTGAAAATCTAAAAACTGATTACTAGATTTTTGAAATTCCGTGATTAAAAGATTAAAATGAATTTTGGATTTTTTTTTAAAACCTGACTATTTTTTATTTCTCGATAACAAAAGAAAATATCAACTTGATTTTTGGTTTATGAAATTTTCATATAAAAATCTAAAAGCTGTCTTTAAAATTTTTCGAAATTTGACCTTCAAAAGGGTAAATAAAGGTAGAAAAATTTTTAACATGACTGCGAATTTTCCCCATTTTCAACTATACTAAACGAGATGCTCACTAGACTTGAGTTTGCAAATTACCTTCAGATAAATATCTAAAAACCATTTTCGAATTTTTTGTATTTCTATTTTTTTTGACTTGACTAAAAAACTATAAAATAAAAAAAATATTAATCGCAATGGGAAACACAAGTAAACATATAATCTTGGGGAAGCCACGGCGGCGATGATAATAGTCTAAATAATATTGCTAATAAACATTTAATGAAAATCTCTCATACTTATCAAATTCTAAATTGTAATACTTGATTGCTTACAAATCTTTGTGCTGTCCATTTTTATTTCTATTATCCTCTTTCCCTAGGCCAGACCCACAGCTAAATATAACTCAGCCCAGGGGAGTGTCCTTTAACTCTAACGGGCCTTCCCACCCTTCAGCTGTACGTCTGGCAAGGCAGGTCGGCCCGCCGGTTGGATGTTCTATACTGCGCCAGCCTCTAATCTTCAGCGAGGAGACTCCGGATCTAGCAATGCTTATCCCCCCCGCCGAAGGCCGGGCCTCGGTCTTGTCGCCTTATGCCTCAAATGAAGGGTTCCCAAGAGGATCCCCCACCGGTCTTAACTCCTCTTTAATGGGTGTTGGGTTCTGAAGATCGACATCGCGACAGGGAACTGTCCTAGTAGTACACGTCATGTACAGAATTCCCAACTGATCATCGTGGCTTGCATACCAAGGCGTACCAGTCCTCACAGCTGAGGCTGTCCAACATCTCCCGCTAGAAGCCCCTTCACCGATCCTCATCATTTAAGCTCAAAGCACCGTCCGGGAAAAGATGCTGAACGCATCCCAACGGGCTGCAGAGGCAATTATATGACTCAGTAAGAATGCATGTCTCAAGCCCGGAATCCCTTCACGCTGTCCATTACCGTTGTGTAATTTGAACTTGATACCAAATGATAAATGATGAAAAATTTATTTTAATCGTATTTCATATAAATGAAGATAAAATTAATTATTCTTTTTCCATATAGAATGGTTAAAAAAAAATATTTTCTGCACTATTTTCTGTTGTTTATTTATTTGTTAAAAATAATAATAATTTAGTTCCAGGCAAAACAGGTAATTACACTTACAAATAAAATTTCTGTGTTGTATTAGATTAGCACCAGCTTGCCAATAAAGTTACATATTGAATTCATTGTACTTTGTAATTGAAAAGTCATTTTACGTCATTACATCATACGAAATAATTTTATATAAAAGGTAAAATAACAAGCTTTCTATTTTATAAAGGATATATACATTTACCTATGTACAAACGAGTATATATTATAAAAAAATTACTACTGCTTTATTTAAATGAATTTAATTTGTTTCCAACAAATTCACTAATGTATTTTCTTTAATTTACTGAAGCTTTGTTTAATTATTTGTTAAAAGTTATACGTAATTAAAATATATATTTTTTTTTTACTGTTACCTTGGTTTTTGTTAGTAAAATTACGTTTGCCTACGTTTAAAGCTTAAATTATATTAATAAAAAAAAATTTACTATACCTTATTTACTGAGAGCTCAGAAGTCCTTGTAAATGCATTAGTGTAGCTTGCGTACCATCTGCATAATTCTATACGTAATGTGTAACACATTATGCCTTGTTACGGCAAGTAGTTAGGATATACATACAGCGTAATATTTATTAGTGACTAATTTCAATTATTCTCTCCTAATTTCCATTGACTACACAATCGGTAAATTTTCAACAGGATTCTTAAAAATATGCAGCTGTTTTAGTAATTAATACTTATTATTATTTTTAGTGAATGAATTTGTTAATTTACGTAACGCTATCATATTTTTTATGCTTTATCGTTTACATTAATAATTAATTTAGAAAAAAAGACGTTAATGATTAATTTTTAATAGATATTATTAATATTAATCATTTTTGGGGGGGATAAGCAGGTGAAAATGCATTTACGCAAGGAGCGTCGGGCTCCCACTGGTAGTCTTATTCAACCGTCATCAGTAGACTACCGACTAAAACCACCCCCTTTCTACCAGGACTCGACCCGGAACCGTTTTACACATTACTTCAGGTCGAGTCCTCCTATTCTACCATGATAAGGCCGCTACCTAATCTTCATTGGGCTCAGGACTATCCAGGTCGCTCTTCTTGATCCCGAGAATGCTCCAGACGAATCGGGTCACACTCTCCCAGCTATTCAGGTCACGGAGCATCATTAGAAACACGTTGTGAGGGCTCAGTGCTCCGATATCCGCCTCTAGTGTCCCTCGATCTGCCTCCCACAGAGCACATTTGAAAAAGGTGTTCTCAGCGTTGTCCCATACACCGGGACAATAGAGGCAGTTGAGGGACAGCGTTTTCCCTATGGCATGGAGTTAAGCACGGAAGTATATGATCCGTTAAAAAACTGGGTCACCTAGTTCTCTACATCTCCATGCCATCGCTCTGTCCACGGTCTGACATGAGGAATAAGCCTTGCGGTCCATCGTCCTCTGGTTTCGTAGTCCCTGGTCTGTTGCCAACCAAGGAACTGCGAGTCTGTTCCTCCTCGGCGTTGGTCTCCCGATCTTTCCCTGGCCGTCGTCTCCTGTAGGCTCCCTGGGCTCCTTTACCAAAAGATCAATGGGTACAACGCCGGTGACCATCAGAACGGTAAGCTTGGAAACCCTCCGATACGCGGAAGCGACTCGCAGGGCGGCGGTGGATTACATCTGCGCGAACCGCTTCCGGTTTCTCTCGTATCTTAACGCCTGGGCCCACACTTCCGCCCCGTACAACAGGACGGAATGCACAGTGGACATTAGCAGTCACCGTCTGCTGCCCTTCGGGCCAACTACATTTTCTATAAGCCAGCTGAGTTATGGCTCTTCTGGCTTTGTCGGCGGCTCTCCGAAGCTGCTCAGTAAAACTGAGTTTCCGGTCAATTATCATACTGAGGTACTACGCAGCCGGCTTGGTCTCGACTACCTATCACCGATCGCAGGAGGAGGAGCGTGTCAATACTTCTTCGAACATAGAATAATAATGATTAAATTATACCATCTCAAATTCTGAAATAATTGAGTTACGCGTTATTTTGAATCTGTACGCAAAAGTAGATGTATACATCTCCCACTTCGTAAAGGACAGTACTGGTTTTGTTTTTTGACAGAACTGTCCTAGTAGTAGACGTCATGTACAGAGTTCCCAACTGATCATCGTGGCTTGCATACCAAGGCGTACCAGTCCTCACAGCTGAGGCTGTCCAACATCTCCCGCTAGAAGCCCCTTCACCGATCCTCATCATTTAAGCTCAAAGCACCGTCCGGGAAAAGATGCTGAACGCATCCATGCCATCGCTCTGTCCACGGTCTGACATGAGGAATAAGATAGATGTATACATCTCCCACTTCGTAAAGGACAGTACTGGTTTTGTTTTAACCATTCGTATACAACTTATTAGATATTCTAATAAGCTCTAAGCTTTCTTCCTTAAAACGTTCTTTTCCTTATAATATAAACTCGTCTAGATTGTTTGTAAATAGAATCCTTGTCCCAAAACAAAATAGGTAAATAAAAGCTAGAACTGGACTGTTAAATTAAAGTTTAAGGTAGATTTTTAGTTAGAATGCATTAAAAACTTTCCTCTTCGAATAATTTCAGATTTGATAGATCTATTTTTAAAAAACATGATTAATAATGCTTTCAAAATTTGAAATAATGTTGTTTTATATTTCGCATGTTACATGTAATCAACTGTAAAACAGAACTCTAAGTAAGAATGGGCTCTTTTTTTTATTTACTTAATAGCCTTTTAAATAGAACATTTGAATTTTTTTTTATGAAAATAAATTAATGTAGAAATGAACAGGCAAAATATTTATGTTTGCCAATGAATGTTGGTTGTAAATTTCTGAGATATTTATGTTAAAGCTTGTCCATATATCAAACTTTTTATCATTTAAAAAAAGTGAAGGACCAATTAAACTAGAATACATGTAAACTAAAATCAGTTAACCATAGAAAATAACTATTTATAGTTTTTATTTAGTTCTTTTTATTTACAGATCTAGTTTTTATTTACCTATTTTGATTTGGGCAAGGGTTCTATCTACAGCCAACCTAGATAAAACCAAGGTAAATTAAATGACTTCAATTTTCAAGGAAAAATAAACGTTCTACAATGTATAATATAAAATATACTTTTTCCTAATGTGTTTGTTGCAACTATTCAACTAGTGAACAATCAGCAAGCAACTCCCTCACGGTCCCATGAGGTAAGGTTATATGTATGACCGATCATTCCTGAGGCATATGGTTAATTGAACCAAAACTACCTAAGTACACCGGTGTATTCACTATCTAGTATTCAAATTCGTATAAAAGTAACTTATTTTTTTCTAAGATTTGAATCTTCGACTTCAGAAATCATCTGTTAAACAACCGATTTCCGACTACCAGTTAATCACTAGACCAGCCTGGTGGACTTTATTTTATTTGATAGTAATCTAATGTGTTCTTTCGTGACATATTTAGGTTTCTTAAATAAAGACAACTTCTCAGTAAATATTGTTTAACTATGGAAAGAAAAATAGAACTGCAGGAATCATACTTGTGAGTGATAACGATGAAAAATTTGTTTCAGTTTACTTTGACAAAATAAGTTTTCTCCATTGGTATAATGGATTCTTCTCCAGTAAGTTCCTTTTCTGAGTTCTATTCTCATTAAAAGAAGTTACTTCGTACCACGGTTGAATAAAAATATTCTGCTGTAATTTAACCTATACTTTTATCAGAATTTATTTCCATTGTCTTGTAAGTACAAATTATAATTGTTCATTCAGAAATGTTCGTGCTTTAGTAACGTTATGGAAATAACAATTAAGTATTATTGGATGTAAGGGTGACTTTCTAAACCAAAGTTTAACGATAGAATCCTATTAAGATTTTATAAACTAATTAATGACATCTTAGGAAACTCATTTGTCTTGGGTATTTCTTGGTTCCTGAATAAAGGAGATTAATATCCATAGTAATGGTATTTTTTACATTATATTCCTGTGTACTATTGTCAGTAAAATAAGTTAGATCATCCTGACCTGTTACTTTAATTATTTAATCTGTATTATTCATACAAACTTGTAGAATTAATTTATTAGTTAAGGGAATAAATAACTTATATAATCGTCAAAGAATAAAAAACAATGTTATGAATCAGAACTTTAATCATGAGTAATGATTTTGTCTGCACAGTTGCACGTACATTTTATTGATAAAAATAAATACGTATTTAAGAAATGCACGAATACGTGATAATCTATTTAATTACATATTGATTAACTGATCGGATGCATTTCCATTTGTTTTATTGATTACTCATTCTCCATAAAAAGTAAAATATAACATTACTTGTTACTATATTTAATACAGTATTTTGAAGTAATGTTAATGTTAAGTCTATTAATATTATTTTAGGTCTAAAATTAGATAATTATTTAAAAATTATATACATTATGATCTAAAGAAATATGACAAAATATACATTAAAAAAAATCTATTAAACATTTAAACAAAATTTTAAAAGATTTATTATTAGAATTTTTATATATTTATACAAAATTATGGAAATTAATGTCTTTCGTTAGTTGACAACCTAAATTCATACGAGTTTATTAATTTTTGATGACTCTTTAGTGACAATAATGATTTTATTTTAACGTTAGTACTGATAACGTTTTTCTAAACATTCTAATAAATGATTAATTTATGTGACATTTTTTATTCATTAATTTGAATATAACCAGATAAAAAGCCGATAATTTCAAGTTCTTTTTTATTGTAAAAGAAACTTTGTTGAAACGAGATCTAATATTAAAAATCTATTTTTGAATTAATTTTTAGCTAATTAGTTTCTTTCGTTATTCTAGGATTTAGATTTATTTTTATGAGTTCAACACCTTTTTACTACATTATCGTGAAATAAATTTCCTTTTTTTTTCCTTTCAATTATTTTTACATTAGTAGATCAATAGCAACGAAGTGGATTTTTCTATTTCGTTTAATCGTACGATTTAATTAATTAATTATTTTTTTTATATTTTAGGTAAAATTATAATTAAATAATAATAATTATTACTTATAATCGTATTCTAGTCATGCAATTGGTAGACTCCTTTGTAACGTATTCGTAGTGGGCGAAACCAGCAACGGTCAGCAACAATCCGTGCGGTATGTACACAGCCCACGTGCAACCGCTCGGGCACATCTAGTGTGCCGACTCAGAACAGCGGCAATGACGTCCTCAGGGAGCCGTTGATGAACGACGACTCCGAGGAGCCGTCGTCGACCCCCAGAGGCTGGCCATTCACCACCATCAAAAATTCATCAGCAGTCCGTGTCAGCCCATGGCCGGTACTGCTCCATAGCAGCCCGTCTGGTCTTATCCTCTACCGCTTTGGTCCGGACTATTATTGACACAGTTCTAGAAATTTTTGCCCATGTTCCTTTACGGATTATCACATAAGCTGAAGATTGGGTAGATATTTACATACCCAAATGGGAATATGATACATGTTATGTATAGCTTATAAAAAACGCCAAGACTCAGGATTCAAGGAACTCACATTCTTCTACATGAAAGACATTCTTCAAGATGTTGGCAGGAATGCCTCCCATTCATCTTATAGCTCAACACAAGAAAAGAATATACGAGGGTATGATAAGAGAGGACGCTAAAACCCTACTATGGCAAGGGTGGCAGGCGGCTTGGAATGAGTCACACACTGGAATATGGACACGAAGAATGATACCGCGATTAGAGCCGTGGCTGGGAAGAGATCATGGTGATGTGAGTTATTGTATTGTACAGCTTCTCTCCGGCCATGGAGAATTTGGTGAATATTTACACCGATTTGGGAAGCGAGAGATGCTCAACTGTATATCCTGTGGCCTGATAGATTCTCCTATGAATGTGACAGATGGATCGGATGTAAAGAGAGAGCAGGTCTTGGATGGATAACGCCCGAAAACATTGTAAGCTATATGACAGAAGGGTTGGTAGAATGGAATGCTATTGACGGTTCGGCAACGTAAATTCTTCAAAGGAAAGACATAGTTTCGTGACTGGTTTAGGGAACAGCAATATTAAAAAAAGGAAGAGAAAGACCGAGACCCGGCTACTAGGGGGAATCTGGGAAATTGCATAGTCGGACTTGGTTTCCCTCCTTGGTGGCTTGAGGTAGGCAAGAGGCAAGACCGAGTCCCGGTTACTACGGCGGGGTTCAGGGAACGTCATATCCGGGCCCGATTATTCCTCCTCAGTGATTTGAGGTAGGCGGATGAGGTTAATTGAAATCCCACCCCCCTGGGTTGAGTATAGCTTGAGTGCTGATCCAACCCAGAGGAGCAGGAATAAAAGATGAAAGACGAAACCCTTAACACGGGATAACAGAGATAGACATTTAATTGATGACTTAAAATTAGCAATTATTCTTCTTAAATATTGCCGAAACTTTATGTGGAATGTAATAATTGAGGTTTCAATTGGTTTTTCAATTGAATTTATGTATATATATATAGGAACCGCTATAACACTTCAAAGGAAAATTCTTTTTTACTCATTTTGTCATACATTTTTTTACAGAATGAACTGAAATTGATTGATATCATTATACCACGAAGCGGGGCTAAGTTAGAAATCGTACTACATTTTAATTAAATTAATTATAGTGAAGGTATGCAATTATTTGAAAGTAATGTATTTTTACGTAAATTAAAGTGTAACCAGTGAAGTCAGTCAGGAATATTTTGCTTTGAAATAGAAGCTCAGATAGGCCTCGAAAGAACATTGAACCTGGTGAAAGTTGGTCCCGTTCTTTATTTACGCTGTTACTATCTCTCTTTATCTTTCTTCTCTTTCTTCTTTTCTGTCCTTATCTCCTTTATTGTTTGTATTTTTATCATCAACACATTACTATATTTCGTTTATAAAAAACATAAACATTTAAAAAGTACATTTCATTAAGCAATAACAATCATTAAATTTTGTGAGGATTCAGTATAATTATTTTTACTTTTTATTGTGACATTATTTTAAATTAATAATGACTTTTTTAAATTATTTTTCTTGTTAATGTAGGTTCATGGCCCAATTAGAGATATAGTATTCATTTACATATAAAAAAGCACTAGGCACTCGATGTATGGCTAAGAACATTTTAAAGCAATAGGCTAGTTGGTTCTCGCGTGATGCTATAATACTCCCTAATACCCCACTCGATTATTTCGCAAGCTATCAAGTTTTGTATAAAGTGGCAATTGGTGCCATCAGATCATTTTTGGTCCTCTGTTAGAATATCACATTTTGCTCAATTTCATATTAGCGTTACGCGCGCACACACACACACACTAACACACGAATTCATGTATTTTTAATAGCATAGATTTCTGATTTTCCGTGGTAAATTGCGCGTTTATAAAACCGGTGCTTATAATTTACCTGGTGAATTTATTTATGATCTTATTTGTTTCTAATTAAACTGGGGAAAAAGATTACATTCAAAAAACTGTTTACAAAAAAAAAATTATAAACTTAAACGGTCATTTCGATTGTTAAACAATCATTATCAGTTGACATTACAAAAGCATTCATCAAAAAATGTTTATAAAATTGAATTTAAAAAAAAGACAACGATAATAACAAAATCCCTTTCAGCACGCCGGAAGGCGGAGGTAGATTTCACTGGTGCTATGTAAGGGATAAAAAAGATTTCCACCTTAAAGTTAGAAAATACTTCAAATTTACTCAATACGACAACGGTTACATGTGAAAACAAGTTTCACACGTTCAGCATACGACAATCTTCACCTTCTTACCATTCCAGCAATATTTTGGTCATTCCTTGCGGTAAGGATTGGTTATATCTAAAATTGTTTCAGACAGAGTTTTAGGTAACGTTTAGAGGACTGACGACCACGTTAAACCGATTGATACTGAGACTATTAAGGGAGATGATTTTGAAAAACCCCGTTTTTCCATCCCCTGGGCTAATGGTTTATGATATCAAAAAACTGTACTTAGAAAGGTTTTAGGCCCTTATCCAAAGAATAGTAGGAACTTTAAACGAATTCGATATTTTAGTTAATAAGAATGTTATAGCGATTTTTATTTTTTCACCTTCATGATCCGAATTTGGGCATTAAAGAACTCGATCGAGATTTTGGATCGTTATATTTTATGTATGAATTTGAAAGTGATTTGCGCAAAATTGCGGCAGTTATTGTGTCCCACAAGAAAGTGAAATATATGTATAGATATACTTATATAAAAATGTATATATAAACTTTTGAACTGACGGTGGTTTTGGGGTCCTGGGGATATGCAGATATGTCGAAATTTTCCGGAAGTCGAATCATGATACTCATTACAGAAGGTAGCTTTCTTATGAAATCTACTTAATAATTGATAAATAAACGGTACACTTAGTAAAACATTATCGGCTAATATAAACCTAAATATTTTTAGTTGAGTTTTATAAAGAAAATTATATACAGATAAATTAGAAGATTAACTTACAGATAAATGCAGTGTATATATATATATATATATATATATATATATATACTGCATTTATCTGTATGTTAACTGTATAACATTTATCTGTAATGCAATACAAATAACTGTCGTTGTAGGCAATTCCAGTAGGAAGCAGAAATTTAGTTTAAAAATATCTACAACATTTAAACCATAATTCAAATTGCCCACGACAACTGTTCATGACTTTTTACAAGATGGATAAATAAAACTTCTCTTGAAGTAAGATAAATACACCAAATACTTGGTGTAAGATAAATACACCAGGAATCTCAAACCAATCAAAGAGGTAATCCCGTCCAGGAGGGGATAAAATTCTTACAACTTGAAAAATTCATTAAAGGATATTTTTAATTTTTAATTCAATCAGGGTATTGGATAATGGTTTCCTATTTTTTGTTCAATTATAATAAGTTTTTCAGCTATTTAATTCCAGATTTTTTTTTAATTACAACTTTTAAAATCGCCATTTCTTATAAACAAATTTTGAGACAAATTTGCAGGCAATAAAGAGCTGCAACCGATTTCTCGGGTTTTCTATATTTATAATGAGCCAAATTCTATTTTATTTTTGAGTTTCTACCTTTCTTTCAGTTTGTTCTACGTATTCTAAATTTTAATTATTGACTTTACACATCAATTCATGAATAGCCGCTTTTTCGGTAGGTTCAGTTTTTATGTTTAATATTTTTGACGACAGAGGCCAATTTCCTGGACGTATTCAAGTTGTGATTTTTTTAAAATATTTTTACTTCCTTGTGTTTCGTACAAAGAAGTATTGCAATCGCGAAAAATTTCGTTTTTTAGATTTCAACGGAAATATCCATTTTGAGTATCCCTGAGTCTATTATGACCAGTTTCGCGTGACGTTTGTACTTACGTACGAATATATCTCGTATAACTCAAAAACGATTAGCCGTAGAATTTTGGATTTAGGACTGTTGCAATATCTAGTTGTGCATCTCCCCTTTTGATTGATATCGACTGAACCAAAAGTATCCAAAAAAAAAACCCAAAAACAAAAAATTTCGATTTTAAATTTTTTCTTAACTGCAGTAATAAGCCCTTATTGTGAGCTTTTCAAGTATATCATAAATGGTACTTATTTTCAGTGGTTTCAGAGTTATAGCCTAATAAAATTTTAATTAATGAAATATTTGGTCTTATAAGGAGAAGGGACACATCGGTTCGAATCACACTTCATCTCCTTTTCTTTTTAACTTTTTTTTCTAATTTAAATATATTGATTTATTAATAATTATTAACCTCCGATTGTAAAGAAATTTTTACAATAAATAATAATTCAATAATAACAAAAAAAGTTATGATAAAAATGTAATAAAAAAAATGTAATTTAATAGGCGTACAAGGAAGTCATGCAGTGTCCATAACAGATATTTTATTTGTTGCTATACGTATGCAATTTTTATCCATTTTGTCACCGATCCTTCTATAATTATCATTCTGAAATAAGATTGTTTTGCTGTGTTTATTAAATTTTTTGTTGGGTCTGTATGTTATCAGAAGTTAATTTAAATCATTGGATTTAACTGCATCTTTACTATTATATATATATATATATATATATATATATATATATATATATATATTATAACTTTGTCGTATATCAATCAAAACAGCTATGTAGGTTTAAGTCCTAATTCAGTTTTTTCCAAAATTTTTGGTGCGTACTGATATTTTGCAATTTCCAATTTACCTCAGTTACCATGTAACATGGCTCATCTGTATTTATTGAGTACTAGTTTTAATAGTTTTATTAGAGTAAGGATTTTTAAGTAAGTTTTAACTACTTTCTATTTAAAACGAAATTTTTCAATTATGGTATGTTATCGCCATAAAAGGAAAAAAGAAAAAGAATTTTAATTGAAAATAATCAGTGATTAATACACTTACTTATTCTGTGTTAACTCTATAGTTTATCAAACATAACGTCACCATTCCTTCCAAGATTATTATTGAAAAATAAATCGCGCAATTAAATAATAATCAGTACGATGTAAGGTAAGAATAAAATCACCCAAATTTCATTTATGTTACTTAAAAATTTTAAGGCCTTTTTCTAGCATTTAAATTATGCAGTTAATATGAATTATGCAAAAAATATAATGTTTCGTTCAAAATTAATTTTTAATCTGAATATACCTAACAAAAATATATATTTTTTTTGTGATTTATCCTATGACAATGGATGTATTCCAGCAAAAAAATTAAGAAAATTTCTCAACAATATTTTTAAACCTTTTTTTAAATGATTATTTAATGAATTAATGATCTCTATTTCCTCATGAATGGGTGATTTTCTTAATGAATTTTTTTTTTTTTGGATCAACGGAATCCAAATGGGTACGAAAAGCGACAGTAACATTGAAGTCGTACAGTAATTCCAGAACAAACTATTGAAAAATATATTAGAAGCGCCGTGGTTTGAAAAAAAACACTGAAATACCCGATTATCTGGGGTTGCCAACCATTCGAGAGGATTTACGGTGATTCAGTACAAGATAGAAAATGAACTGAACAAATATATGAACTGACTCGTGGTTAACCTCCTGGATAACAGTGCCTAAAGCGATTGTAAATATTAGATTTGTAAGTTCTCTGAGATTTGAGGTGAATAAACTACCCTAGAGTGTTGTGCATAGTCAAAATTCTTCATTTCGTTTCGAAATTTACTCTTGTCGGTTATTTGATTTGTTTCACTGTTTCTTTGTTTGATTAGTTATTCTTTGCGTGATTGATAAGAATGTTTTTTTATGTATATTTATTTATACAAGATATATATATATATATATATATATATATATATACAGTTCTTTGAAGGATTTCGATAAACCCACTCGCACCCCATGACATGTTTTTTTTTTTGTATTCAGATTTACTTATGGTTAGGAAACCATTTTTGGAACCCGATTGTAAATTGAACTACTATTTGTGTGGGTTTTATCCCTGTTTTAATAAAAATAATTTGTTTTGTAATTTGATTGCTAAGAGTGAAATTACAAAAAAAAAAAAACATTTCAAAATGGAATTTAAATAAATAGATAAAATTTAAATTTAATACATAAACGTAAGTTGTTTTTTCGGAAATTTTATCAAGAACTTCTTTTCCGGTAATTGGTAAAAAACTGGTTTCTAGAAGAACAAGTTTACTCAGTTAATATTTAAAAAAAACTTCTTTTTTACATTTTCTATTAAAATTAAAAGGATAAATCTCCAGTCCCATTAGCAACAACTGGAAATTAACGTTTGGATCAATGTTATTTATTATATTGGTTACTTCACCTCAATTTCATCAATTTTTTTATAAAAAATTAAATTATTTCGTATGAAATTATTTAATAATGTTTAGAGAATTCAGTAGTAATATAATTCAAATACTCTTTAGTTATTTTATTCTTTCGTAAAATAATTAATATTATAATAAAAATACATCCGCAAAATTAACATTAAAGATAAGATTAGAATATGGTTTTGCTCTCTTAAGTCGATTATTTCTAACCGTTGCATATTTATTATTACTTGTTCAACTAAATTGTTAGATAACAAAGCTAAATAAAACATTTAATGTTATTATCATTATTATTTTATATATAACACCATATATTCTGTTACTTAAATTTTAGTTTTATCTATTTTAAAAATTATATTATTTTAAGGTTAATTAATTTATTGACTGATTCATTAAAAAAGATTGTTTATATTACGCATGAAAAATCTAGCAATGAATTCGAAATTTAACAACATTCACTTCATAACAGCATAAATATCAAGAATAATCATATTTTAAACGTATTGCTTTTTGTTATTCTACACAATTTCATTTAATTATTATTAAAATTATCTTCAATAAACTAAATAATATTATCCTTTTTTCAATAAATTTAAATTTAAAACGATTTAACGCCCTTGTGAAACGTATAAAAATGTTCTAAAAATATTTACTTTAAGTAATTAACTTTTTTATTATTATTTATAATTACCCCATTTTGAGTGTTTTCGATTAATATTTTTCCAGTTATCAACTATTTTTCAAATAATAATAATTTCAGACAGGAATAATGTTTAAAATAAAAACATGTTCGCTTTTATAACGTATGAAAAGAAAATTTAACGAGTTCGTCGGTGCGTGGATACACTACGGAAGCGAAGCTTCTTACGCAATAATATGTGAACTATTAATGATGCAAATAACGTATACACAATATACTCAAATTATAAATTTTTTTATTAAAAAGAAATACGAACTAACAGTGAAATTGTTTGAGAGAGAGAGCGCGCTTACCAAACACGAGTGTTAGTATCTATATATAGCACGCGGTAGGCATAGTGGGGGATTCAGGTGGCCCGTGACGCTCTTTCGTGACGCTCGTTTTTTCTTAGTTGTTTCGTGTAGTTCATAGTTCCCCATCCCGAAGCCTCCGTTAAGAAGCTTCCCTCCATAAATGAAGTAATTGCCGGCCTCCGTGTCTCGGGTAGTATCGTCTCGGCTTTTCATCCGGAGGTCCCGGCTTCGAATCCGGTCAGGCATGGATTTTCACACACAATACAAATCATTTATCTCATCCTCTGAAACAATATCTAACGGTGATCCCGGAGGTTAAAAAAAATGTAAGGGCAGAATTGCATACGTACATATTTTCGAAAATTTTATGAAATCAGTATTTAATAAATGGATGTTATCATAGCAATATTTTTTTTAAATATCCGAAATTGTAAACTATGTAGGTAAAAATTATAATTTAAATTCTTTATCCTTTCATTCTGTTTAAAATATTTAACAAAATAAAATTTTAACATCCCTAAAAAATGTTTTATACTAAGAATTAAATTACAGTAGAATTTGTAGAAACTATCAATGAATGTTAGTTTCTACAAATTCTGATATTTCACTTTTCTAATAGAAGGGTGGATTTTTGAAAAGAAAAATTAGGTTGAATTCTGTGAGACCAGTTTCTGGATCTTCTGTTGTATGTGTAACTGGGTCATGAGATCCGTTAAGATGTCCCAGTATAATGGTGATTTCTTAACCCACCGGGTTGGTCTAGTGGTGAACGCGTCTTCCCAGATTACCTGAATGGAAGTCGAGAGTTCCAGCCTTCAAGTCCTAGTAAAGCCACTTATTTTTACACGGATTTGAATACTAGATCGTGTATTCCGGTGTTCTTTGGTAGTTGGGTTTCAATTAACCACACATCTCAGGAGTGGTCAAACTGAGACTGTACAAGACTACACTTCATTTACACTCATACCTCATATCATCATCATTCATCCTTTGAAGTATTATCTGAAAGGTAATTACCGGTGGCTAAACAGGAAAAAGAAAGGATGAAATTTTTGTAGCGTGTGAAAATGCCATGCCTGACCGGCATAAATAATGGATAATGAAAAATGAATAATATTTAAAGTGTAAAAAAAAGTAAATATTTGGCTGGGTCTCGAAAACTTGATCGCTCGGTTGACTCAGGCTTAACGCCTGGGGCGTTAAGCCTCGCGACTACACCAGTTGCCGACTTTCCAAACGAAATTTGTTTTATATAAGTCGTGAAACTGTATTAGTTTAGTTAGTGCCGACCGTTGCCGCTATCACCACCACAACCGCGTAAATTGAATACGATATGCGCGTGTGCTTTAGTTATAATCATTGAATTAAATGAAAAATGTTATATTTAAATAAAATGATAAAATTTTCTAATTAAGTTGAGTAAACTGTGCATCAGAAACAGCCCAAAGTGACGGGAAAGTCGTAGGAATTTTCCGTCATTTCCCGACAATTTTGTTGTCAGCTTTTTTCTTTTTTAAAAAAAGTCTCATAGATTTCGTAAGAAATGTTGTGAGTTCACGATAGGTTTTTAGGCTTTTTAAGTGTACACTGAACAAGTAAGTTAAGAAAAGAACTCTTATCGTCAAAGGGGGATTATGTGTGTAATATTTTCTTGTAATTTTTTTCTCCCTTGAATATATGTCAAAGAAATGTATTAATTTTTTCAGATATTAATGTGTCGCAGTGGTATGATAAAATAAACACGTTTTGATTAATGTTCAGATTTAACAATGCTACGTTTTATTCGAATTAACTGAATTTTCTGATATCTATTTATTATTTTAACTTTATTATTTTTTTTATAGTATTTTAAATTATTTAGAATAGAATTAATTATTTATTAATTCTTAGTAAGAATATTTGTTTTGTTTCTGTACATATTTATTGTGTTTTAACTTTTCCATTATTTATTATTAATGTTTTTTGTTTTTTATCTCTTTTATTTTGTTTTAAAATATTATGCATGGAAGGAAATTTTATAACTTTACCATTCTTATTTGAAAAGATAGAGTTTCTCTAAGATAATCTTCCCTTAACCCCAGAGGGGTATTGTTTCCATAAACGCACGCCACCTTATTTTTCAAGCGTTATTTCTTAACTCTTTTGTACTGTACTGAATGTCTTGAACTTTTACCAACAACTTTAAAACTTTTGCAGCATATGTGTTCTATGAAAAGTAAATATTTACTTCATGAAAACTTGTAATATTTAAGCTTGAAACTTAGTAACTTAAAAGCATCACCGCACTGTACCATCATTTGTTCTTTGGTTAGACTTTTATACGTATTTAATGTTGTCGACATTTTCTTTAACATTTTGAACTAGATTAACTTTTTTATGTTTTACTTTCTTTTTTTTATATAAAGAGATTTTTATTTTTGAAATAAGCTAGATTAAATTTTATTTACCGTAAAAGTTAAAATAACAAAAGTTATATTGTTTATACTAACCTTATAAACAAAATTTTGATTTCTAAAATCAAACAACCAGTTTTTTTTTCGATTTAGAAAGTAACATCACTTAATAATAATAAATAATTGAATTTTACTGAAATAAAAATTTTTACCAATTGTTTTTCCCTAGGATTAATTCTGGTATTAACAATATTATTTCTAGTTATAAAAAGGTAGAGAAAATTTTATATTCTCCTTTCTTTTAACAAATTTGTTATTTTTATTATTTTCCTTCTTTTTTTCTGTTTATTAAAATTAATTACATGACCCAAACAATTTATTAATTTAATCCTTTCATATCCTTTAATGAAAGGAGTATTCCAGGTGAACAATTTATTTTTGATTAGACGTTTCCAAACGCTGCAATTTAGAGGATCAAAAAGCATATTCCATTAGGATATCTTTAGCTCTTCACCGGTAATCTTTTAACTTCTGAATAAAAAACAATTTTTGCTGCAACACTTATTTTAAGGAAATCAACATAAATATTATTTATCAGTAATATCTTATACCTGTCCTAAGTAAAGCTGCTCTAATTTTCTAATTGTTTTTTTTGGATTGGGATCGATGAAAGCTGTCTGAAAAATCCTGGTTGCTTAAGAAATCCTCTTGATGACTTTATTTTATGCTGCAATTCTCCCACGGTTATCTAACCCTCTATCCACATCTTTTTTATCCTTGATTTATTCTTTATATTTTGCACCATTGATATTTACTGATGACAGTGTTCTGCGTAAGAACCAATTCGGGATTCAGATTCTAGTCTAGAAGCTGCCGAATATGGCTACATTTTTTATGTTTTCTACGGAGTATAACACGGTCTCCTGATCAATCAAACACCATAAATATTCGTTTTCGGGGGGGGAGGTGTGCATGGAGCATGCCCGGACCCCGACTAGGTGTAGTGACGGGAAGGTTAGCTTCACTGGGGAGGGGCTCACGGCATCCAGAAACGGAGGTCGTGCCGCTTCAGTGAACCAGTGGGGACCCTGATGGGACGTCCGAAAGAATGACAAGATGAAGGGCGGATGGTTAGTCGCCGCCGCGTCACTTTTTTCCTACCTCCTGGAACCAGACCCCCAAGTAAGCATGAACACGGTTCCGGGAGGTGCGCTTTGCCTCTAGTCGCCAGACGAGGGAAACGCCAGGACCGGCTATGCCATTCCCGGCCTCCGTCACCCAGCAACCGGGACTCGGTCCTTTGTGCTTCGCCTTTAACGGGGACACCCCCGGAGGAACGGCCGCGCCGGGGCTCAGTCTTTTAGCTCACCAGCTCATCGCTCCCTCCATCGAAATCGGGAAAGGCACCAGTCGCCCCCTCACTTAGAGCAAGTCAAGGTAACGTCTTTTCAGGTGGTTACCGGCTGTCCCTGAGTGGTTAAAAAAGGATTGATAAAAAAGATATTGTATAAAATAAAGTTCCGCTTACCAACAAATTTAAAAGTATATATCCGAGTACTTTCGGAGCTGTTACTCCATTATCAGGGATTCCCAAAAAATGTTAATTCAAACGTATAATTGTATTTGAATTAAAATTATTACGTTCGTAGTAGTAAGATTAATAGTCACAAGTGCTTAGTAAATTATCTGCAGATAATTTAAAAAATTCTCTCATCCATTTCGTTCATTATAATTTTTCTTTTCGTAAATTTTCCAGCATTTTTATTTTTATTTTTTAACAATGTATTCCATGATCACACTCGATTTCTGTATTAATCATTATTATAGTTCCAATAAATTTATCGTTTTGTTTTTTATAATTTTCTATGTTTAAATTTCTTAACATTCTAGGTTTCCTTAGTTAGTTTATGTTGACATTTTAATCCCTTATCTTTCTTAGGTTTTCTGTTTATCATACTTCCAGTAACGTACTTATATTTTAGAATATTTTGTCACTTTTATTATTGGATGTTTACCTACTTTATTTCATTTCCAAATTATTTGTTAATATTTTCTTATCTTTTTATCTAACCTAGTTTTAAAATATTCATGTTTATTTTGTCTATCTCATTGTAATTAGTATCCCTTTTTCAATTTTTTCTTTTTGTTCTGCTAGCATTTATTTTAAAATATTCCATTTCTTTATCCTTAGCTATCTTCAGCTGAAAGAGTTCTCTTGTGAATAATCTTTATTGGTTTAGTATTTTTCAATTATTTTTATCATTATTTATGTAGGAAGAATTTTACATTGTAGGTTTTTCATTTTACCTTAAAAATATTTTAATATTCAATTGAAAAGAATATATTTAGTATTTAAAAAAATACTGGTAAACTTAATTTAAGGTTAGTTGGTGATGGTTGCTCATGAGTAACATTTACTTATTACTAACACTAAATTACTCTGTATCTGATTATGCTATTCTTTATCAAAAATATTCAAAATTATTACTCACAGTTAATAAATCAAGTTACTGTTACCTTATTGGTATAAATAAAATTTTTGATTATTTTTTTTTTAAATAAAAAATTCGAAAATACTTTGAATTTTAAAGCAAATTGTTCGGGATGATCAGAGGAGATACTCTATTCCATACATATTAAAACGCTATCAACAGCACACAAGGATGAAATATTTTATTGAGTATTGGTCAGAACAGATAACTTGTCTTTATCCCAAATATATATTTTTTAAAAAGTGTAAGACAGAGCTGTATCCTCTCACCTTTGCTACTTAATATTTATTCAGAGGAATTTTTCAAAGAAGCATGGATGAATTAAAAGAAGGTTTTGATGTAAATGGTGCGAATATTAATGACATCGCTGATTTACTGTATCTTATTAGGAAATAATGCTGAAGATCTGCAGATGCTAATGTAGTAATATTACTTGCTAAAGAATATGGTTCAATAAAAAAATTCAATAAACCAATAGAAAAAATGCAAATACGTGTACAATCATGATTATTAATGAAAGGAAAACAATTTTTTAATTTTTTTTTATACAACCGATTCAATCGAAAACGGGGTTTCTCATCAAGGTTTTTTTCTTCCAAACATCTCAATTGGCATTGGTATAGAGACTAATAAATTCTAAAAGTTATGAAAAAATGTTCATGTTATTAACAGACTTCAAAAAGCAGAAAGTTTTCAGTTTGAACGTATATATCTTTTGTTTATTTGTCCGGGTATAACTTTTTATCATATGCACCAGTTTGAATAGCTTTTATTAAAACACCATACCGAGTGCTATTGAATCATTAAAAAAATATTGTTGGACGAAAAACTGTAATCTAGATAGTTAAACGAGTTTGTCATGTATGATCGTTAAATTACACTATTTTTTATTGAATTTGAAAAACGTTTACAACTTGACTGAATCTTTTGCAAAAGTTTTTCTTAAAAAATTAAAGGCCTTAAAAATTGAAAGGCTCCTGTGAATCAAATCATATCAATGTTCCTTTTCTGACTGTGTTTCCTTTGACAACTTACGTACGTTTCATGTATTCTCGCATTAAGACAATGTACAATATCAGACTCTTGACTCCGAATCCAAGCATACTTTCCCCTCGAATCTTTGAGTCGTTCTGAACAAACGATTTGTTTTGTTTCTATAGAACATTCTTTTCTCTTACGAGTAGTCCCTTTGTAGGAGTGCGTACAGCTTCGCTTTGACACAGTTACCAAACTAAAAAGTAAAAAATAAAATATATTTGGAAAAGCAATGAACCGACTTCAGAAATAATAAAAAAAAAAAAAATACAGTGCAGTGAAAAGGTAAAAATAATTTTTTCAATACAGGCGCCAAATTTTTAATGAATTACCAATATACGAGATTATGATTAAAAAATATGTTAATCATAAATATTTTATTTAAAATTTAATCCCGACTTCAAAAAATAATTTTAAAAGATTGTATTGAGGGCTTAGCAGATAAATTATGTTTTTCCTTTTCAATACAATATATATTTGGAGTCGGTTAATTTTTTTCAAATATTTTTTACTATGCTTTGAAAAATAATATTTTAATCATGAAGATAATATCTGACGATTATGAAGATAAATATCTGATATGACCATATTTAATCGAGAGTTCGCAATTTTAAGCCAGGATTTTTATTTTGGTAATACCTCATTTATCTGAATTTTTAAAATGAAAGATAATGCTTTCATTATGAGAAAATATCGAATTTATTTTTCCAGAATAGTATAATTTTTTGCAATAAAGGTTTGAACCTATGGTACATTAGTTTATTTTATTTTTTTATGACAGGATCATTAGGAAAGTTTTCCGCCTGACAAAGAAAGCTCAATATTTTTCAGAAATTTTGTTTTCTACGTAATCTGTAACTCGATAAATCTTGGCTCTAGACCATTCGTTCTCAAAGTGGGTGATAACGCCACCTTGTGGATGCTGGAAGTCTTTGGGGGGGGGGGATAATAGAAGGCCCAAAATATTGGGGGCGTTCAGGAAATCTATGAAGGCGATTTCTGATTAAAAATAAGGCAAAGATTGTTTTCCTGATACGTATTTCAAACTAAAATTAAATACCTACTACCCTACTACACTAGTACAATGTAAGTTTCATCTCAAAAATAGGATATGCCACTTTTAAAAAACAATAATTGCAATTACTGTTTTATTTAAGAGTGCATCTTAATAACAGCCACTGTGATTATTATTTTTAACAGATGGTAAGTTTAACAATTTTGAGGGGTGCTAGAAAATGTTTGATTCTCAGTGTGAGCGGTGGACGAAAACTTTTGAGAATGAATGCTCTAGACCAACGATTTTCTAAGTTTTTAATCCCATCAGTACAATGCGATTTGTCAAACTCTGATTTGCCAAGTGAAGTTGTTTAAGGATTGACCTCATCAATTAAAATGATTCTTCGTCCAACTACCCATTTTTTCAGGCTTGAGAAGAGTCGTAATTTTTGGTACCGAATACGGTGAATACGGAAGCACATGGAAGTGAAGAAGTTTTGCAGCAAAAACCCGTGACGTGTGTACAGGCACATTACCATTATGAAATGGGCACTTTATTTTTGACCATATATGGACATTTAGCCTAAATAGCACACTTCAATAGGTCTAGCAGTGAAGCGTAATACTCCTCGGTGACGTTTCTAATTTTTTCAGGTAGTCTATAAACATCACATCCTAAAAACCCATAGCCATGACTTTACCTGCAGATGGAACTGTTTTAGCTTTCTTTGGAGTATTTTCACCTACTACCACTCTATGTTTGGACGGCTGATTTGTCTGAATGTTATAGTGAATCCATTTTTCATCTACTTTTATAAAATATTGAAGAAACATTGCGAAGTCGCGTTTAAATAAGTTTGAACACTCTCGAGATGTGTTCAGTCGAATGCGTTTTTTTGTTAGTAAACCTTTAACAAAAGCGGCACCGTGCGAAACCTTTTACATAAAATATACTGAACATGGTCAGTCGATATTTTTTCAATGTCATTAAACTCGCGTACCTTCAGTCGGGGATCGTTTAATACCGGCATTGTGGATTTTTCTGACGATTTCGTCGATCGTTTTGGGTGGCCTGTGCGTTCTTGAATGAACTAAGAATTTAAATTTAGCAGCCCAATTTTTTACCACCGGTAATAAATCTAATGAATCCTTTAAAATGGAATCAGATTTTCTTTGTATGTCCGTCGGGATTAAACTTTTAAAATAAAATACTTTATAACATATCAGACTTCAATTTTATCCATTTTTCAGGAAACGTCTAAACTTATTTGCTTTACTCGATCGTCATAAACAAGCAACTAAAAAGCATCCATCTGAAACTTTTCAGCACGCTATCTAAAGGATCTTACTTAACAAATATCATATTATTTAGTCATAATTGTGTCATATCTGTATCATGGCGAGAACTTTCCGAACAGCCCTGGTATATTAGGGGATCTTACTCCAGAGTTCTAAGGTTAAAATCCTAGTAAAGGCACGGATTTAAATAGTAGATCGTGGATACCGATGTTCTTTGGTGGTTGGGTTTCATACATCTTAGGAACGGTCGACCTGAAACTGTACAAGACTTACACTTCATTTACATCATTCAGACATATCATCCTCGTTCATTCTCTGAAGTAATTCCTTACGGTGGTTCCGGAGGCTAAAGAGAAAAATAGAGGAGCTTTAGTTCGAACATTATAGTCTAAAAAAAAGTTTCTCAAATTTCTATACAATGAAAATTGATTACAGTTTTGATTATTTTCAAAGAATCAAATAAAAATGTTACAATTAATGTCTATTAAAAATAAATTTATATGTAAATTAATAAAAATTACAGAAGTAATTCGTTATTTGGCTTTTAGGTAAATTTCATAACGAAGCTATCTATTGTAATGGGTACCATGATTCGACTTCTAGAAAATTTCGGCATACCTTCACTTTCACATCTACCAAACCCCAAAACCACTGTCAGTTCAAAAGTTTATATATACATATATATTTTACACTTTCTTGTGAACACGCTAACTGCCGTAATTTTGCGCCAATTTTCAAATGGATAATAAAATATAATGATCCAAAATCTCGGTGGAATTCGTTAATAGGCAAAATTGGATCATGGGGATGGAAATGGGGTGGGGGGCTTTTAAAAAAACAAAATATCGCTATAAATTTTTCTTATTAAGTAAAATATCGAATTCGTTTAAAGTTCCTACTATTCTTTTCATAAGGGTCTAAAACTTATCTAAGTGAAGTTTTTTAATATCACCAACCATTGGCCCAGGGAGTGAAAAAAATTGGATTTCGAAGACAAAAAAATCATATCTCCCTTAACAGGCACCGTATCGAATTGACTTAAAGTGGTCGTTAGTCCTCTAAACATTACCTAAAACTTTTGTCTGAAACAATTTTTGATATGACAATTTTTTGATAAAATGTTGCTGGAATTGTAAGAAGTTTTTCTTAACTTTAAGGTAGAATTCTTTTTTATCCCCTATTTAGCACCGGTGAAATCTACCTCCTCCTTTCGGCGTGCCGAAAGGGATTTTTTAACTTTATATTTTTGTTTAATATATATATTTTAATCTATATATAATTTCTTTTTATATAAAAGATTTTTTTAAGGTAATATATAATAATAATAAAAAAAAGTATTTCAGTTATGAATCGAGTAAAATCCGGCAGAGTATCCTTTATTACTACCGCCGCACCGTTAGGGATTACTTAATGTTCATGTAAACCATTGCAGTAGAATAGCAATGAAAGCAAACGTTTTACTGGTAGGAAAGTGATCATTTAGATAGCCTGCACAATTCTCGTATACATAGAAATTACATTAGATAATTTAAGTGAATGAAATTTACCGCTTCACCTCCTCTGCAATTACGTACATATACGCATGATCAGAAAATCCTCATTAACTAAATTTACAAGCGACTAGGAATATTAGTTATCATAATGAGGTAAATAATGCTTTTCTCCTCCCCCCCCCCCCCCCAAAGTAAATAACTCAAATTATACCGACGTATAAAATAATATTAATTAAAGTTAATTACTCAACTGAAAATATAATTAACTGGTTTTTACGAATGTGAAGAATTCTCTGTAGGGGGCTGGTTTTGTAATTTAAAGTTTAAACATTTGTCCCTGATAATTAATATTTGTATTATGATGAATAAATTCCAACCTAATACGGCTGCAATAGATAGGAACCTTATTTTCATACTTTGTAGAAATTAACAAAGTAATTTTAGTCACATATTTCTATGTAGCTAATAATAATCGTAGTTTTTGAAATGAGATATTTATACGACTTAGTTTTATCTTCACTTTATTTGTACGTTTTAAGTATTTTTATTTATTTTTTAATTTGATTATTATTATAATTACTGCAGTTTTTTTTTAATAAACTAATTTGTAATATATGATGGAAGTTTATTAAAGAAAATAGCTGATAACACAGTTGCAGGACTTTCCCGTTACGTGGGAAATTTTTCTCTGATGTACAGGTTACACACACATACCCACAGACTTAATTTAAAATATTTATCATTTCATTTAAAAATAATATTTTTTGTTTATTTAATTCAATGATTCTAACTGAAGCGCGCGCGCATACCGTATTTCATTCGCACGGGTGTGGTTGTACTTGCGGCCACTTTAAATATTATTCATTTATTTAATCAGGGGTACATCAAGGAAGCGTTCTAGGTCCATCTTGTATGTTCTGTTTACAGCTGACTTGCCAATTACGGCAGATAACATAGTTGCGATGTTTACTGACGATACTGCAATTCTTGCTGTCCACAAAGATCCGGCTGGTGCGTTTCGTTTTATTCAAGGTTATACCACTCTCCTCGAATCGTGGCTTACATGTTGGAAAATAAAAATAAACGAAACATAATCAAAGCACGTCACGTTCACCCTTACTAGGGAACACTGTGCTCCTGTTTCTATCTTCAATGTTCCGATTCCGAGATCTCAGGACTGTAAATATTTAATTTTCATCTTGACTGACGACTTACTTGGGCGAAACATATCAAATATAAGCGGAAACAGTTGGATTTCAAGTTTAAAAGCATTTACTGGCTGATAGGACATAGATCTCGGCTTTCAGTAGAAAGTAAATCATTGATTTCTAAATTATTTTTCAATCCTGGTTTGACTTACGGCTTGAATTATGGGGTACGGCGTGTAACTCCAGTATTGACGTACTTGAACGCTACCAAACAAAAACATTGCAGAAAATGCTCAAAATATCCTGGTACATAAGTAATAGCCTTACATATAACGATCTTAAGTTTTGTACCGTTCGGCAGGAAATCTCTCTGGTCAGCCTACGGTATTAAAATCGTTTGGATCGGCACCCGAAATATTTGGCGTTCAGTTTATTGGATAAGTCGATCAGAGATTTTTCAAGATTGCTAAGGAACAATATTCCTGGTTTGCCTTATCGTTTAAATTAGGTGACTATATGGTCTGGTTGTACGGAGTGCCCTTCTATTTCATTTCGTTAAGTCACCAGCCGCTGGGGTCTGTGACTATTTAATGTTTGTTCAAATAGATCTTATTTACTTATTGTTGAACAGATTGTAAAGTTTCCGCTCTTTTGAATCTGTCTAGTGTTCATTTCTAGAATGTATTGTTCTTCTACCTGATGCCGAAGCCAAAATATCCAAAACTTGTACGCCCAATACGGCTACGCTATAAGAATCATTTTTTCGTTTTACGATCATTTGAAAGACAAGGATAAAGCAACGATTTCAAAAATTAATTTTCAGTAAATAATTTTTCGAAAATATGTATGATATACTTTTATTTATTTGTGAAATTTAGGGAAGTAATTGTAAAAAAAGTTTGTACTTAAATGTTTCACATCTGCCACACTAGAAATATTATTTGAAGGATATTAGTGCAATTTCTAGTTTGTTGATAGATAGTATTATTTGTAAAAATATCAAACCTATAATTAATCTAAAAAAGCCGTTAAAATATTTTTGATTTATTAGATTTTTTTTTATTAATTGTCTATCATAAAAACACAGTAAACAATGCTGGCTAACATGAATTACCATTTTATGATTTTTCATTGATCGTTCATCTTATCTATTTTTTTTCTTTTAAATTTACTTTTGTCTTATCCAACTTTTGTATTAGGAACCGAGTGGCCATTTCTAATTGAAATCTTATCAATATTCAAATCAAAATTCTCCTAAGTACCGCTATTTTAAATTCATATTTATTTTTAAGTTGAAATAGGCTTTTTTGAGCACCGTGAATATTTTTTTCGTTCTAATTTTATTTGTTTTCGTTTTTTCAGTCTTAATTTAAAATTTGTTTTAAGTAAAAATAATAGTGTTAACTGTTTGAAGTTTAGTATTATTATTTTTTTTTAATTTATTTTTATAATTTTCTTAACCGTTCATGATCTTTTACCCATCTTTTGTATTTTCGTGGAAATTAGGTTTTTATTAGGATGTCTCTAGCTGATTCCAAGGGATTTCAAAAATAAAAATGTTTTATATGTACATTTATCTCAATAAATGTAATTTACTTTTTATCCCAGACGTCCGACTGCAGAAAGAGATTTATTTTTTTGATCGAAATTGCGTTATTTGTTTCCTGGTATCTTTTAAATAAATTGTCTGATTTCAAAACAGTTAAGTAAAAATGATTTATAATTTCGTAAGAATTTTAGCAAGTTAAATAACAGAAATTATGTACTACTTTTTAATTAATATTTTTTTGAGAATTGAATTCTCGTTAGAGCTAACTTTACGAATAAGTCTGCTAGCAATGTCGTCACCAATGCTGGCCATCTCTAGCAAGTATTCTTTCCCTCATGCGCATACATTTTTTCCTTTCCAATACTCATCAAAGCGAATATAGATTCGTAGTAGTTTTACGTGAATATTGCATGTAGTATAGTGGAGATGTCATGACGTCTTAGAAACATGAAGCGTAGGGTGGGGATTGCTCCGACATTCCCTACTCTACTCTATGCGTTAACTGAATTTTCTAAACTTTGATGAGTAGTACCAACATTTTTTTTTTTTATTGTAACATTCATTTGAATTAATAATCATACCATCTGTTAACTTATTATTTAGATTATTAATAAATTATCATTCTAATTGCTTGATCAATAGATGACGTAATACTTTTATTTCTCATTCGTATTACCATTGGTAAACAGAAAGATGAAAATATGAACAGATGATTTTCTGATTCGTTAAATTTTTCATAATTTTACAACTGAAATTTAAATATACCTGTAAAAAGCAGTTAATTAATTATATTAACTAAGAATTAGTTAAAAATTAGTGAGGTTATAAAGATTGGTAGTAGGGGCAAAAGGGAAGAATTGAAGTGTAATAGGTGGGGATGGATGATGCAACCCATTGCTAATAGGGTCACTGGAACTGTCCCACCCCTTATTTCCACCCTCTCCCTAACTATTCATCCCCCACTCCTTCACCGATTACACCCTTCCTCTTAAACTCACTCAATCCATCCAACCACTCAAACGAGCTTGAAGGTAATTAAGAGCTACACTGAGCTAAAGCGAATTGCCAAGAGTCCCGACCGAATTCATCCATTATTACTTATTGACAGTGCAACAGAAATTAAACACGTTTTAATCGATTCAAAATCTAGACACTTTGATTCTTTCTTTTATAAATCTATAAACGAACATAAATGTAAATTCATACGAGAATTAAATTTTCATCAGGGTATAATTTATTTTAATTGAATTTTTTTCTTTTTTTTTCATAAAGTAACAGTAAGCTTTGAACTAGATTTCAATCAACCCACGCATTTTTATTATGAGATGAATTTTCTTAAGTAGATTCTAGACCAGGATCGAACCTAGGCGGAAAGCTTTCCGCTGTGAAACCCTTCCAAATTTATAATTTTATATTAGTCAAGTATATCATGTGATTTATTTAAATTAAATTAAATTTATATAATATTCTTCATTCAATTTGTTTAAATATTTTTGAAAACCAAGTGGTACCTGGCTTTTAACTCCATTCTCTACTAACTGTGCGTTAATATATTTATTACAATACTGATTCCATATCCGAGGGCCTTTTCATGTATTTGTAATATGTATGTATTTTTGAAAATTTTTTACATTTAAACTTCATTTTTTTAATTTATATTAAAATGGATTTCGAATTTAATTCGAAATCCATGATTAACAAAAGTAGATTTCATAAAAGCAGATGATACAGCTCTTATAGCTAAAGAAGGTGGTGCGGAGCAGAAATTACACAGTCAGCCAAAATAGAACCCAACATCTTAAAAAAATTGAAATATTAACAAATATTAAAAACTCACTCAAAAACTTAGAAATTAATCAGAAAATCAAAGAGATATTGGTTTACCTGGCGTTTCTCCGGCCATCACCCCGTTCGGTGATCCTAAAGTATAACACCGAATGTCTGTGCCACAAACTACTACTGAGCCACGAAATAGTGTAGCGAACAGTGTCCTAACTAGCTCCTAGAGCTAACCTAAAAGCGTGAGCGGAATAAGCGTGGTACACCTCTCGCTTGCGTGTCCCACAGCCCACTTGTCATATATCACTAAAATGAGTAGGCGCACCCCGTCAATTACTAAAACATATATGACCATCAATAATTAATTTATATTGTCAAAGACAGCAATTCTCTGCGACGCCTAGGCCGCTGAATGCCAGAAAGTACCTGTCCACCATTACAGCGCTTCGAGCCCTAATGTAGCTGGTAGCCAGCCATATCTCTCGGTCAGCTTCCTACAACAGCGCGGTAGGAGTTTTTCCCTTAGGTAAACTACCTTCGGTTGAACAAAGCAACCAAACTCACCGCTTGTGAGTGGCAAATTTTCCCCTTGACCTCTAAGTTCCAGGGTGGCCTGAGTTCTGGCCCCACAAGAGCTGGGTAATCGAACATCATGTGTTCGTTCGATTGGACCTCCCCGCAGATGCACAGCTCATCTGCTGCCAGGCGGAACCAAAACAAATATTGGTTTAAATTTACATGATTGGAGAGCACTCGGGATCCCCTTGGCCTCAAAAATGAAGGAGAGGCATACCATCCACCCAGATCCTGTGTAAATCTATATAAGGATCTTCCCTTAGTCGTGGCATGCCATTCTTGCTGCCATGCTTCCATCGCGAGGCTGTAAAGCCTCCTCCGCAGGTGGGAGATGGGCAACTGTTTGAAATTTAGAACCGGTGCATTGAGATCACCGTTCCGCTCCGGTACAGGCCCGGCTCGAAACCGCATCCCAAATACCTCGGCCTGCCTGCCTCTTCGCAGTTTCCACATGGCCGCTCAAATTTCACCACTAAATCGATTTGGAGACCCTTTCCAAATACAGTGGTAGCCTCGTAGGAGGTTGTTTTAAAAACACCAGTGCATACAATTCAGGCTCTGCGCTTGGCACTCCTTAAATTTTGAATAATTGCTCGATTTCTTTCCAACCTATGAGTCCAAACGGACACCGCGTAAGAGGTCATACTTTTGAAGACACCTCGGTACACCATGTACAAATGACGGCCCGACAGTCCGTAATCCGTTCGAGCAATCCTCCTAAGCTTCTGCATCACAGAGATGCAGAATCAAAGAGATAGAACATTAAATATCTAGATGAACGGATCAGTTGGAACGCATTAGAAAAGAAAACAATAGAATCTAGAACACAAAAAATGTAACTAGAATTTCAATTAATCAAAAACATATGAGTCCAAACGGACACCGCGTAAGAGGTCATACTTTTGAAGACACTTCGGTACACCATGTACAAATGACGGCCCGACAGTCCGTAATCCGTTCTAGCAATCCTCCTAAGCTTCTGCATCACAGAGATGCAGAATCAAAGAGATAGAACATTAAATATCTAGATGAACGGATCAGTTGGAACGCATTAGAAAAGAAAACAATAGAATCTAGAACACAAAAAATGTAACTAGCATTTCAATTAATCAAAAACATATAAAAGAAGAAATCATTATTATAGAACTCAAAAATTAAACGCTATAAAACAAAACCAGAAGCCCTATACGTAACTGAAACCCTAATGCTAAGCAATAAAGGAATTCTAGATAACTTTGAATACAAGAAAGTAAAATAATAAGGAAAATATTGGGCCTAAAATTTCAAAATAATGAGATAAAATTTATCTTTAATAAAAATATGTATCTAAAAATTTAAAAACTCTCAAACACCATAAGAAATAGGAGAATCAGTTTCTATTATCGTATCTTTAACAAAACAAATATCTGAATTCTTCAAAAACAGAAAAACTGAGACCAAACAGTTCAAACAAATCCAAGAAGATTTAAATGAATTGAGTAATACTGATGAAATAACTGAAAATAGAACATATCTCAGAGAAATAATAAAAAATAAAAACCAAAGATCCTAGAGAAACCATACAATAATAAAATTTGTAAATTAATTTTACTTTTGTGAGAATTACATCAAAAATTCCTGTTTCTTGTGCCACTCTGTAAAATTAAATTAAAATAATACATTTTTAGCAGTAAATTAAAATACATAAATGAAGTTATAAATAAAATAAAAAAAATTTGAACAAATAATATTATTTGATAAGTATTATTTACATAATACACCATAATAACTAGTTTGGCGACATCTGCAAGTGACTTTTTACAATAGCAGTATTATTTTCACTTAGTGAGTATGACATATTTTTGCATTTACCTCGTTGGTTTTTGGGAGGTTCTAGAAAATTTAATCGATTTTTGCGAGTATTCTATCCTTTCGGTTTATTGCATGAATAGAAATAAACAGTTTTTTCACACTTCAGTTTCTTTAACTATTTTTTTCACTACTACTTTATAACGAAAGTTTCTATCTGAAATTATCATCATTTTCAGTTTGTTTATTACGTCTTTGCTGGGCTGAACAGCAGCACTTATTAACCCATATTAATAAGAATTCTGCTCGTTCCTTATTATTTATCTCATTAAAACGTTTAAGAATCTGTATTCTACCATTAACTGGAACAGCCTCAAAATTATTAATTCGTTTGCATTAGCAGTCTTCGCTAAACTCGTAATTATGCAGTTTAATATTTTTACAATGTCAGTAATGTACATAACTGTATGTTTCTTTGACAGAAATTTCTATATTTTGTAACTGATTTAAATAATAATAAATAGACTTCCTATAAAAATAAGATGATGTAAAATTTTAATATTATTAAATTGAAAATTTTGTTATATTTTCTACCGGTTTTATCGAGGTTGTATATTTTATATATATATATATATATTTTTTTTTTTTAAACTAATATTTTCCTTAAATGATCCATTCAATTTTAGGTTTTAGTTTTATTTAAATATATTTTATGTTGGTTTGAAGTACCTTAGTACCTTAGGTTAAATTTAAACGATTTAAAATTCTTTAATAATTTATTACATCAATCTAAAATATTATTTTTTATTTCATTTATAGTTACCACTAAAGTAATTATTTTTATTTTCCTTATTTCCTTATAATAATGAATTTTACTAAGCTCATTTTATCTATTTCGATACCACATAAGTGTTTCTGTAGTTTTTACTTGATAGAACTATCGAAGTGAACAAAGATTATATAAAAACGAAAATTTCCAAAAAATATATTCATGTAAATTAAAATATTGATGAAGCAGATAAATATAAATAAGCAAACATGCTAATTGTTGAAAGATTAAAAAAAATTACTTATTTTTGAGCAAACTTTTAAAGAACTGAAAATTTTTATCAGAAAGATTTACGTTAGTATACATAGAGTTTTGTAGTACCATGTTGAAAATCAGTTTACTGTTAAAATATATAGATCTACACTCTATTGAATAAGGGTAACACTTAACCCTTATATATTAGCACAATAGAGTAATCGGTAGTAAATTACGGGGCACTTTAAAAAGTCAAGGGGGAGGAAAAAGGTTGTTTTCCCGCTAGGAGGCTACAGTAGACTTCACATTACGCTTACGCCTTTGCCAAGTGCCAAGTGCCAGATAACATTTCCCTGTGCAATCTTCCTACTCGGTCAACAATTGTTGTAATATTTCGCTTTTTAGATTGTGATTTTTTTTTCCTTTCCTTTTATATAAATTTTTTTGTAAGGTTTTTTATCTCACTTTCTTCCCTTTTCCTTAACAAAATCTCTTTTGTGATTTATTTGGTTGTAAATTTTTACTTTCTTATAGTATTATGATAAAAAAAATATATTCTATAGATTTCTACAGAATAGGATTGAGTTATTACATACTATGGATAGAAAACATTATTAAAGTTACTAAATCGTTTTATAAGATTAACGCAATATTTAAATTTTAAAAGAGGAATGAAATGTTAGAGTAATGAGATGCGAGGACCGTTCAGAAAGTTCTTTACCTGACAAAGAAAACACAAGATTTTTCAGAAATTTTTTATTTATTTTTCAATGAATCACCTTACACTGAATCATCTTTCACTTCGATATATCTAGACCAATGACGTTCCAACTTTTTAACACCATCACTTTAATGCGATTGGTGCAATTCTGCAAAAAAATCGGTTGTTTCAGCATTGATTTCATGTTTTGAAATGAATCTTCATTAAGCAATCATTTTTTTCAGGTTTGAAAAGAGAAGTAATTGCTAGAAGCCGAATACGGTGAATAGGTCATCACATTAGATTTTTACATGTCAAAATTAACTTCCGTTAGGTAAGACATGTAAAAAATACGAAAAATTCCGTAGAATTGAAAGAACTACTTTTCTATCCTCACATTTTTTCGTATTATTTTCAAAATGGTCCAAATTTGACAAAAAACTGTTTTTGTCATTTTAAACGTTTCACAATAAAACGTTTTAAAACAAATATTTTAAGACCTGCCTAATGTCAATTGATCAACAAATAAAATTGTTATTGCAAAAAACCACTAAAAATAACTTTTTCTTCAATTATTAATACCTTTAAAATGAATAAAGATTCTTTGACGAAACTTCCAGAATATGTAGTAGTCCTTGGCGAGTAGAATAAGAATCTTTTTTGACGTTTGCAAAATATTCAATAGTTTCTGTAAAAATGAAGGTTTTCGAAAAAAAAGACGTTTTCTTAAAATTCGAATAACTTATACTGTAATGCACTTACGTGGTTCATTCGGAGCTTAACATTTTCTTTAAGAGTTGTACTAACCTGTGCAAATAATTAGCGTTTTGCAAACCAATTGAAAATATGCGAAAAATCGACCAAAACATCGACTTTTTTTTCGGCTCGAAAAACTTCCAATTGTTATTTTTTAAAGTTGGAATTCCATTTCTATGAATTTAAATAAAAAACATTTTTGCTCTACGACCTACTGGGGCCATGATAATTTTTTTTCAAAAAACTTTCTACGACCTCATTTGTTAATATTATGGTCTGAAATTTGCACACGTTGTACTCGATTACTTGTACTTTAATATAAAAATTACTCCACAGCGATCAATTTCGTTTTCTTCACTGTAAGCTAAATTATGTTGGGCCCCGCAAAATATTTATTCTATTTGGCACGTTGATGCGCGTGGTGGGCGGAGAGAAACTTCGACTCGTCGGTTGACTGACTAGCTGAGGACGCCAAGTCGAAGTCTATCTCCCCCCACCACGCGCATCAACATGCCAAATGGAATTGGTCAATTTTTCGAATATTTGCAATTGTTTTGTAAATCGCGCACTGTTTTTTGCACAGATTAGTACAATTCTTAAAGAAAAATTTAAGCCCCGAATAGACCACGTAGATGCAGTATGAGTTACTCGAATTTTAAGAAAACCTCTTTTTTTCGAAAAACTCCATTTTGCAAAACTATTGAATATTTTAAAAAGTCAAAAAAGATCCTTATTTTACTCGCCAAGGACTATATATTCTGAAAGTTTAGTAAAAAATCTTTTTTTAATTTTAAAGATATTAATAATTGAAGGAAACGTTATTTTTAACGTTATTTTTTTTGCAATAACTATATTATTTTCTGATCAATTGACACTGGGCAGGGCTTAAATTGTTTTTCTGTAAAGGTTCTGCAACTTTTATTTTGTAATGTTTTTTTTTGTAAAACATCTAGTTTTTCTTTAAAACAACAAAAATTGTATTTCGCTAACATTGGACGCCGTTTTGAAAATGATGCGGAAAAATAAGAGGGTGGAAAAGTAGTTCATTCAGTTCTCAGGAAGTTTTCCTATTTTTTACATGTCTTACCTAAACGAAGTTAACTTTGGAAAAAAACGAGGTATTTTCGACAATTTGATTAGCCTAGAATGTGGAAACAGTTGGAAATGTAGATAATGAACTTTTCCGGCAACTCGTGACGTACATGTAGGAACATCATCGTAGCAAGAGAGCGTTCTATTTTGCCCAGATGAACATTTAGCCCGAACAGCACCTTTAATTCGTAATTCAACCTCGTAATTCCAGAGTAGTAAAGCGTATTACTTCCCGATGATGGTCCTCTCTTTCTTCAGGTTGTTTATGAGCACCGTACCAGGAGAATCTCAAAAAACCGTAGCCGAGACCTTTTTTGCAAATAGAACCGTTTTCGCTTTTTTTGGCGTACATTAACCTGCCACAACCCATTTTTTGGTTTTTGGTATGGAATAAGGAATCCACGTTTCATCTGTTGTTATAAAACGTCGAAGAAACTCAGGGGAATCGTGTTTAAATGAGTATAAATACCTTTGAGAAATGTTCAGTCGAATATGTTTTTTGGTCCACTGTTTATTTATTTCCTACCCAGAAAATCATGTAAAATGTAGTGTACACGGTCTATCGAGATATTGGAATGTCAGTAAGTACGCGTAGTTTCAATCAGCAATCACCTAAACACGGCATTGTAGATTTTTGTGAAGATTTCGTCAATGGTGGCGGCTATTGGGCGTCTCTAGTATTCATCATCTTGACTGAATGTACGTCCACGTTTAAATTAAGCAACTTACTTTTTTACCTTCGAAAACGAAGAAAGAATTCGTTAAGGTGGAATTTAACTCGTTTTCTATATCCATCCGATATAGTTTACTTTAAAATAAAATACTTTATAACAGTTCGAAATTCAATTTTATACATCTTTCAGAAAATGTAAAAACTTGTTTGTTTACTCGTTCGTCACAAATCTGGACGTAGAATTGATCTACGCTCAATCTGGAATGTAGAATTGTGGGGAATGGCTTGTACTAGTAATATGGAAATTATACAACGATTCCAGAACAAAGTGGCGTGGGTGGTTGCCGAAGCACCATGGTTCACGCGAAATGATGAGATTCACGATGATCTGGAGCTCCCGTCGGCTCGTGAGATTGCACGGCAGTGTCATATACCTGCAGAGGCCTGAGAATCATGTAAACCATTTTGCAATTAGTCTACTCGATAGTACGTCCGACGGTTGAGATGTCCATGTACTCGACATAGGGTCAGCGTAACAGTTTGGAGTCTAACACCGTCAAGTTTAGTGGTGTCGTATCTAATTTCTTTGTTACTACTCTTTCTTTTATCCTTGTTTTTTTCTTTTCTTTTCATTCTTTGTTATTAATGTTTGTTTTTTTTTTTACTATTTCGTGCTGAAATTAATGTTTTGTGATTTATGACTGAGCTTGTAATTTAATATTGGACTTAAAGTATACTTGCAACTATTTATTGTATATTATTTATTTTGGAGAGTCCTTAAGGATCCCTTTATCACGTGTTTTGTCAGGAAACTTACTTATGACTTCGCAGGAGAGCCGATTGTAATTATAAATGTTATTGAACAAAAAATAAAACTAAATAGCCTTCAAAATGTGTTTCTTTCTTTCAATGGATTTATAGAATACAGTTGTTGCACCTTCTTTAGTTTAGTTATTGGTGGCACCACTATTCCTTGGGAAGAAAAAATTCCTTCATTTTGAAAGTGAGTTATCTAATAATAATAAATTTATAAATGCATAATAATCTAAAAAATTTCTAACACGTCTCATCATGCCGTTCAACAAATATATGTATATTTATAAATGAGAAAAATAATTCTCTAGTTTCAAAAATAACTGGGAAACTGAAATTAACGAAGCGGGCTTCAGGAAAAGGAGGAAAAAAGTATTTTGATTTATAACCCTTAAAGGGGATTGCAAAAGGTTGCCGAAACCGGAGAAGCCAGTAACGTTATACATAGATGTTCTTCTAAAGTAATAAACTTAGGTTGCATTTCTTTAAAACCACTCCAAAGAGAATTACACAGAATTAAAGTTGCATACGTTTATCTCTTGTATATTTTTTGAACCTTTTATGATAAAAGATTGAAATTCAGTATACTTTGTTGTTCTATAAAAAGAATCTCTAGATTTTTAAAATGATATTTTATTCTTTTGCTCTAAAATAACATTATACTCTAAAGTTTCTCGATTAGTACATATGTATATTAAATTTCTCACGGAGAATTTTCCTTTTTAAACATAGACTTCTAATTAAGATGGCAAAATTTTTTTTCAAAATTAAATTATTTTTTTACTTCAATTTTCATTATTCTTTATATTTATTATCATTGACCGAAATTTTCCAATAAATGAAAAAAAAAGTATTTATACCTTCATTGGAGTTTGTTTTTATTTTTTTATTATGAAAGAGCGGACATCAGCTCCTACAATGTTTAGCCCAAACATTATATTTTTATTTTTTTAAATAAATGGAGAAAAGTTTTACTTTTTAAATTTTGTTATGATCATTTTTCGTTCTTTTTTCAATTCTTACACAGAACAAAAAAACTGACAACACAGATTTAGGACTTTCCCGTCACGGGCAAAAGACAAGTTCCGGGAAACTCCTACAACTGTGAGTTGTTTCTGATGCACGGCTTACACACACAACTTAATTTAAAATAGTTATAATTTTATTTAAATATAATATTTTTTCGTATATGTAATTTTATGATTATAACTAAAACCCGCGCATACCGTATTTAATTCGCACAACTGTGTTGGTACTCTTTCTTTTTTCCTGTTTAGCCTCCGGGAATCACCGTTAAGATATTTCTTCAGAGGATGAATGAACATAATATGTATGAGTGTAAATGAAGTGTAGTCTTGTACATTCTCAGTTCCATCATTCCTGAGATGTGTGGTTAATTGAAACCCAACCACCAAAGAACACCAGGATCCAAGATCTAGCAATTAAATCCGTGTAAAAGTAAACTGCCTTTACTAGGACTTGAACGCTGGAACTCGACTTCCAAATCAGCTGATTTGGGAAGACGCGTTCACCACTACACCAACCCGATGGGTTGGCTGTGTTGGTACTAGCGGCGACGGTCAGCACTAACTAATCTAATTTCACAACTTAAATAGAACAAATTTTGCTTTTACGGTTGGCAGTCTGGTGTAACCGCGAGATTTAACGCGGTAGGTACAGAGTCAAGCGGGCGATCGAGTTCAAGACCGAGTTAATTTTTTAATTTTAGACCGAGTAACGTTTTTACACTTTAAATATTATTCATTTAATTCTACCGTTCATCTGTGACATAATAGCATTTTTTGAAATGGCGGTGCGATTTTGAAAATTTTTTTGCAATTTTGTTATTTTTTATTTAACAAATATGCCTAGGAAAAATATGACCTTAGGTGAAATCTCAAGACACTGAAGGCGACCTTGCTCTACAGCCTCACCCCCTTGACGTTTTAAGATTAAAATTGAATGGAATCAATGTCTCATATTTACAAGTAATCTGACCAAGTTTGGTCAAAATCGGTCTTGTAGTTCTGGAGATATAAGGTGATCTAGAGACCAAAGCCGAACACGAACGCGTACATACAAACATTAACATCCGGAAAATTTACAAAAGGTTTTTTGAGTTCCTTAGACATCAAAATGTCAAGATCCGGTTAAAACCGTATGTACTCATATTGGACTGGTTACAATACTTTCCCTTCTAGAGCTATAGCTGTGCTATAGCGTTATCTAGACGGGAAAGGAAAGGTATTTATATCTTCATTAGAGTTTTGTTAAGAAAGAGCGGACATCATCACCTATGGTTATTAGCCCCAACATTATTATTTTATTTTTTAAAATAAATAAAGAATAAATTACATGTTTTTAATTTTATTACGAAAATTTTCTGTTCTTTTTTCAATTCTTACGTAGAAGAAAACAATAGTGAGCAGAGATATGAATTTCTGAACATCATTTTTATTTTATTAACTGCTATAAATTAATTGAATATTTTAATTCAACTTTTTAATTTTCTTATATACTTAATCTAATGAACTTAATATTTTTATAATGATTCATAACAGACTGGAAAAAACAAGTAAAAGTTTTAATTCTTTCATTTTACATCAAAGAGAGAAAAAATCATTTATGTTCGTGGCTTGATTAATTAAGAGTTTTATTGATTGGCGTTTGAATAATCGATGATTTTTTTAAATTTTATTATTCTTTATTTGTTCAAGTTTTATCTGAAAATAATCCTTACGAAATGTATAATCATAGTTTTTTTTTGTATGCAGTTATTATTAATAATAAAATTGTATAAAATAGAACTGCAAGGTCAAATAGAAAATATATTTATTACTAATAAGTGCATGCTGCATTTTAATTACTACCCATTAAAAAAACTAACTAGTTAATTAATTTTTATTTATTAGGTATTTATTTTTTAATGAATAAATGTATTTATTTATTTTTAATAAATAATAAATAAACAAGATTCTCGTGTTTCTACTGGCAAAATTATTTTTATTATTCCTTTATTAAATTATTTCCATAATCATTTTAATTAAATTTGCACTAATTAACAATTTACCACAAGTTGTAATGATAAAAAGTAATGATAAAAAAATCTTAATAAATTTACAATTCTTAATTATTATTTTAATAAAATGTATAAAAATTATTGTTACAATGTTAAAACACTGAAACTATGTCGATGTTATTACACTAGGCTGTGGTTACTGACAAAACTAATTATTATTATGTTGACCTCATGATCATTGTATTAAAATGGTTTTGTTTAAAGATATTATTGTCGAGGAATGTCGTACAAGAATGCTTTTTAAAAAATAGGTTAGTAAGCCATTTTACTGAACTATGTCGTGTTTTTAGATTTTTATGTATCATTATTAGTGAGCACTAACTTTAGAGAAAAATAATATATTTATCTCTATATATTATTTGATGATATATTTAAACGAATATATTTGAAGATTTGTTCGTAAAATAGTATAACAAATAATTTTTCTATTTTAAATATAGTGTCCCTGGAAGAAACTTTCAGAGACACTATACTATAAACTTTCAGGATATGTTCTACTGGTGAAAATAATGAAAAAAGTGCGTATAAACATAGGTATGGAAACGCTCTGTTTTCGAGTTACGGCTAGCAAAAGATTTTGCTCGGATTTCAGCTCTTCTAATAAAGAGGATTCCTACTGTAATTTTTGGGATCAAAATTAAGGAGTAAAGTTTCTTATATAATTTGAGCTGGGAAATAGGATAAAACAAGTCCAAAAACTGTAACTGTAGTAGTTTTTATGATACCCGACGATAAATAAGATTTTATGTAGAAAAAAAAGTTTTTTTAGATTTATAGTACAATAGCATTTTTAAATGGACTAATGAATGCGGAAGATTTAGTAACAAAAGTTGTAGAGAATTTATTCTGAGAAAATTAATGTAAATACAGACAATAAAAGATAATAAAACCTTTTAAGAATCTTTTTTTTATTGAAGTAAATTAGACGAAAGATAGACAGAAAATCGTACTATTTAAAAAGATTGGTTAAAAGAATACTTTAAAAAGAATGTTTAATAAGTACAGAAAGAATAATCCAATTTTCTTTTGTTTCTTTTTTGCTTCAATAAAAACCGAATTAAAAAATTTTTTATTTACCTTTTATTACCTGTTTTTATATTAGTTTCTCAAATTAAATTCTCTACAAGTTTTTTTAACTAAATCTTCCACATTTATTAATTATTTAACAAAGCTGTTGTACAAAAACCTAAAAAAAAAAACTTGTTTTTGACACCGAATTCTGTGTTTTACGTCGGATACCTTCAAAACTACTAGATTTACAGTTCTGAGACCTGTTTTATCCTATTCCCAGCTCAATTGTGTAAGAAATCACCAACTTTAATCCTTAATTTTGATCCCAAATATTACAGTAGGGCTTCATTTCATTAGAAAAGCTGAAATCTAGGCGAAAATCTTTCGCTAGTATAACTTCAAAACAAACCGTTTCCAGACTTATATTAATTATTTAGACTAACTCATCCGGTTTGGTCTAGTGGTGAACTCGTCATCGCAAATCAGGTAATTTCGAAGTCGAGAGTTCTAAGGTTGAAATCCTAGTAAAGGCAGTTCTTTTTATACGGATTTGAATACTAGATCGTTGATACCAATGTTCATTTGGTGGTTGGGTTTCAATTAATCACACATCTCAGGAACGGTCGGCCTGAGACTGTACATGTCTACAATAGTTAATTTACATTCATACATATCATTCTCTGAAGTAATACCTTACGGTGGTTCCGAAGGCTAAACAGAAAAAGAAAGACCTATGTTTATTGAATTATTTTCATTATTTTCACCAGTAGTACACGTCGTGAATATTTCTCCGTTTTTTCGTGGGACATTCTTATATATTAATAAAATTATTATTTTTTAATTCAGGTTTTTTTTTTGGTAGGGTTTCTTTTATAATTTAATGTGTAAAATGTGTATATATTTGAAAAATCCTGTAATTTAAAAGAAATGTTGTTATGCTTACCCTAATGTTTATTTAATTAATTTATTTATTTTTTAGACGTTTTTATTCTTTATACTATTCATTTTGTGTGTTTTTTTTTGTAATTTTATTTGATTAAAGAATTATAATTAAAGAACATAGAGAAAATATGTTGTAACTTTAGCTTTTAACGGGATTTTACACATCTCTTCACACTATTAAAGACGCAATTTTTTTTTATATAGTACTTTTAACACTTTTGTAACTCGTCAATCGGATCGTTAAATATCAACGTTAATTAGCTATTGCAAACCTACTCTGAAAAAAAGTGGCGGCGTTAGATTTAAACACATTTTTTCCCATAATCTTGATACAAATGTTATTGTTACTCGTAAACTATTCATTCATTTTAAATTAAAATAACTACTCTTGTCCGGTTTGCTTGACCTGATTAACGACGTGACCAATTACTAGATTTTATTACATTAATTAAATAACATCCCAATTTGAGAAGTGTGTATGTACGCGTAAATATCTATTCTGTATCAGTCTGATTCGTGGTGAGAACCCTATTAATGACAGAATCGGTTGATTACCCATATATGTACAGAGCCCAATCAACATTTGTAAGGTACGTTAAGGTCAATTCATTGAAAGTTAACACAATTAAAGGTAGTTTGCTTAATACTGCCCACACGTCACTGTTGCCATGGCAACGATATTTCAACGCATTTACCTAAACGGTATTATTATTGTACCGTTTGTATTTGAAATATGCATGGTGTAAAATGTTTTGCCAATAGCTAAGTGACGTTAAAAGGAAAGAATGTCATCAACCGATAACGGAAAATACCTTTTTTTCCTGCTCCCATGGGTCGGATCGCCATTCAAGCAATACCCGACCACGGGAATGGGTTTTCAATTAACCTCTTCCGCTTACCTGAAATCACTGAGCTGGGGTAACCGGGCCCGGGCTCCGCCACAGTCGGTCTTGTCTTTCGCCTGCCTCAAGCCACCTGAGAGGGAAAGCAAGTCCGGCTATGCCGTTCCCAGATCCCTCCTAGTAGCCGGGTATCGGTCTTTCTATTTCTTTTTTTGTACTTGATGTTCCCTGCTTTAGTCACGAAACTCTATTTCTTTCCTTTGAAGAATTGCCGTAGCCGAACCATCTATAGGATTCTATTCTACCACCCTTGTATCATATCGCTTACAGTGTTTTCGGGCGTTATCTATTCAACGCCTGCTCTCTCTTTACATCCGATTCATCTGTCACATTCATAGGAGAATCTACCAGGCCACAGGATATACAGTTGGGTATCTCTCGCTTCCCAAATCGGTGTAAATATTCACTAAATTCTCCGTAGCCGGAGAGAAGCTGTGCAATCTAATAACTCATATCACCATGATCTCTTCCCAACCACGGCTCTAATCGCGGTATTATTCTTCGTGTCCATGTTCCAGTGCGTCTCATCCCAAGTCCCCTGCCACTCTTGCCATAGTTGGGTTTTAGCTTCCTCTCTTATCATACCCTCGTATATTCTTTTCCTGTGTTGGGCTATAAGATGAATGGGACGCACTCTTGCCAACACACTCGCCTACGGAACATACCTGCCTGTTATTTACGGTTTTCTTTTGAAGTGCTAACAGTTAAACACTAAACAATAATTAAATTTATCAAATGCCGTTTATCTGATCACGATTATTTTTTGATAAGAGACCGTTACATGGGATGAACTGTTGGTCAGTTTTGAAATTAGTTGTGAAACATATTAAATATTCACCATTTTAGTTTGGGTTGTAGTAGCCGGATGTGTTTTACGTAAAAATGTTTGTTTTTTAATGCCCTTTTTAATGATGTGTGACGTCACCCTCTCCATTTAAAATTCTTGTATTTCTCTTTCATAGGAGTTTGAGGCTATGATGAAGTCACAAAAAAAAATTGTTTGAAGAAAGAACGAACTTCTGCTAAATTTCATTTTTCAATTTAGCTGTTGAAAAGTTATTTAAAAGGTTTCCCATAATTTGTTAAACATGAATGTGTATGTGGTGTGCGTGCGTGCGTGCGTGCGTGTGTGTGTGTGTGTGTGTGTGTGTGTGTGTGTGTGTGTGTGTATATGTATATATATATATATATATATATAAACTGGTGTTAGATTAAAACTGAAATGGTAATAGAGCTATTTATGAATTGATAAACACTTTAAATTGCCTATTCTTTTTCTTAAGTAGAACTAACTAATAAAAATAAAATAATAAAAAAATAATAATGAAGTTAAAAAATCCAGTTTTTTATTTTTAAAAAGTTCTTTTTGTATGTATTTTCTTAAGATTTTATTGTTTCCTCCTTGTACCAATTGACGAAAATGTAGATTTAAAAATATAGATCATTTATAAATTTAATATACTTAATTTTTTTTTGTTATAATGATTAAATGATTCAAACATTTTTTAATGAACAAAATTAATGGCAAATTTAAGTGTATTTTATTGTAAAATTTTCTCTATTAGTTACCAAAACCTAACAATTGTAGGGCAGCTAACATGAGATAACCACCAGGTTACCGGCGAAAATAGAATATCTATTTTAAAGCTTAATAAGCATCTTATTTTTAGGCATAGGAATTAGTCTCCTATGTTTGTAATATATATATATATATATATATATATATATATATATACATATATATAATTGACTCACCATGTTTTTTTTAACGTCATTGTGAATCGAGTATTTCATATTATCGATGAAAATGTAACAGCCAGTGTAATTTACAAAAATTAAAATTAAAAAAGTAGATGGAAGGTACACAAAAAATATACGCGTATGTATTTCCTTTTTTTATATTTTATGTTTTTTTTTTTTTTTAATTATAATATCTTTTTTATTATTTTTTATAATATTATTTATCTTATAATATTTTTTTTAATATCTTTCATTTCATAATTAAAATAATACGAGTTAATTAAAAAACGGTACTTCTAAAACTGAAAAAAAATTGTTTAGCTTATGCTAAGTCGTTGGCACCACAGAAACAAATTACTGAAAAAGGTTTTAGGTGGTCGAATGTAAAATTTACTTCAGTTAATAGTATACCTAAATATTATAAAAGATGAGTATAAAATATTATGCTAAAGAAAGCTTCAAGTTAATGAATCAATATTTTTAGAAAGGAAAAAAAAATTCTTTCAATCTGTATTTTATAAGGGTCATCTAAATTAAGTTCACTTTCTTATAAATAACTTTCACGTACAGAGAATCTATAAAAAAAATTATTTATATTTTTTTCCCTAACAAAAGATATATCTTTATTATCTTTATATAATAATATAATTTAAAACAAAAATCCATTTCTTTGTTAGTTGCATGACGAAAATCCCAATGGATCAACTTTCGTGACTAATTTTTTTTTCATAGATGGCAACACTCTATAGATGTTTCATTTCAATTTTTAAAATTATTTCAAAGTTTTTTTTTATAATAATATATATACAAATATAATATATATGTTTGAAAATTTCCCGTTCCTTAGCCTTCTACTTTTATAATTGATTTTAAGTGAAAATAGTAGTAACTTGATGAATTAAATTTTTTGTTTTACACTATATGTTCTAACCTTTCTGATGTCGTAATGTATAGCGTATAACATTTATGATATAAATTTTTCTAGACAGAATTACTTTTTCTGAACATAATGATGCTTGTTGTATAGGTATATCACACAGACAAGAGAATAAAACGCTATCCATTTCTTTGGGGAGTTGTTTTATTTTTTACTGTATGCTAACTTTTACTTATTATCCTATCTCAATCTGGTCATATTTGGACCAAATTACTAAGTTTTAAACTTATTGCTAAGGATATAACCCAACTAATGTAATACGTAACTACATATGATTTAGCGTTATACACTTTAGGATTCAGCGAATTAGAGAAAAAATATAAAAACAGAAAATAACAGAAAATTATCTAAAATAACATCACAAAATTAATATTCGCTTTTTTTTATCATTTAGTAGTAAAAAAAATTCTTTGAATCTTTTCAAATATGTTCAAATCGGCCTCTGTTTCTGCTTGGTCTTACCAATCAAAATGTGTTTCTTTTTATACATCTTTATATATAAAGCATTCTCTCTCTATGAATCATGAGATCTTGCCGATGGTGAGGGGCTTGAGTACTTAGTGATACGGAGTAGCTGGACCGAAGGTGCAACTATATCGGAGAGGTATCTATCTGTTAAGAGTCAGACTAAGGAATGATTCCTTAAAGAGAGCAGCAGCTCTTTCAGTAATCGTTAAGGACTAGGTCAGGAGGACTTAAACGGCTTTATCAACATCACTCAATCTTCTGAGTACTGTGCAGCTGAAAGCATTGGAATACTACAGCTTTTTTTTCCAAGAAAATGTAGCTGTTTGCATTTTCATGTAACAAAGATAAAGGCGCCTTCCTTGGTAAAATATCCCGTAGGTTAAACTAGCGTCCTCGTTCGGATCTCCGGGTGGGGACAATTAAGGAAGAGGTCATGAGAAAATTAAAAAATAACATTCTACTAGTCTGAACGTGGAATGTTAGAAATCTAAAAAAGGTTGCTAGGATAGAAAATTTAAAGAGGGAAATTGATAGATTAAATAATGTAGATGTAGTAGGAATTAGCGTGGTTTGATGGGAAGAGGAAAACGACTTTTGGTCAGGTGATTTTAGAATAATTAATTCTGTACAGAAGAATTGAGAGGAGAGTGGAAGAAGTGTTAGGAGAAGACCAATTTGGTTTCAGGAAAAGTATAGAGAAAAGGGAACCACTTCTAGGGTTCAGATTAATAGTAGAAGGAAGATTAAAGAAAAACAAACCAACATACTTGGCATTTATAGACCTAGAAAAGGCATTCGATAACGTAGACCGGAATAAAATGTTCAGCGTTTTAAAAATTAAGGGTTCAAATATAGATATAGAACAATTGCTAATATTTACAGGAACCAAACTGCAGCAGCAACAATCGAAGAACATAAGAAAGAAGCCGTAATAAAAAAGGGAGTCCGACAAGGATGTTCCCTATCCCGTTACGTTTTAATCTTTACATAGAACTAGCAGTTAATGATGTTAAAGAACAATTTAGATCCGGAGTAAGAGTGCAAGGTGAAAAGATAAAGAAGCTACTATTTGCTTATGATATAGTAATTCTACCCAAGAGTAAAAAAGATTTAGAAGAAACAGTTTGTAGAGTTAGAAATATAACTTGCTAACATCAAAAATTAATTTAAACGTCAGGAAAACACTTGTGAAAGTATATCATTGGAGCGTAGCTTTATATGGAAGTGAAACTTGGACGACCGAAGTACCTGAGAAGAAAAGATTAGAAGGTTTTGAAATTTGCTGCTATAGAAGACTGTTAAAAATCAGGTGAGTAGATAAAGAGAAACTGAAGAGTTGTTGCTGCAAATTGGTGAATAAAGAAGCATTTGGGAAAGTAAAAGTAAGTTAAAAAAAGAGACAAACTTATTGGCTACATATTAAGGAATCCTGGAATAGTCGCTTTGATATTGAAGAGACAGGTGGATGGGAAACATTGTGCAGGCAGACAACATTTGGAATATGTAAAACAAATTGTTAGGGATGTAGGATGTAAGTGGTAACCAAAATGAAACGAATGACACTAGATAGGAAGTGTGCATCAAACCAGTAAATGACTGAAGATAAAAAAATATAAACCACTGATATACATATATAACTCAACATAATACTTCAGTTTACAAGAAAGGAAGGAAGACCCTATTTTTAAAAATTGCCACTTTTTAAAAGTTTCACGAAACATTTGAAAAATCTTTCCACCAATTCATTAAAAATTCAATTAAAAGATTTTCTTTTAGGAAACAGTATTATTCTGTTGATTTTTTAAATAGTGCAAATTTAAATAAAAACCATGTTATATCTCTATTTGTTCATCGTTTATATAAATATGCAATCAAAATAATTTTCAATAGTGGCTTCTGAATTGTAAAGTATTTTGTGGTAATTTTCTATAATTAATCTCTTTACCATAACATTATTTCATGAGGTTGTATTTAAATAATTAATATGAACTCATCTAATTTTTATCTTATAATTTGTTTTTATATTTATAATTTATCTTATACTGATTTCATCAATATAATATTTTCCGATCAGAGTAAACGATTTACGTATTCAAGTATAATTTATTTAACTCTGCAGTATCCGTCCGATTTGATTATACCGTGTATTTCAAAATGAATATCGGGATTTCAATGTTACGTAATATTCATTAACTTTTACTTGCACTACTAAATTATACATAAAATAAAAGAGCAACTCAAACTGTTTTTCCTATAAGTTTTCAATATGAGCAACATTCGTCATACGGTACACATCTAGCCAATAGGACAGTTCATCCCGTACTTTAATCAGCAAGGCTGGAATAAGTGATGCGACAACTGCTTCAATCCTGTGTCTCAAGTCGGGTAGGTCAGCCGGTAATGGTGACACAATCACTTGATTCTTTACAAGTCCCCAAAGAAAAAAATCGCACAAGGTCAGGTAGGGTGAACATGGAGGCCACGCCAAACAACCCCTGTCATCTGTTCCCCGGCGACCGATCCAGTGGTCGGGGAGAAATTCATTCAATATGTCACGTAAAGCGTTTTGCCAGTGAAGAGACGCACTATCTTGTTGCTAAATGAAGATCTGTGGTTCGTAATGCAATTGAAGGAAGAGCCTTAGTTGTAGCATATCAAGATATTTCATTCTACACACTTGCTTCCGCAAAAATGAACGGCCCGTAAATTTGCCGTCGGGATACAGAGCAAAAACATTCAGTTTTGGGGAATCTCGTTCACACTGCAATATTTCGTAAAGATTTTTTGATCCTCAGATACGTACATTATGAGTGTTTACGTTTCCATTAACATGAAATGTTAATTCGTCGCCGAGTACGACACGATATAGAAAGTTTTCAACATCACGGTACATCATTTCATTTCCGAAGCCAGCATGCAAATCGCAAACCATAATCTGAAGGCTTTACAACTTGTAACAGCTGTAAACGATATAGATGTAATTGTAAAAGTTTCCTTAAAACCATCCACACAGACGTCAATGAAATTGATAATTCGCGGCTGGCCTTCCAACTGATTTCCTAGGACTATGCTCATTTCACTCTCTTACACGTTCAACATTGTCTTCGGATACACTTGATCGTCCTGTACGCTTTCCTTTGCAAATACAACTAGTGGTTTCAAATTATTTATACCATCTACTAATGTTTATTGTACTCGGGGGGCCACAGCGGAACGCACGTTGAACGGTAATTATAGATACACACTTTCCAAACTGCAAACATAGAACCGTTTCTGTTGGGTAGGATCACGGGTAGGATCAGACGGTAGGATCACCGTCTTTGCTACAAGAGCTTTGAAGCGGAAGGTGCAGGATAAAGTTATGTGCTTGCGCACAGCTAAATCTGTTTGAGTTGCTCTTTCATTTCATTTATAATTAATCAGTGTACGTGAAACTTGTGAAATAATATACAGCTTTAAAATTTCGATATTCATTTTGAAACAAGCTGTGTATAAATTCGATTTCGTGGTCGACATTTTCTCGAATTTCTCTAGAATGAAATAATCCTCTAATTATTCCAAATTGTTAACAAGAATTCTTTTAAATCTTTATTAGGTGTGTAATGAACTGTTGGTAAGTATAGATAAGATAACGTTTGACTCTTGCCCTGTTTCAGCGTTATTAATCAAAAATATCTTTCTGTTTATTTTTCCGTTTGTTTGTAGCATGCAATTAATTTTTTCATAAATTTATACTAATTCAATTTAAAGTATTAATTAATATCATAAATAAATATTAACATAATTTAATTAAACATAACTAAAAAACTAAGTGAAATTATAGAAAATTTCGCTGGAAAATAGGATCTTCTAATGTTGCCCTGGTTCGAAAATTTTAATTTTGTAACTTTTACTTTTAAGGGCTGTTATATTTCAAAAAATTCTAATTTTTTATATACCTACATTTTTTCTTTTAAAATTTAGGTAAAAATTTAATTGAGAGGCATAATAAATTTTATATAAAGGTATGTATATTATTTAAAATTATAATCTTTTATAACTACACACCCAACAATTTTATAAATAAATTATTTTTAGTTATTTACTTCAACTTACATTTCAGTCACTATTGCAACCATCTTCAGTGAATATTGCTACTATTTATCCTGGTAACAGCTGACACCAAATCCTAGCGGTATTTTTACTTCCTTGTACGAAATAAATATAAGTATTGTGATCGCAAAAAATTTCGATTCTCAGGTTTCAAAGGAAATATCCATTCCTGAATCAATTTTGACTAGTTTCGCCGTGATGTCTGTACGTACGTAGTAGGTCAGGGATATGACTAAAGTTGAGTTCACTAAGGGAACTAAGAATAAATTTCTTTATTGGGAACAATATTTTTGTGGTATGTTATCTATTCATTTGCCTCGAATTTTATGAGACATTTACACACGAATTGGCTGTATAAAATGTAGAACTAGCCGCGGGGTTCGTGCTTCCGCGAATTCGGTTAGCCAGTTCAGTGGCACCGAAGTAGGACAGTCAAGATTTTCCGAAAGAAGCCTACAGCGAAGGCAAAGCCTAAGTCATTAACTCACTGATGCAAATGTCTACCGAGGCATTTGCACCGGTGACATCCCAACGAGGCCTGGCTTATTACTATGAGATGTCAAGTTAGAAGGCAAAAGACGACTTCCGTTAAAGCCCATTATGGCTATGAATGAGGGGGGTGGCGACCGGAGTTGTCACAAGGCGGGTGTCTTCCTCTACGAGGTTTGGCAGTACGTACTATGTATCTCGCATTACGCAAAAACGATTAGCCGTAGGATGTTGAAATTTTGGATTTAGGACTGTTGTAACATCTAGTTGTGCACCTCCCCTTTTGATTGCAATCAACTGGACCAAAAGTTCAAATAAAAAAAAAATTGATTTTGGACTTTTTCTTAACTTCAGGAATAAGCTCTCATTGAGAGGTTCAACGATATATCATAAGTGGTACTTATTTTCATTTGTTCCAAAGTTACAGCTAAATATTATTTTCATTAATGAAATATTTGGATCTTACAAGGGGAAGGTTTGAATCAGACTTCATCACCTTTTTTTAACTTTTTTATTTATTTAAGTTTTAATTAAATTTAAACATATTTATATATTAATAATGATTAACTTCTGATTGTAAAAAATAATTATGATTAATAATAATTCAATAATATTAAATAAAAAATAAAAAAAGGTTCAGAAGTTATTAACGAAATAAAATTTTATGTACTTTTCATTTAAAAAAAAAAGGTGTATATGTAATTTAATAGGCATTCAAAGACGTCATATGGTGTACATATCAGATTTTTAATTAACATATACGTATTTAAAATGTAGTCTAAAAATTTGTTTAATTTAATTGTGTATGCTCATTTAGTATGTCTTTATTTTAATTTTATATATATCATAATATTAAATTGAATAGATATAATAATATTAGATATAATCCTTTATTGTATATGTATAGAATATCAAGGTCGTTGTCAGTTATGATTGATTTTTATCATGAGATGGGGAGTGAGAAAAATTTGATATATGTATTCCAGAGCTATTTTTTTTTTCTTTTGAAGCTCATATTATATACAGAATTTTTTTCAACGAACGAAAAGTTCATTATTGAATTCAATATGTATCTATGTGCATGAACACATTTTGTCTCGGATTCAGATTAAGCATCGTTAGAGGATTATAAAAATACACGATTGTCAGGCGGGAAATCGTCAATACGGCCGTCGGATTGATCTCAAAATGGCCGCTAAAATTAACATTTTGTAATTACGGAATAACGGTATAAGCTATCAAGTTAGTTCAAGCCACCTAATGTAAGGTTTAATAAAATATACAATGTTGTAAATCAAGTGTAAGACCCCAAAACTGCGGAAAATTTAACATTTAATAATTGAAAAAAAAAAAATATATATATATATGCCATATAACCATCAAAATACGAGATAAATAAATTATATTAACTTTTAGAAGATAAAGTTAGAGATAATAAATTTATTAGAAATGTATAAATAATTGAGAAAACAGTAATAATAATGAGAATGTTCGTTCGGAAAAGTTTTAGTAGATTTTTAATTGATAACAGGTTAAATTCTGAGTTATTTTTTTTTTCGAATCTCTTTATATAAGTTAACATCACGTTCAGTCGACTGAATTGCTAAGAGCTCTCGTGTGAGCATGAGTGCTTGTTATTAAACACACACCCACACACACATATATATATATATATAATGTTCCTCCTCTAATCCCTCGACCTTCGCAGTACATTCCGTTTAATATTTTAATAATAACAATATTGATGTTTAATTTGCCAACATTATATTTTGCAACTAGTATTTGTTATACGCAGCATTATTTACATTGTAATACAAAGCGACAAATTTATTCTGCGACTAGTAATCATACTGAAAAATATTTACAAGTTTCTTGATGAACATGTTTATTACTAAACAAATAATAATTGATCTGTTATAAAGTAGCTATAAAATGTATAGTCATTTATTTTTATAACAAAAACAGCTTAGTGAACTTAATTTTATCTCCGTGGTGATTCGTTGCGTTTGGGTACGTTTAATTGTCAAAAGTAATTTTCTTTATTATACAGAATAAAATTGAAATTTTATATCATAAAAAAATGACGATAATATTCTTAAAAGATTATAGATAAAATAATGATTAAAACATTAATTTCAATCTGTCTATTAATACTTATAATTGAATAAATAATATTCGTATAATATAATAAATTTATACTTTCTATTCTATGGCCGGTAAAAGCTAACTAATGTTTGCGTGCCGACACAAAGCTCTCTCGGTTATTGTCTTAGCATTAACCTTTTTAACTGCTTATTATTTTTTTATATTTTTAATGATTTAAAAAATGCATGACTAAATAAATATGAAATGAAACACAGAAAAAAATAACAAATCTTTACAATTACAAAATATGTCTTATTTATTACTTATTAGAAAACCAATTTAATTTGAAATAATGCCGATTATTCAGGAGTCTAAAATCTATGGAAAAATAAATTTTCCCCTAGTTAAATATAAAATACTTGAACTATTTGTACAATACTTTCGTAAATTACCTGTCTTGCTGTCCGTGGCTGCGCAACTGAATCAGATTTTTCTTTAAGCCATTTTCTAAATATTACGTTAAACAATTTGTCTCTGATAAATATGAAATTTCGCCTGGAAAGACTGTTTTCAGTAATTAATTATTTCATCTTCTGCATAGTATGATAATCTATGCTACAGTTTGTATTTACAATATTCAAAAAGTGGCAAACCTTTTAGGAAAATGAGTAAGTTACAGGAGTAGTTGAAAGTGGCATCTATTATCCGATTCACATAATCGAATACGACCTTACATGGCTCTTAAACACGTATTGTAACATTTGTTGGAGAATTGCAGCGATACATCGTTCAATTTCGCTCTGCAATTCGGGAACGGTATGAGAATGAGTTTTGTAAGTAGCGTTCTTAAGATATCCCTGCAAGAAAAAGTCAGAAAGGGATAAATGGAGGGGATAAATCCTGATTTATCCGGATTACGAGGGGATCACACGCCTTAGAAGTCACTTGTCCATGAAAACACTGATCTGGGAATGGCTTAGTATTGATGGCTGTATGAGCTGTAATATTGTCCTGCTAATTGTATTCTAGCCGGTCTGTAGGTATAGTGTTTACAAATTGTCGCACCATCTCTGCATTCACGTATCTATTAAGTTGGAACCGTACCTCGTCAGACCAAAACCAGTTATAGAGTTCTTCCCTATCACGGGTTACAGATGATATGAACCACAGACAGAAAGCTACACGTTTTCCAGTGTCTGCAGGTAACAAGTCGTGAACAACACGAAGTCTGTACGGATGCATCAACGTTGCATCACACGGCGCGATGCCATGTGGGCACTACCGACGGAGAGAACACAACGGCTAGGTAGGCGTCCGACCGACTTCTTGGGAATAACAGAATATGCAGCTTGCACGTCGGTCAACTTTTCTGGTGTTAGCGCTTTTAAGTTGCATCTGGAAAATTCTCTTCTTATGGAACTTGTACAGCCGTTTGATGAAAAACATTTTTTTCTCTTTTTTTTTTTTTTGCTTTATGCTGGAGGAGGGAAAATCTGCTGCCAGATGCCCAGCGGCCCGTACCGTTGGGTGTGTGGGGTTTCCCTCGTAAGGCGGTGACCCATTAAAATCCCTCAAACCTCCTTCGGCATAGTGGCGGAACCAACTTATGAGGTACACATCATCACCACGCGTGCCTATGGTACTCCGGGTGTGGTCCTTCCGCTAGGGCTTCCGGCGTCCCCCGCGGGCACCCAGCGGCGACAATACTGTTGGACCCCCGCCGATCACCTCCGAGGACTGGCCTTCCATCCCCACTTCGAAGCTGCACACTACCTTATTCTCTTTCTTCTTCTTGTAATTTAACGACCATCTGGAGCACTGTCCCAACCTGTGCCCGAGCCGATCATACTCTCCATCACCTCCTCTGGTGAAACCGCCCCATTAAAGGATCGCTCCAAAGCCCATCTTGGACATCTGAGAAAAATATTTTCTTCGTCGTCACAGTAGGGACATAGAGGTGAGTCACGTCTGCCCTTAGCATGGAGGTAGACCTCGAACGATCCATGACCTGTAAGCCATTGGGTCGTCTAAAGTCCACCTTCCCATGTCTCCTATCGATCCAGTTCTTGATCTGTGGTATCAACCTGAAGGTCCATCTACCGGTAACCGCATCGGACCATCTCTCTTGCCATTTTTCGATTAACTCTCTCCTGGCAACCGCGGATTGATGGAGAACTTCTTTTGTTTAGTTTTCTCTGATGGTATTCTGGGTCTCGACGTATCTGGCACATCTAATGTATTGGGAGACGATGAATATTCTCTGCTGCATTGTGTAACTCATTTTTCCTCATTTAAACATGTAACAAAAGAAGGAAACACTTTTCCATAAGGTTGCGTAACTTTTTTAACACTGTAGAAAGATATATTTTAGGAATGTAATTTTTTTATCATGTTTATTATATTAAGCTATCTTATCGTAAACAGTTTAGTACTATTAAACTCTCCCTTGGGGCATTCTATGGGTGTGTTAACACTCATGTCTCTTTTTATTCTTATTCATTTGTAAAGGTAAATAAATACATAAACTGACTCTTTCTTCTTATTCATTTGCAAGAGTAAATTTGTTTATATTCAGCTGGCCTATGTTACCAGCTGGTATTTTATAGTAACAATGTATCTAATTTATTATATTGTTCAGTTTTTATATACACTTCATAATATCATGTATATATTCATCAGTTCATAGCATAGTGAACAATGTAATATTTTATAGTGTAAAATTTAAATATTATATTAAATTATATTTATCATGGCTGAAAAATTACTATTATTTATTTAAATTATGAACCAGCGAAATTAAAATATAGAATTAGTACACCTAACTGAGCTATTAAACCACGGCGGTTATTGATTCCAACAGGGAGTTCATGAGATTTTTAATAACTTAAGTTTTAATAAACGTATTCATGAAATACCTTTTTTTTCCTACGGGAATCACCGTCAGGTATTAGTTCAGAGGATGATGTGTATGAGTGTAAGTGAAGTGTAGTCTTGTACAGTATCAGGTCGACCATTTGTGTGGTTAATTGAAACCCAACTATCAAAGAACACCAGTATTCACGATCTATTCAAATCCGTGTAAAAGCCTTTACTAGGATTTGAACGTTGGAACTCTCGACTTCAAAATAAGCTGATTTGCGAAGACGCGTTTACCACTAGACCAACCCGGTAGGTTTATTCGTGAAATGCCTTATAAATCTTAAAAACACAAGATTTTATGTTTTGAACTTTGTATTAAATATGAGAATAAATATCGCGTTAAGAGAATTTAAAATATTTTGTGCTTTATTTAAATTTTTAAATAAATTATATTCAAATATAATTTTAAAAAAATTGTTTTTTCGTTTAAAATATCACTCACATTAATTTCAGTTTGGTTGATTTCACAATCTTAAAGTATTAATAAACTTAACACAAAACCTCTTATAAAGTACGAAAAAAAATTAGTTTCTCTTTAAAGCATGTCGTGCTTTAGTTGCAGCACTACAAGGATTGTATCCGTTTTGTTTCTCTAGTGGACCAGCGTTTTCCATTTATTAACCGGAGTGCACTTTCTGTTTTATTTTTATTGTTATTTATATTGTATTAAAGTAGGTCAATGAATGTTTTTATATATATATATATATATATATATATACACACATATTTCGTGTGATACATGTTTTATAATGTTGAATTCGATATATCTTTTCAAAAACGATGTACTTTTTAATAATTTTCATCAACGAACTTTATGGAAAAAAATCTAATGTGGTCACCACATACTGATGTGGACTTCCTTGTACGCCTATAAATTACATATACACATTTATTAAAAGTGAAAGGTACATAAAATTTTATTTTATTAATAACTTCTGATACTTTTTTATTTTTTTATTGTTGTTATTGGATTAGTATTTATTGTAAATTTGTTTTACAATCAGAGGTTAATAATTATTAACAAATCAATAAATTTAAAGTAAAAAAGAAAAAAAGTTAAAAAAGGTAGATGAAATAGGATTTGATCCGATGTTCCTTCTCCTTGTAAGATCCAATTATTTCATTGATTAAAATTTTATTTGATTATAACTCTGAAACGAATGAAAATAAGTACCACTTATGATATATCGTTGAAAAACTCTCAATGAGGGCTTTTTACTGCAATTAAGAAAAAGTACAAAATCAATTTTTTTTGTATTCTGGGCTTTTTTGGACACTTTTTGTCCAGTCAATTTCAATCAAAAGGGGAGTTGCACAACAAGATGTTATAATAGTACTAAATCTAAAATTTCAACATTCTACGGTTAATCAATCGTTTTTGCGTTATACGAGATTTATACGGACGTACAGACGTCACGCCGAAACTAGGCAAAATGGATTTAGGGATGGTCAAAATGGATATTTCCGTTGAAATCTGAAAACCGAAATTTTTCGTGATCATAATACTTCCCTTAATTCGTACAAGGAAGTAAAAATGAAATGAACAATTTATTTGAATTTTAATTAATCTTGTGATTGTTTTTTTGTAACTGAATTACTTATATATGCATTTATTTTTTTCCAATTTCAGTGGGTATGGAAGTGCGGGTATGCCCGTGACATGGCTGAGAGCTACGTGATGCCGTGCGGGTTCGATTGTGAGCAGTTCCCGGACCTCGAGTCGGCAGCTCAATATTATACGATGCTGTCTTCGACGCCGACCACTGAATGGACGGAATTAGATGAGGAAGCACTCGGGATCAGCTCGCGCACTGCGACTGGAAATAATAATAACAGTAGCAGCAACCACAACAACAACAACAACAACAATGTTGGCGGCGACTGCGGTAATGATAATGGCAGCCCTGATACTCGTTCATCTTCTGAATCAGGTAAGTACGCGTAGTTGTTACTAGTAATCAGCATTTACTACTTACAAATAAGGTTTTAATTAATATTGTATCTTTATGTAAAATATGAAAGTTTAAATATATTCCCGTTATTATCTTCTGCAATGAGTTTGAAGTTAAAAAACTCGCTTCATAATAACGGGGAAAATATCGAGGATGAGTTTATGTTATTTCCCAGTAACTTTTATTTTAATTTATTCAACCTAATTTCGTTAATAAAATTAGTCTTAGCTTAGCTATGATATTTTTCTTAAAAGCAATTAGCGTATTTGTTAAGTGTTTCACACGGAAATTCGAGTTGGATAACATGTAGTCAAAAAAGTTATTTATTTTAGTTTTCCTCCAGTTTTTTGTAAACAAAGTTCAGAAATTAAATAAAATTACAAAAGTTAGTGTTAATAATACAAATATAGTAAGTGAAATTAAAAAAAAAATTCTAACTGTTAAAATTCTTCACAGTTTTTTAGTGTTTCAAAAAACCTTTTTTTTGGAAATTTAATATTATTTCGGGTAGTTTCGTTATCAAAAGATCTTTAAGCAAAATCTCCTTATATAAAAGTTTTACCATTCGTAATTACAAATAAGTAAAAATTTTTTAAAATATAAAAATTTCTAATTTGTAAGTTCTCAGAGAATTTAAGTCTAAAAAAATTTAGTACTAAGTTTTTTTGGAGGGGAACTCCATTTTATTCGAAAGTTTTTATTATATATAGCCATATAAATAAGTAAAGCTTGAACCACCTGTTGCACAAAATAAGTTTGATATCAATTGATTTTTTAAAAACCATACTTTTTTGATTCTCTGGAAAATCATTGAGTTTTTATAGATAGAGCATAATATCCAAACGAAATATAAATTAATTTTGCATCTTAGAAAAATAACCATTACTGTTTCTTTTTGAAAAGATGAATTATTAGTAATTTGACTGGTGTGATACAATTTCATTCCTTTTTATTCTGTACTAATTTTTTAACAACAATATATTTACTTACGTATCTCACTTTTCTATATTATATATTCAGATGTTTCTTTTACTTGACGGTTTTTATTCTGTACCCAACGAAATGGTCATTGATGAACTCCTTATCGGAAATCAGCTTAGTTCGAAGTCTAGAGTTCTAAGGTTCAAATCCTAGTAAAGTCACTTTTATACGGATTTGAATACTAGATCATGGATACTTTGATCTACTAGATCCACGTAGACGTGGTAGATAGTGGTTTGGTGGTTGGGTTTCAATTAAGTACACATCTCAAGTATGGTTGACCTGAGATGTACAAGACTGTACTTCATTTACATTCATACATATCATCCTCTGATACCTTGCGGTGGTTCCGGAGGCTAATCAGATAAAATAGAACAGAAGTTAATTGGTGTATTTTCAAATTAACCTCTGCTTGCTATCATCTTAATCAAATTAAAACAAAATCTGATGTGGACACCGCATTACGTCTAAAGTTCAAATCCTAGTAAAGTCACTTTTATACGGATTTGAATACTAGATCATGGATACCGGTGTTCTTTTGCGATTGGATTTCAAATAACCAAACCAATTGTGGTTAATTGGCCATAATTCAGACCATTCGACCATTTAATGGTTAATTCCACTTGAACGCTGGAACTCTCCACTTCCAAATTAGCTGATTTGGGAAGACGCGTTCACCAAAACGGTGGGTTAGGAGAAGTTAACCTGAGAGTACAAAGACTACACTTCATTTTTATTAATACATATCTTCATTCATTCCCTGAAGAAGGTGGTTCCGAAGGCTAGACATATAAAAGAAGCTTTTATTCAGTGTTTATTTCTCAATTGCATAATTAAATAAATCTGTTATTAATACATGCCGTATAAACCTAGCTCATCTTTTTAAAAAAAATCCACAAACTTATCTCTCTCGTTTTTATTCGTCTTAAGACCTCTTCATTGCAAGCTTTATCAACCTATCGCATTTTGAACATCTTTTTGTATACTTATATTTAAAATTGCTTTATTATTTTCCTATAAGAATATAATTTTGAAACATGTCAGAGTTTTATAACAAATTACAATCTTAAAGAAAAATAGTTCCAATCAACAGGTTGACCGCTACACCTAAATCACAAAAACTTGACCACTCTGTTGCTACAAAACATTTTTCAATTTTTTTATTCTTCTTAATCTATACATTTTCTATTCTACCTATCTTAAATTCTGTGTAATTATATCAAAAAAATACAAAAATAAAAACATAGATTTGGGCCTCACAGTATTTCAGTGTGTGAAACAAATTGGTGACTGAAAAAAATTAATTAATTCAATGTATGAATTTAAGCCATAAATGAGGGTCTTATAAATTACAATACACTGTTTTGTTAACATGGATGTAAGAAGTAGAAAACTATTGTAATTATCTGGGGTAATAAAATCCCAAAATAAAGGTTTGTGTGGTCCGCAACATACAAGAAAAAACTTTACCTCTAATTTCTTTTATCACTCATATCTTATTTTACCTATCATTTTGTTATTATAACATAATTCAAAAGGAACTTCGATATGGATAAAATAAAATATTTCTAATATAAGTACTACTTTTTAAATTATTTAAAATAATTTATTTACAATTTTTAATATACTTTTCTTTAACTTACAATGGTTCAACCGTGTTCTCAAATCTTGTGATCTAATTAAACTCATTTCCCGACATCATGCAATGGTTAAAGTTTACACAGTTACGTAAGTTGGGTGACAATACACTATTCTATTGAGAATCTCACATATTTCAATTTATTTTTTTTATATATGTGTGAATGTCTCTATATAATTCAAGGAGAACATCTTGAGAAAGGGACTGAACCTCTAAGATGTAGTTATCGATCCGATTGATTTTGACTGTCGATTCAATGAGTAGATCAGGTGGTGATTTTTGCTTCCTTATACGAAGGAAAGGAAGTATTTTGATTGCGAAAAATGTTTTTTTCAGATTTAAATTTTAAAAAAATATCCATTTAACCATCCCTGAATCCATTTTGCCTAGTTTCGGAGTGACGACTATACGTACGTACGTAATGTAAGTATCTCGCATATCTCAAGAACGAAGCCCGTAGGATATTGAAATTTTGGATTTAGGACTGTTGTAACATTTAGTTGATCACCTCCCCTTTTGATTGCAATCGACTGAACCAAAAGTGTCCAAAAAAGACAAAATCTAAAAAAAATTAAATTGTGAATATTCTCTTAACTGCAGTAGTAAGCCCTATGAGAGCTTTTCAACGATATATCAAGTGGTACTTATTTTCGTTGATTTCAGACTTATAGCCAAATAAAAGTTTAATTAATGAAATATTTGGATCTTACTTTAGAAGGTACATCGGTTCGAATCATATATATTTTTTAACTTTTTTTTTAAATTTAAATATATTGATTTATTAATAATTATTAACCTCTGACTATAAAAAATATTCTTACAATAAATAATAATTCAATAATAAAAAAAAATATATATGACAAAATATCAAAAGTTATTAATGAAATAAAATTTACGTACAGAATTTACGTACGTATTAGATATATACATTTTAAAAAATGTGTATATCTAATTTTAATAGGCGTACAAGGAAGTCACGTGGTGTCCATATCAAATTTTTTTAGATTGTCGATTTTTTGAGTAGGTCAGGTGGCAGTTGAACCAGATTTTAATGTAACTAGTGTAAATTAACCTTCTACGATAATTATCTGATTTAGTTATAAATAACTGGCATCATTTATAATAATGGAAACTAATTATTCAGGTTATAATATAGAATAAAACCGCATATAAATATATTATTTGTTTGCTGATTAATTAAAACAACAAAAAGTATAAACTATCTTGTCATTTTAAATACTTTTTCAATTAAAAAAAAATTTTGTTAAAATTAACACTTTAGAAAATTTTATTAACTTAAAAGCTTCAAACATGATTTCATATATTCATATATATATATATATATATATATATCTAATGTAAAATTTGATAACAGTTTCATTTAATTATGATAAAAATAGAAATTACTGAAAAATAAAATAAACAATTTTTTTTTAAACGTGCTTTTCTTAATAAAAAATAAATAAATAACAAAACAAATAAAGCAAAACAATTCGTAATAAAAAGTAAAAAATAAATCGTTTTCATGAAAATTACTTTAAACAATTTTTCTATTTATACATGATTAAAAGAAAAGCGTGGAGCGCGCTCTCATGTACGACTTTATAATTAGTGTACGCCACACGCTTTTCTTTTTAATCGTGTAAAGTAGGACATTTTTTTAAAATTAATTTTCTTGAAAATCAAAATTATTTTTTTCATTTTTTTAGTACGAACTGTTTTTATGTATTTATTTTTTTTAAAGAAAGGCATAGTTTTAATTTTATTGTTATGTTTTTTTCTTTTTTTTAATCTATATTTAGTTCTATTTAAGAGTGATTTCAAAAAAAAATAGTCCAGGTATATACATAGCACACATAACACTCAGTCCTATCCAACACTAAATGCCTCGTGGCGCAAGTGATAGCGTCTCGCCATTTCATCCAGAGATCCCGGGTTCGAATCCCGGTCTGACATGACATTTTCACACACGCTACAAATCATTCATCTTATGTTTTGAAGCAATACCTAACGATGGCCCCGGAGGTTAAAGAAAAAAAAAACAGTCAATCATAATTTGTTTACAGAACTTAAAAATTATTCTACAAATCAAATCTACTTTGTAAATTCAGCTGTAATTTTATAACAACAATGTAAAATTCATAATTTTTGGGAAATAGCTCACTAAATTTTGAACGAGTCATTGTACAAAAAATCTAAGTACACCGTTGCAGTCGTCCTAAATTTTTTCTATTACAGTGTGACATTTTTGTTCTGAAATATGATATGCAATAAAGACGTTTAGCAGTTGGAAATCACTATTATACTGGGTCTCATAGCTGAGCTACACACATAACTTAAAGCCAAGATCGGGTCTCGTAGCAATCAAACTGTTAAATATAATTCTTTTGGCGTTAAATATACATCTTTTGATATGGATGATCACTCGCTAAAAGAAGATTACTTGCCGCCATATTATTTACATATATATATATATATATATATATGTAACTTACTTAAATATTTTTATCCATTTTTCTACTTTCTTCTGACTTGAGATAATGGAATCACTACTTGTAATATTTTTGGATAATCATTTGAAAATATTTATTATCTATTTTTTAAAAGATTATTTTTATAAATATTATCTATATTTTTCCTTATTGTTTTGTGTTACCAAGATCATGAATTACCGTAATATTCACAAAAATATAATTTATTACTTCCTTGTACTCAAAAGTTATTTGACCTTAATAATATAAAATTTTCTTTATTAGTGTTGTTTATATGTGGTGTGATATTTTTAAGGTAGGTAGAATTAACTTAACCCACCAGGTTAGTCTAGTGGTGAACGCGTCTTCCCAAATCAGCTGATTTGGAAGCCGTGAGTTCGAGCGTTCAAGTCCTAGTAAAGCCAGTTATTTTTACACGAATTTGAATACTAGGTCGTGGATACCGGTGTTCTTTGGTGGTTGGGTTTCAATTAACCACACATCTCAGGAATAGTCGAATTGAGAATGTACAAGACTAGACTTCATTTACACTCATACATATCATCCTCATTCATCCACTGAAGTATTATCTAAACGGTAGTTACCGGAGGCTAAACAGGAAAAAGAGAGAGAGGTAGAATTAACGTATAATTTTTTAGTAGGCATTTTTTACAGTGGTTATAAAATTTAATTAATTGTTAATTAATTAAGTTAGTTCGTTAATGTACAGTACACGGGTTTATTGTTTCTATGAGAATAGTACTAAGCTCTATATAAAACTCTAGGGGTTATGTAAATGTCTTAGCATATTAAAAAATGTTAAGGGACCATAATAATCATTAAGAAATACGTCGTTTTTTAATTTTAAAAACCCGAGATCCTGTTACGATGTTGTATAGAAGTTAACTAAATAAATGACTTATTTAAGTAGGCATACGTAGGAAAATATTACTAGCCTTCAGAGAATCTAATTTTATTTAATGAATTTTTTTTTTAAAGTGCGATTATTGTAGGTATATACAAGTGTCCCGCAACGAGGTAAAACAGATGATATATTGTTAAATAGCTGTCCAAATTAAATAAGATAAGGTAATATTTAGTCATAACCATGAATGATTATTTGATTGTGTTTAATTTTTATAGTTCTAATTATTATCAGTTTTTAATAATACAAGCCCAGCTATTTTGTAACGAATAAAAAATGTGGTTTATCTGAAATTTATGTTTATATTTAAAAGCCGCCATTTTGTTTCTATAGATTCTAGAAGGTTGATATTTTCACACAAAATTTTTAGAACCTTCCTTAAAAGATTCCTTAAAAGATTTCAGTAGGATCGGTGCTAGAATAATCGAGTAATACTAAATCAAAAGCATATACCTCTTCGTGGGACAAATGGTATATATACATATTTATTTATTTATTACTTTAACCGGTGAACATTACTAGAATAGCTGTATTAAAGGGAAAAGTACGGTGATCATGTCAAAAATGGGGTATCGGGTTTTTTGAGTATTCGGGTATTTGTAAGTTTTAGGATCAGCTTGTTCATTTAGACCAAAAAAGTCACATGTATACGTTTGTAAGTAAGTGTGTCGCACTGCTTTTGGCCTTCCACCTCAGGGTAATCCAAACTGAATTTACAAATTCAGCTCAAAAATTTCTATATATGGGGCATTGATCATATTAATCTTTTTTTCAAAATTCATTAAAAGGGTAGGAGGATATCGCGCAAAAACCAATTTCGATTTTCTTCAGAGGCATCTTAGAGAAAATTTTATTAAAGCAAATTTGTTACCTACAATGCATATATAAATAAGCCAAATAAAACAAAAAAATCAACCCTCATCTTATGAAATATATGTTTTTTTCTTTTGCTTTACCTCCCTTCGGTTTTAATATTTTTTTAAAAAATGTTTGAAAGTTTTACTTCTTATATAGAGCTATCAGAAAGTTCTTTACAATTTTTTAATTGTACACCCTGGAACTAAAATACAGAAAAGTCTTTTGAAAATTTTATTTTTCTTATTTTAGCATTTATTGAAGAGGTTACTAAATTTAGAGAAAATCATACTTAATCAAATTTGTTAAGCTTAACCTAAACATTATATTCTTAAAAAAACTTTTCTTAAAATATATTTCACTCCCAAAAAAAAATGCTGACGATAATTGTAGGACTTTCCTTACAACTGCGGGTTCTTTATGATGCACAACTTACATACACAACGTAATTTAAAATACTTGTCATTTTATTTAAATATATTTTCTTTTATTTAATTCAATAACTCTAATTAAAACGCGCGCGCTTACTATATTTAATTCCCGTGGAGGTGTGATGGTACTAGCTAACTTACATAGAATAAATTTCGCTTGCACGGTCGGCAGACTTGTGTAGCCTCGGGGCTTAACGCACTACATGCTGAGTCAATCGGGAAATGGAGTTCGAGACCCAGCCAGACTGAGTTACTTTTTACACTTTAAATATTATTCATTTATGTAATTCTGCCGCTCACCTGTGACGTCACAACATAGCAGTCGACTATAACAGCATTTTTTGGAATGGGTAGCGATTATATAAAAAATATTTTCTGCAAATATTGTTAGTTTTTAATTGTTAACGAATGTGCCTAAGAAAAACATGACCTTAATTAGGCGAAATCTCGTGATACTGAGGGTTAACTTGTTCTACAGCCTCACCACCTTGACCTTTTTAGTTGAAAATTGGATGGCATCAATGCCCCATATATAGTAGTAATCTGGCCAAGTTTGGTCAAAATCGGTCCAGTAGTTTTGCAAATATAAGGTGATTTAGAGTGTGCCACCGAACACACACTCGTACATACGAACATTAACATCCGGAAAATTTGCAACCAGTTTTTTGGGTTCGGTTGCAAACGTAAAGATCCGGTGAATACTAAATATGCTCAAATTGGACCGATTACAATACTTTCCCTTCTACAGTTATAGCTCTGCTAGACGGGAATGTAATATATATAATTTTATTTTGATTTTAATTTTTTTAATGTTTATTATTAACAGCAAAGAAAATCACGTATTACTTTGCGAAATATTTTTTAAATAAGTTCATTACATATTTATTATTTACATTAATGCATACTTATTGTTTAATTTATTTTCTAATGACTTTTTTTTAAATAATAGAAACTTGATAAAATTGTTCATTAATCCATTTACCATAAGAAACGATTATTTATTCATTAATTGTATTCTATATTAAAAGTAGAATACTTTTAATACTCACAAATACGCATGGCAAAGAAAATTATAGAAGCTTATCCAACATGAATCTGCTGGTCGTCTAGCAATAACCCATAGAAAATTGCCAGGGCGAAAATGATAAACGACTAGGTAAAAGGGATGGATAGATAAGTCGAATCAACTGAGTGGATAATGAAATGAAACAAACAACATTACCGTAAGTTCTTTCCAGACAGTAGGCAACCATTCTTCCCGTCCATGATTCTATGGAAGTTCGGGGTATATTTACCCAGAATAGGAACATATATAATTGGTCAACGATATTGAATTTACCTGCTCAAATATACATTGCAATAAATTGTTTTTACTTGTTTATAAAAGAGTAAACCTCACTGCGTGATCAGGCTTCCTTATTGAGAACGTTACCTATTCTTCAGAATTATATAAAAAAAATAAAGTTAAATTATTAATTGAAGAAAGAAACTTTTATCACATTTCACAGTAGGTGTATTGACGAAGCGTATGCGGTTTATTTCTACTTTTATTTAAAAAATATAGAAATATTTACTATAAAGAATTATTATATTTTCTAATTTCTGGTAATTCTCTAGAACCAGACAAACACTTCAGCTTAATTTATAAAGCAACTCTCACTTTGATACATTAATTACTCATTATAATTTCATATTTTACTTGAATTTACCTTTCCCTTACAGAAAACCAGTTTTTGCAATGCAGTTAAAACTTTATGTTAGTTTTTATACTCATTAGTAAATATTTTCTATTTATATTGATTGATTTTAAAGAATTTATTTGATTGTATTTTTATTTATTATAAATTCTTATATCAAATTATCAATTACTGTCCATGCTTCACGTTCCCCTTTTATATATATATATATATAAAAATTAGTATTGATCCTAGTGATATAGGGTGTTTAAGTATTGTAGATATAATAATGTTTGATAAAATTAAATATTTTGTGAAAATTCAGTAAGTATTTTAATATAAAATATTAGTTTTGGATACTAAAGATGATTTTTTCTTTACTGATTTTGTTTAGATAATTTTTTTTTAAATTATGATTTACAAGATCATTGTTTTTTTTTAAACTATCCTAAACTTACTTATGATAATTATTTATTTTTTTGGTTATTTTTTTAGATTAATTATTTTTTTATTTGTTCGTAGGCATTTTCTTTTATGTCTTTTGGGACTTGAGTATTTATTACTTTATTCTTTTTTTTTATTTTTGGTTTTATAGGTTATTTTGATTTCGATTATTATTTTTTAGTTATTTATTTGGTGTTTGGGGTTTGTGACGGTGTTTTAGGACTTTCTTTATTGGTTTTTTTAATTCGTAATTCTAGAAGAGATTATTTAGATAGATTGACCTTATATTAAAATTTTTTTTTTTTCTTTAATCCTTTTTTGTGTTTTAAATAATTGATTTGTGTATTTAGTGGGTTTGTTTTTTTTTTGTTTTTTTTTTTTTTGATTCTATCTTATTTTTTTATAATTGATAGGGTTTCATATATTTTTTGTTGTTTAAGTGTTTGAATTTTTATTGTTGTTTTGTTATCTGTTTATTTACATTATTATTTTGATTTGTTGTCTAAGATTTATATTTTTTGTTTTCATTTTTTATTATTTTTGGATTTTATTGTAATTGATTTATTACAAACCATCTCATCCCAACAACAAACAAACAAAATCAGGCATTAAAATAAAAAAAACCATACTTAAAATAAATAAAAAAACCAAATAATAAAAACGAACTAAATTCAAATCACCCCTTATATAACCTAAACTATAAAATAAAACACAGCCTCTAATTAAAAATACAAAAGACATGAAATAACAAGAAATCCAATCAAAAAAAAATTAAACTTATAGAAAAAGAATTAAAAAAAAAATAATCACTCAAAAAAAAAAACAAGATCATACTCAAACAAATAAATACCATATATACCATATATATTATATATATATATATATATATATATATGTAAGAAAAGTTTTTTTTATAATTTAAAATTGATAAACTTTTATTATAAGGTAGCACTTACAGATGTTTTTCACTTTCTTGTACAAAGTAAAGCAAATATTATGATCGCGAAAAATTTCGGTTTTCAGATTTCAACGGAAATATCCATTTTGACCATCCCTGAATTCATTTTGACTACTTTCGGCGTGACGTCTCTAAGTACATATGTATCTCGCATAACTCAAAAACGATTAGCCGTAGAATGTTGAAATTTTGGATTTAGAACATCTTGTAACATCTAGTTGTGTACCTTCCCTATTGATTGCAATTGACTGAACCAAAATTGTTCAAAAAGTCCAAATTTTTTCTTAACTGCAGTAATAAGCCCTCATTGAGAGCTTTTTAACGATATATCATAAGTGGTACTTATTTTCATTGGTTCCAGAGTTATAGCCAAATAAAAGTTTAATTAATGAAATATTTGGATCTTATAGGAGAAGACACATTGGTTCGAATCCAACTTTATATACATATTTTTTTAACTTTATTTTTAATTTAAATATATTGATTTTTTAATAATTATTAACCTCTGATTGTAAAATCATTTTTACGATAAATAATAATTCAGTAATAACAATATGAAAGAATATCAAAAGTTATTAATGAAATAACATTTTTTGTGCTTTTCACGTAAAAAAAAAATATGTATACGTAATTTAATAGGCTACAAGGAAGTAATGTAATGTCCTTTTCAGATACTTTGAAAAATAATCATTATGAAAAACGGTAGTAAAAATTTATTTTGCGTCTTCCGCAACTGAATAGGTAGCGTCTCGGCATTTCGTGCGGAGGTCCCGGGTTTGTATCCCTGTCAACCATGGCAAAACTTTTCATACGCTATCTATTTCCACAGGTCTAATGACGATAGCTGTTCAAATCAATTTGATCATCCCACGAGAATTTGTCAACTAATAAGTCTCCAGAAATTTTGAAATTTTTGGCCGAAAACACAATGAACTCCACGTCTTTTCGAGAAAGTCAATATCGTTCAGTTCGTAGAATTAATCCTCAGCTAAACATTCCTAAAAGTACTGTCCATGATTTTGTTAGGAAGCAACTGAAACTTTGTGCTACGGGTTCAATTTGTAATAATCAAGTTAGACTTGATTTTTACTAATGTAAAACTACCTGCAGGGCATTTTATTTTATGATTTCACGTTCACGGAATCATGCACCGCCACAATTGTTGGGTTTCGACTCAGAAAATTCACACGAATCTGTGGAATTCGTCCGCAACTTCCCGAAAGTAAATGTCTCTCTATTATCAGCCATTTTTTTTCCACAAACAGATTATTAAGGGCGTAGCGTAATCGGATATGATAGAGAACTTAATGTTTCCGTAGATTTAAAATATGGAGGACCTAATTTTTTAACAGACTGGAGCATCTTCACATCGTACAGTAGTTATGCGAATACGCTCAAAAAAGTTCCAAGAAGGTTGAATAGACAGAGAAGACCTTTCAGAGATGGATTTCTTATTCTGGGACTAGGTATAAGATATCTTATTCTTAGAAAAAATCCAGTCACTTGACCACTTGCGTCAAAGAATTACAGAGCCGTGGAAGCGATTCGTACAGAGTGTGGAATGAGGTGGATTATCGGTTGGACGGCTGTAGTGTTATAATTAATACTCGTACTGAATTACTTTAAGAGGTACAAAACACTTTAGACTTTGTATTTCAATGTAAAACACATGCATTTATAATTCTGAATGTAATAAAGTAAATTTAATCTAAAACTGCATTGTTTTTTCGAACACCAGGTATATACATAAGTATGTGTTGTTTATATATTTTAGGTAAACGTCAGAAAATTAGTGGAACTGTGAGTTTTAAAATTTCAGGAAATTTTAAATTTTAATCTGAATATAAGTGCTGGAAAAATACTGGAAAATTTTAACAACATTATTAGAGATAGTAATGCTTATATTATAAGCATGATAAATATGATATATATGATTATAGATAAATATCCCAGATATTTATAAAAGCTTTAGAAAAATTTGTTAAAGTTTTAAAATAATACAATTTAACCTTTACAAATGCAGTTATTCTAGTCTTAGTATTATCTATAAAAAAAGATGTGTAAATTCAGCTTATGTCACGTCATAACTTAAAACTGATATTAATGCGTTTAAATTATATTATTATTCTATCAGTTTTATGTTCAAGGTCAATTAAGATTATTATTTAACTGAAATTATTGCATTTCAAATAGTCATACGTTATGAAAATAATAATGATGCTATAACTGTCAATCGTGAATTCAAATGTAAATAATGCGCTTGCACCAGAATCGTTGTTACAGTAGTGTTAATTTATTCAGATACGACAAATTGCGATAGTAGATTGGAATTCCACATTTACTTGTATGCTAATACTTATTGTTCATTTTAAACAACTGTTCGTTATTAATAAATGAATACTTATTATTTTGTCGATTTTCTATATTATAAATTTATATTTTAATAAACTTATTCATAACAAAACTAGTACATTACTTACAGAATTAAATAATCGAATGGTAAATTGTAATTGTATGTAAATTTCTAAATACAAGACTTTAAATTTTCAATAACCAATTTAGTAAACTGTTGAAAATTTACTGTACGCTTTACCATCAGTTACATCAGTCAGTACTACATATGATAATAATCTATTTACTTGTTTTAATATTATTATTTTTTTTAAATAAAAAAACTAGTAGTGATATTCCTGAATTTTTACAATATTTTATTAAAATTACTTCAATTTCTATCTATTCATTAGGTACTCTGGCTTATTTTATTAAAAAAAAAAAATTATCAAAAAAGCTGACGACAGCACTGTTTTTTCCGGGAAAGACCTACAACTGGGGGGTTGTTTCTGATGCCCATTTTATTTAAATGTAATATTTTTTCGTTTATTTAATTCAATGATTCTAACTAAAGCGCGCGCACATACCGTATTTAATTCGCCCGGGTGTGGCGGTACTAGCGACGACGGTCGACACTAACTAAAATAATACTAATGTAGAACAAATTCCGCTTGTACGGTCGGTAGACTGGTGTTGCCGCGAGCCTTAACGCACCAAATACCGAGTCAACCGAGCGATCGAGCTTGAAACCCAGCCAGACCGAATCACGTTTTTACACTTTAAATATTATTCATTTATTTAATTCTACCGCTCACCTGAGATGTCACAAGATAGCAGATGATTACAACAGCATTTTTTGGGGTAGGGGTACGATTTTGCAAAAATTGTAAATTTTTAAACGTTAACAAATTACCTGAATAAAGTATTCCCTTAATTCGAAATCTCGTGATACTGAAGGTGACCTTCCTCTACAGCCTCATTCTCTTGAACTTTTAAGTTAAAAATTTAATGGCATCAATGCCCCATATATAAAAATAATCTGACCAAGTTTAGTCAAAATCTGTCCAGTAGTTCTGGAGATATAAGGTGATTTAGAGGCCAGCACTGAACACACACACGTACATATGAACATTAACATCCGGAAAATTTCCATCCGGTTTTTTTTAATTCCTTAGGTGTCAAAATGTCAAGATCCGGTCAAAATTCCATATGTTCAAATTGGACTGATTACAGTACTTTCCTTTCTAAAGAATTTTCTCTGCTATATCACTATCTAGACAGGAAAATAAAAGAAATTTGATAATATCAAATTTAAATCGAAAAATTATGAAAGAATTCTTGAAAATATTCGTATTGGATGTAAAGCTTTATAAAGATGAGGCATGAAAATATAATAAAACGGAATAGATGCCTTTAAATGTTTCAGCACAGAAAGATAATGAAAGATAAAGGGTCGATATAATTCGAAATGAAGTTATGATTCGACTAATATGAAAGAAGAAAAAATTATTGTAGAATCTTGTAAAGAGACGAACTAGGTTACTTGTTTGAAATAAAAAGAGTAGTGTAGAAATTAAAAACTGAACGGAGATTGGTATTTATAAAACAGATAATTATGGATGGTCGGATGAAATAAACAAATAGCGCGAAACGCTATTGGTGGTGAGGGGGTAATGAGGGGGTAGTGTTGAACTATTCTTACTGTTAGCAGTAATGGGGACACAATTAGCCGGTTTGAAAATTATAATAAGGTAGCGGAGAACGGAATTGACAGAGCTCTTTTCTTACACCAAGCGTGGCATTTTTATAACCACCGAATGTACTTCTATTAAAGAGGTTTTGACACATACTGTGTAGATAAAAGATTATTTCCTATTTAATTAGCATAAATCGAGTATTAATTTTGAGATTAAAAATGTAAATTTTACAGACATAAATTTTTTAAGTAAAGTAACAATATATCTTCTAAAAACTTCTCATCATGTAGTAGATAGCTGTATCAAAAATATGAATGAGAATAAACCACGTAGATATAACCAGTTCTGAATGTTGATTAAAGTCTATACATAATAGTACATTATACAACGATCCTATAATGATAGCCATTGATGCACGAGTGCTAAGTAAGTTACGACACGAGTCTTGGCGAAAACCATAAACATCGCAAGAATGCATTAATAGCCCTTATAGAGAGATGCATACCGTATTTTTTTACGGCTGAGAAAATATTGGGATTATCAATTTAAATCAATGATAGAATACATTGTTTTCAGAATATTTTCAAAAGTAAATTTTTTTTTTATTTTAGATTTTTCTACTTTAGAACCACGTTCCATCCTCCATCACTTTTTTCGTTTTTACTGTTTTTTCTGATCCCAGTAAATCTTTTTATTTTCTGCAGTTTTTCTTTCGACAATTTCATTTTCGGATTTTTCTTTTCTGGTACTTTGTTTTTTTAAACCCTCTAATATCAAAATGTTATCTTTATCTTTAATAACTTTTTCTACTGTGCTTTTTTTAATTTTAAGTTTTTTTATTTATTTTTATTTTTGTTCTCCTTTTATAGAAAAAATTAAAGATTTAGTTTAAAGTAGTCTGTTTTTACTCATTCTGACCAAAGAACATCATTCGCTTTTTAAATATGTCAATTTTGAATATGTTTTTATTCTTTACCGGACACAATATTATTCTAATTACTCTGTTTTTCCTTTATTTTTTTCGACAATGGTTACTGTAGGACCATATAGAATAGTTAACTTTTGGATAATTTTTTAGTTCTCCAATATTCTTTCATTCTTTCATTGTGCCGCTTCCTCCTTTCTTCCAACCAATTTAGGTTCTTTTTCTTTTTCCTGTTTAGCCTCCGGTAACTACCGTTTAGATAATTCTTCAGAGGATGAATGAGGATGATATGTATGAGTGTAAATGAAGTGTAATCTTGTACATTCTCAGTTCGACCATTCCTGAGATGTGTGATTAATTGAAACCCAACCACCAAATAGTATTCAAATCCGTGTAAAAATAACTGGCTTTGCTAGGACTTGAACGCTGTAACTCTCGACTTCCAAATCAGCTAATTTGGGAAGACGCGTTAACCACTAGACCAACCCGGTGGGTAACCACTTTAGGTTAGCGCATTCTTTCTTCTCCTTCACGATCCTTTCACGGACCATGTCATCCATCTCATTCTGTGAAGTTATATCTAACGGTGGTCCCGGAGATTAGAAAAAAAAAGTTCTGTTTAATTTGCTTGAACCGTTAAAAATTTGGCTTGTTACCATTACACTTATAAAAAATTCTCTTCGTAAGACTGTTTGAATACATTCTTGTCAGATATCCGTAGAATGTCAATCTTCGTTTACAAATTGCTTCCGTTATTCTGTCTACATCCCAGTAACTTACTCATTCTTCCGTAACTTCCATCCATCGTTAGTTTTTCTGGGCCCTATGAGTTTCCTTACTGTCCATTTTTCGGCAATTTCCAGTTTATCTAATTCCCTTTGGTTCAGAGCTACGTATTCTGGCGCATATAAGACTCCTGGTCGGATTACCATTGTTGTATAATGCTTGATCTTGCTCTCCTTTGAGATCAGTTTCTTATTTTACCCGTCTTTCTTTAGGCCATTGGTTTTTATAATCTTATTGATCCCGATGTTGTTTGGTTCCTTGTACAATCCATTTTCCTTTATTTGTTTTTACACTTAATTTTTATTAATTTATTATCGTTTATATTTATTAATCATTATATTTATTTTTATATACAAATTTTATTTTCCCCCTAATTATCAATTTTTTCTTTTTTTATTATAACGACACAGCAACTTTACAATCTATTCAATAAGATAATTGAACAATAAGTAAAGATTTAAGATCTGTATTTGAACAAATATTAAGTAGTCACAGACCCAGCGGCTGGTGACTTAACGACAACAACGAAATGAAAAAAAATGAAATAGAAGTCCATTCCGTACAGCCAGACCATAAAGTCACCTAATTGAAACGATAAGGCATACCAAGAATATTGTTCCTTGGCAACGTTGAAAAATCACTGATTGTGTTATCCAATAAATTGACCGCTAAATAATTCAGATGCTGATTCAAATGATTTTTATACCGTAGAATGACCAGAGACATTTCCTATCGAACGGTTCTTATCTATTAGTAACATAAACATTTTGTTTTTAATTTTCGAAAACAAAAAACTGATGTGCAGGGTTTTTCATGGAAGCTAACAGAAAAGAGACAAGTAAACCCTTGTAACTAAATTAAAATTACCCAGATCGTAAGAAGAATTAAAACAAACACATTAAAAATGTTCAATTACTTCATATTACTTTTTTCTTGAAATGTTTAATAACGAAATAAAAACTTGAATATTTACTAGTTTAGAGATACCGTTATACTATAATTATATATTGATAATTACCATTATATAATGGTGATTTAAAACTAATTACCATTAGTTTTAAATTACTAATGATAATATTAGTAATGTAAAAGCAAAGTAACATTTTCGTTCGTTTAGGACTAATTATTTTAATATTTTATGAGAATTAAGAATTAAAGATACAATCTTTAGCATACTATCAGTGTTGTTCTCGAAAATGTTAAAGATAAAACTGTACAAATTCATAAATTTATTTGTAAAGGGAATAATTGCAATTTATAACGTGTAGGGCAAAGTAAAAGCAAGATTGAATCTAGTTGAGAAAACTACTCACAAAATAAGTTTATTAGAAGAGATAATTTTAATAATTGTACGTAATAACAAGAATTAGATACTTCATCAGTGTGAACCAGAAACTTCATTGTTCAAAAACAATGATAGGAAATCAGAATCCAATATCCTAATTAAATTTTTAATTTTTTACAGTTAAACATTTTTTTAAAATGTTCTCACTTGTAAAAAGATTAAACAGTTATTCCTCTCCTAAAGTTTTTTTCAAGGACGAAAATACCTCTTTCATTGGCCTAAAGTTCATACTTTGTCTTTCTTGAGATAATTTTTATCTGTTTTATAAATGACGCGTGTTCTGGTGGGCAGTCGTGATTGGAGATTTAAATGTTTTGGATGTTTTAAAATTAAATTTTTGCTTTGTGTGTGTATAATCTAGAACGACGACAGTTTTTATCTTATTCCGTCTAACGATACTTGTTTTATATAGTGTAAGGCAGTAGTTCCGAAAGTTTTCCGAGTTGCGGCACCCTTTCTCGATTAAAATTTTTCCATGGCACCCTACTCTTTTCTTTTTTTTGTTTAGCCTCCGGAAATTACCGTTTAGGTATTACTTCAGAGGATGAATGAGGATGATATCTATGAATGTAAATGAAGTGTAGTCTTGTACAGTCTCAGTTCGGCCATTCCTGAGATATGTAGTTAATTGAAACTCAACCACCAAAGAACACCGGTATCCACAATCTGGTATTCATATCCATATAAAAATAACTGACTTTACTAGGACTTGATCGTTGGAACTTTCAACTTCCAAACTGATGTGGAAAGACGCGTTCAACACTAGACCAACCCGGTGAAAATGGCGCCCTACCTTAAGTAAAAATATGACAACTCGTAAGTAAGAGATAAAAATAAATAAAACTCGTTTATCTTCATTTTTTTTTTTTTTTTTTATTAATATTAAATTAATAGTTATAAATGTCTTGGTTTAATTAATTATGAATAGAATATTTCGCGGCGCCCCTGTGAAGAGGCCGCGGCGCACAGTTTCGGAATCACTGTTCTACGGTATTATAAATACTGTTGAGTTGCTAAATAACATCGTTTTGTTTTTACGTGATAACGCCAACCTTGGATCTCGCAAATATCATTTCCTTTTAGCTTCTTTTCTCTTCTTCCATGCATTTCTCATTTTTTTTCGGGGTAACTTCATTTATACTCATCTGTCCGTTTTCTTCCTGTCCTTTTTTTTCTGCTACAAGAATTTTTGTTTTGTAAATTATTCTTCGAAATATATTTCTATCTTCTTTCAAGCCTATCTTTTTGAAGTCCTCTTCCATCTTTTTCAGGTAATTTTATTTTCTTTTCATTGTACCACAGCTTCTCAAAAATTTGTTTATTTAATCTGTTCCATCCTGATCATAATCCCAAATAGTTTTTACCTTTTTCTTAAAGAAAAAGTATTCAGTTGCATATAAGATTACTGGTCTTACTACAGTTTTATAATGTCTTCATTTCCCGATCATGAAAAAATACACTGCTATCGCTAAAGAAATATAACAATAGATGACTAAATCTATACACTTTACTGACAATAGACTATCACTTAAGACATCTAACAATAGATGTTTTTAGTGATAAAGCTAAGCTTTTCCATTTTTATTATTCTATTTTCAATTGAAGCTTTATCTATTCCTGTTCTGTTATAATCTTTCCTAAGTACTTAAAGTGATCGGTGACAATTATCTTTACGTATTTAGTTCTTGTATTTTGTATGAATGATTTGATGTTCCTAGGTATCTAGTATTTGGGAATGAATTTCAAACTCTGAATTTCTTGTGGACATGATCGTCCATATCGGAAGTCTCCTTGATACTCTCCTATTTTGTGGTTCTAATTTATTAAATATTATTTCTTTTTTAATCATTTAAACATTTTCCTAAAGGTTTTTTTTTACAGTAATTTTATTTTCTAGTTTTTTTCAACAACCGTTTATCGTATCTATTATATTAAGCATAATCGTTTAATATATTATTACATAATATCACCTTATTTGTTGATTCTATTTTTTATTTTTTATTTTAAATTTATACTTTATAATTACACGTAGTATGGTATAACCATTAAGCAATACAGTAAGATACGAAAGACAAACAAATGCTTGTTCAAAGAAACATGAACTCCGACTACTTTGAGACATTTAATTTAAAATAAAAATTTTGCAATTTATTCATTAGAATATTTCTTTCTCGTTTTAAATATTTATTTAGTTTTATCTTAAATGTGATTTTTATCCAATAGATTTCGAATTTATTATGAAAAACAAATCTGACCCCGTTACAATCACATCAATTCTTTCGTATTCTAATGGAACCAGTCAGTTACTAGCTGGCTACGTTCTCTTATTCTATACAACACAGCAGTGTGACAGCGTATTTTCCACAGCAATCAATAACGTTTGAATGAACTTATGGAGTCTCTTTTTCGTTTTCTACTCTCTATCATAATTCTATCTCTTTCTATTCTATCTTTACGTGCCTAGCGGTATGTGTGGGCGTGTGTGTGTATGTGTGTGTGTGTGTTTATTTCCTCTACCTCCTGTTTAACGATAAGGGTGAATTTTAGAAAAGGAAGAAATATTCTCTAGAAAAATCACTCTCTTTCCTTTTTATTTATCTATTTTTTTTTTTCTTTTTCAATGATAAAGACGGTTGAGCCGCCAAGATGAGGGTAGAAGCTTAAGAGGAGGGTTAGCTTGTAAATTACACACAGAAGAGTAGTTTTCTATTGTATATCGTTATATTAAGATGGTAAATTACTTTAGCTTATTTATTTAATGATGCAACTACTCTTGGAACTTCATATGAACATATGAGTATTATTATCTTAAACAATGGTTCACAGTGTGACTATTCGTGCATTTATTTGTGTTTATTTTTCTTTATTTGTAATATATTGTTGTTTATTTATTTGATTAATTGTTAAGAACGATTTAATAATCATATTTTTCTCAAAAAAATTTTCAGTATTTTTTTTTCATTAAATTAAAATTTTATTTCAGTTGGAATAAGAAAAAGATTCTGCGTTATTTTAAAACTTTTATCAGCTTATTACTATGCAATAGTTTTAAGCATAGCAACCACCTTTCTCATATTAGAACTTTTATAATATTTTCTTTAGATTTGTTCTAAAATTAATTTTTCTCTATTTCTTAGGCTTCAGAAATGTTGTAGTACTAAAGAAGTTTTTTAACTAATCTACAGAATGAATTTTTTTTTATTTTTACTGACTTTCCCGTCTACGCCGTCATACAATATCAAGTCTACAAGTCATACAATATCTTGTACAGCTTTTTCATTGAACGTGATGTTATTAAAAGTCTATGAGTAAGAGGTTTTGCAGTTCAATCCTTATTTTTATTTTCATAGTAAACGTTTAAATATAAATAGAAAAAAAATCCATCTTTTTTTTAATTTTGGGCCCCTACATGGGTTTTTTAATTAATTGTATTGGTTATCAAAATAAAATTTAAGCATCAAATTTCCATATCTCAAATAAAAGGAATAAAAAAATTAAAAACCTAAAAGAGCCAAATAAAACAGAATATTATGTTAGGTAGGGAATAGATTTTAAGAATTTTTTTTTTAATTTTTCATTTGTATATTTATATACAAATGAAAAATTATATATATATATAATGTAGTATATAAATATTATATACTACTATTAAATTATATATATATATATATATATAGGAGTTAAGTTTAACAAATTTGGTTAAAAAAGTTTTCTCTAAATCCTAACCTTCCTCCAATAAAGGTTATAACAAAAAATGTTAAAAAAAAGAGGTTTTTGTGATAAGATCCGGGGTTTATAATTTTTGAAAATTATAGAATTTTTTTAGTAGCTCTTTATATGATGAATAAAATAACAAAAACAAATTTTCAATATTAAAGCCGAAGGACGGTTAGTAAAAAACCAAAAGTATGTATTTCAATTTGATACATGGTTTCTAAATAAAATTCTAATTTTTCTAACTTTTACTCAACGTATCTTAGACCATTCTGTTCAGAATTAAATTCTCTACAAGTTTTTTTTAACATTTTTTGCCTATTTATTAACCATTTAACAAAGTTATTGCACGTCAAAAATAAAAAACAGGATTTTTTTACCCCAATTTAATGGTTTTCACCCTAAGTTTCACTAGCCGTAACTTGTAAACGATACATTTTAGGACATATGTTTATATGAACTTTTTCCATTATTTTCGCGAGTATAATAGGTTATGAAAGTCCTGGGAGAACTTCGTGATACACTCTGTATATGCAATTTAATGTAGACTAGTAGTAGGAGTTGTTGGACCGTACAACGTTGAGATACGTGAAAATTCCGAATCTAATTTTTAACACTATCACCATATTTTTCCTATAATACTAGCTATATTTGCTCGAAAATTAAAAAAAGAAACTTTTTAAGCAATTTTGTTTAAAAAAAAAATAATACACGTAATAATACTGAAATATAGAGAAAGAAATCTGTAAAGCAGTAAGAAGAAGAAGAAAAATAAACACTAATTTATAAAGAATGAGATATAAAAGTATACTGTTTCCTTTAACTTCTCAACTTTTATATAGAAGAATTTTCAATAAAAGAATTTAAGGAAAAATTTTGTACCAATATCCAGAGAAAAAATAAAAATGTCAAGTTTACTCTTTATCAGACGTCGCTGTGGTTTTCAAGTAACACTTTCTTATTTTTTATTTTTAATTAAAGAAAAATTAATTATTATAAGCGGAATGAGATAAACAGACGAGCATTTGAGATGTTCTATAATATAAAATATAGATCTACAAAAAAAGAATTTTTTAAAAGTAATAATAAAACAAATTTTAAAAATTGCACTAGTATTAAACAAAAATAATACTTTTTACGTTTTAAGGACATTTCAATTCAAATTAAAAACATATTACATAGATAAATAGATAAGCCGTTAATTGCATACATTGTATACAATAAATATGAATAATAAAAAGCAAATTAATAAAAAGTACATTTTTCTAAAACATAACATTTACAAAATTTTACTCATTCATTTATTATAAAAAAAGTTACCAACTTCATGTAAAAATATGTAGCCGTTCCATATTGAGAAGTTTTACTGGATTCTAATGAATTCCAGCGTAGCTAAAAATTAAAAATTTGACTCCACCTGTTCATAATTCCTCCTCAAGTATCTCCGACTATCTATTTACCGGTCTTCCAGTTTTCTTCTTTCTTTCCAGAAATGTCAGTTTCCTAAAAAACGTGGTCTATCTTATGTTGTCTTCTTAATAGTAGCCTAGCCCATCCCATCTTACCAAAAAATCCAGCAGCATTCCTTACCAAAATAGTTTTTACAGTAGTATAATTATTAATAAAGTCTTATTAGATAAGACTTAAAGTAGAATTAAGTAATTAAAGTAATTTAATTAATTAAAGTTGATAAAATTTGTAAAATATATGAGATAGTAACTCTTAATTTGGCTAAAAAAAAATTATAATCTGTTAATTATTAGTGAAATTTTTTCTGTTGGTTTAACTTTTTAAAAAATGACATAATTTTAAATTTAAAAAACTGTATCTTGATAAAAAAAAAATAAAAAAGGATGCAGTGAATTATTAAGAAAAATATACTACCTAGCGTAGCCAAGGAATGAGTGAATACTTATTATTTTTCGTCTTAAAAATTAACTTCTTAAATTTTTGCACAATACTTTAAATAGTTGAATGACATCAATTAATAAACGAGTGTTTTATATATAGATGCAACAGTTTCGTGAATTTGTCTATCGTATTGTTTCTTCGTAACATGACCACGTGAGAACCAACCGACCGATCGCTTTTAAATTGTCAGACTACATTCGTGTTATTTCAGGGAAGGTTTTAAGCCATAGATGGAGGCTCTAGCCCCCTTGGGGGGTTAAGATTTGTTAAATGAAAAAGGTGATGAGTTCCTTAATTCAATTATTACCTGCCATGAAACATGAATTTTGTATTACACGCCAGAGAAAAAATGCCAATCAAGTGAATGGCGTTGTCCTCAATCACCAATCAGACCAACAAAGGTCAAGCCATACCCATTTGGACGAAAACTGATGGCCACAGTCTTTTGGGATCGGTTTGGCATGCTACTGATTGATTTCATGCCACGTGGAACGACTACAAATGTAGAAGCCTACTGCGAAACTCTGCGTAAGTTACGGCGCTCCATTCAAAATCGGCGACGTGGGCGGCTGACTAACGGCGCCGTCCTGCTACACAATAATGCACATCCATATGTTGCGAGTCCGACACGTGATTTACTGAGAACAATTTGATTTTATATGAGAACATTTGGATGGGAAATTTACGATCACCTACCATATAGTCCGAATTTTAGCTTCTTATGATTACCATTTGTTTGGGAAATTGAAAGAATTTTTGAATGGTAAGCAATTCGCGGGTGACGATGAACTTACAAATGCTGTTGATTGGTGGCTAAATGGACTGGCGGCAGAAGAATACGACGGGGGTATGTTGAAGCTGGTGAATAGCTACTATAAATATATTAATCCATGTGGCGATTATATAGAGAAGTAGTATAAGGTTTGTAGTTTAAGAGAAATAAAAAATATTTATATTGTTTTCGCAATAATTTTTTTTACAATGAAACGGTCTTTACTTTAGAGATAACCTCTCGTATATATAT